>NW_027202493.1:21231869-21744369 GCF_024711535.1 Dipodomys merriami | reverse complement strand
AAACAAATTTAGTTTTTCCTACAATAAAAAGAAAAGAAGCAAATTGTTATGGCCACTTGTTTATGCTTGGTTCTTTTTTTCTAGACATTTTTTTAATTTTTCTTATTCATGTTTTGTTTCTTGATGCTTGGTACTTAATTTTAAACCGTATGTTACCCTCTCATAGTAGATGAATTCAATTACTAAAGGTTTGTTGGTTTAGTAAGTTACATCAGTTTTTTACTGATGTAAGGATGTTTACTGATTTAAGGATGTCCATGAAGGGGACATATGCAGAGATAAAGAAGAGATAGAGATAGAGATTGACAATAATAGATATAAACATAAGCATAACCATTGAACTGTAGCTAAATGCTAACTGTCACTAAATGCTGACTCTGTCTCCTTCTCTCACACTCTACCCATGTATCAATTTTAATTGCACAGTACAATTTCGTTCATTTCAAAACTTGTTGGATAAAGTTGCTTTTAGTCCTCAAAGCTGCATAGACTCATGCTCTCTCTTGGTAAATACAATTGCTTCTAAGGGGATAAAGCAATCTTAGACCCTTTTCTTAAGTGATAGCTATGAAGTAGAGTTAAACACTGTGAAAACTACTTGAAGAGATCATAAGAGTTAGCCTTTTGCACATTACTATAGCCATTTTACTGAAACAAATACTTTCTCAGCATAGTGCTGTTGCTTTTCTTTCTGCTTAAGTTACTTTATACTATTTCTGTTCTCTAGTGCCAACTTCTTAAATTATACAGCTCCCATCTAAATTAATATAATACAATATACTTTTTATTTCATCTATGAATATATGATAATTCTATCTGAACTCTAGGTGAACCCATGCTAAAAGTATACATAAAGATATTCATAAACTGCCTGGCAGATATTCATAAAAGGCCTGGTTCAAGTGAGAGGGTGCTATTCATATTGGTGAAAAAGTTGATTGAGAGCACAGAGTACAAAGTCTGAATTTAAGGCCCAGTACTAGCATACATATACACAGAAAGGGAGAAAAAGTAAAGAGGGGAGGAAGGGAGGAAGGGAGGAAGGGAGAAAGGAAGGAAGGAAGGAAGGAAGGAAGGAAGGAAGGAAGGAAGGAAGGAAGGAAGGAAGGAAGGAAGGAAGGAAGGAAGGACAGAAAGACAGACAGAAAGGCAAAAGAAAGAGAGAGAAAAAGAAAGAGAAACAAAGAAAGAAAGAAAAAAGAAAGGGAGGAAGAACAGAAACCCATGCTTATAAAGGCACACAAGAATTTGCTTATGGGTACCCAAAGAAAATATCTGTTTAAGCCGTAAGACTGAAACATAATTCTCAAATGACTATGCATGTTTTGTTTTACACACACACACACACACACACACACACACACACACACACACACACACACACACACACACACATCTTAGTTGATTCTTTCCAGCAATAGCTCATCATCTCATAATTAGAGCCAAAGATTTTGAAGAATGAAGAGGGTCTGTGTTACCACTTGACTTCACAGAGTTTGCAGAAACTTTAATGAAGGAACTCTACATGAACACACAAAGTAACAATGCTTTTCCTGGTTGGTTTTGGGTCGCATGTCTGTTCTGGGTAGTCAATATTTATAATTTCCAAATTGTGCTGTGTGTCTAACATTGCTCTGGGTATAATGGAAGGAAATTTTAAGGTGAGTTTGTATATGATTCCACCCACATCCAGGCTGAGTAATTTAGCCAATGTACACTCCCACCCCTTGACTTTTGCTACTGAATGACACTATACAACAGTAAAATATGACTGATGCCCTAACTGATGTATTTATAACATGCTGTGGTAGGAACTGAAGATGAGGACATGACCACACCCCTACTGCACTTTCAATTGTGCTGGCTGGGTTTCCTGTCTAAACAAACGCTAATATGTACTAAAGAAAGTCAGTCAATGTTTTGAAAAACTTTTTTTTCTCCTTTTGTTTTGTGTTCTCGAGTCTCATTATTGCTTTAAACTGTAGAGTCCTTAAGAAAACTTCCTGTGCCTGTTGATACTTCTCCCAATTACTGACTCTTATTCTTTTGAGTCTTATACTCTTGACTCTTAAATTCTAGAACACAGATAGAGCTTTAAATCTCATGGCTCGATGAAACATCAATCCTGTAAATATATATATATATATATATATATATATATGTGCCAAGATAGAGATCTAATATATCATAGACAATATTATATCATAAAAATAAAGCATTTTTAATAATTTCCTGTGGTAAATCAAAATTGAACTCTATGCAAATCTCCCAAGCTTTTTTCAAATGTATAGTTTTATTTAGAAAGACTCACTTCTTATAACCAGAGATGTATTTGGTATAACAAAACTTCCCTAGGAAATGTCAAAATGATCATACATAAAGGCATTTAATATTCAGAATAATCCCATAAAGCAGGTATTCATACCTTTTTTTTTTCTTTTGTCCATTCAAAAATAAAGACTCCAGGCTGGAGGTGAAGTGATATGCCTATAATCCCTGCACTTAGGAAGGAGAATTTTGAGGCTACCGTGGGCTACATAATGAGATATGAAACAACAAAAAAAAACCCTCTGGAGAGATTAGTTAAGTAGCTTGTCCAAGTTTTTAAGTCAGCTGATAAAGGATACAAATTTAAGTGTCTGACCTTTCTGCTAAGCTACATAAACTACAGTTCCTTTTTGATGTCTTACAACATAAGCTTACCTTATATTATGGACAAAAATTGTTCAAGATACTGAAGAGTCATGGGTTATTTTTTTTTTTTTGGTGCCAGTTCTGGGACTTGAACTCAGGGCCTAGGCACTGCACAAAGATAGTGCTCAACAATTTGAGACAGAGCTTCACTTCCAGCTTTTGGGGAGTAATTTATTGGAGATAAGAGTCTCACAGACTTTCCTGCCCAGGCTGCCTCCAAAGCATAGTCCTTAGATCTCAATCTCCTGAGTAGCTAGAATTAGACGATAATATTTTAAATCTTATAAATTTTCCTCTTAGTGGATGTATGTTACTATATTTTAATGTTTCCACGATGTGCTGTTTAAAGAATTTACCATCTCTTAAATGGGATACATCTCATAATCAAAGCCATTGGCACCCACTGGAACCAAAGGAGAGGCATAACATCTGTTTGTCATTGTCTTTATACTCATAACATGATGGCTGTCCCAGTGACAGAACTAGGCAACTGTAACGTATTCATGTTAGTTCTGCAAATACAAGGACCAATTGAAGGAAGAATAGGAGTGTGGACTATGGTTGAAAAACCTTTTGTTAATACCTGCTTGCAAGACAAAGAAACCAGTACCATCGAATCTTAAAGAATAGGTATGGAGCACCTTGGAGGATAATCTGAGACAATAATGGAGCATGGGCAAGAAATGTACCATCACCAGTGCTCTTTATGGCACAGAGAAATGCTTATGAGGAAAAAAACCATAACTTGAATAAAATGAGTCTGGAAAGAGATTCAGAAGAACTTGATTTTGTATATGAGAAATTTTAGGGCTGAATGCTATATGCTATATGGAGCAATCGTTCCTAAAATAAATAAATATTATTTTACATTAATGTTTGTTTATTTTCTCCATTGCTATTAGAAATCAAGGATGGAGGTGTGATCTGAGTATATTATATCCACATATGGAATTATCACCTTTGATGCATATATGGAATTACAACAGTGAAATGTTTCTTATTGTTGGACAATCTTACTTTGTTTTATTTTGTGCCAGTACTGGAGCTTGAACTCAGTGCCTAGACTCTCTCCCTTAGATTTGTGCTCAAGGCTGACACTCTACCATCTGAGCCACAGCTGTACTTCCAGACTTTTGCTGGTTAATTGGAGCTAAGAGTTTTATGGACTTACCTACCTGGGCTGGCTTCAAGCCAAGATCCTCAGATCTTAGCCTCCTGAGTAACTAGGATTGCTGGCATGAGCCACTGACACCTAGCAGCTCTTGATTCAATGAAGAATTAGTTTTCATTTACTTGAAGCATAAATGTAAAGGTTAAGAAAATTAGCAGTCAGAGATGAATATGAAAATATTTTTGTATATTTTCTCTTTTCTCACTGACAGTATGAAAGAAATTGATTTAAGTAGGACAAAATATCTAGGTTATATATAAATAGAATGTTGAAATATAATTCCCATTTATATCTCTTAATAGTCAATGTTAGTGTACATTATTATAGAATATGTGTTGTACAATGTGATTTCATTTATATACTCTAATGGTACTTAGGCCTGAGTATTTTTTGCCATCTCTGAGACCTTCTATTGAGTCATTGTAGAAAAAAATGAAGTAAGTCTCCAAAAACAAGTATCTTTCCCTAGGTAGGAAAAAAAAAACAACACAGTTCCCTTTTATAACCTGCTAGCTTCTTTTTTTTACTTAAAGATTTGTTTTCTACTAGCATATATTGGTTCTACCAAAGTGGCTTCATTGTGATAATTCCACACATATATGAAAGGTGATATTTCCATGAGTATTCCATGATATTCCATGAATATATCCAATGTTCCCGAGCACATTAACCCCTCCATCATTCCCTCACCTCCTTCCCCTTCTTAAAACAATTGTAACAGGTTCCATTGTTCTGTTTTTACACATACAAAGGGCTTTGAACCTATTCACTCTCATTTACCTGACTCCATTCATTCTTCCTGCTTCCTTCCCATAGCTTGTTAAAAATCCTCCATTTCACTATACCAATTGTAAAGAAAAATAAGCTTACATTTTTTTCTTTACCCTAGAGAATATCAAAAAAGAAGTTGATTCGCTGTCTAAGCACTTCATAGTATGAACAATTTAAAATGTTAGATCACACATAAAACACCAGACACTAACCTTTGGTAGTGAATGAGACCTAATAAACAGCTGGATATTGCTGACATTAACACCTATGATTGGGCTGCATTTGTTTTATAGACACAATAAGCCCTCCTGGATGATGAACACTTTGTAATTCACAGAATGACTCATGGAAAATATCGTTTTCATTTACTAAAGTGCTCCAGGATTCAATTTAGATGTATCTTGCTGTGTGGAAATGGATTCAATTTGAATGCCAATGCAAAAGCTACAATAAACTTTAAAAATGTACTAAGATGTTTTGCATCTATTTGGAAAAGAGAAGTGAATAAATAAAAGAATGTTCTTGGGATCCACAGCAAAGTTATATCCTATTATATAAACAAGTATTATATAAAAGAGTCATGAGTAACACATGTATTTATGAAAAAAATAAACATAAACCTAATAAAGCCGGTTTTACCAAGATGGTATCTAGTAAAGTATGACAAATGAGGTTCATTCTATCCAAAACTTAAAATAAATGTTATAAACCTTAATTTAGGTTGATTTAATAGGTCAACACTGATTCTTTTAAGTATATGCTTAAACTTTATTGAAGGATTCAATAAAGTTGAATTGTTTTTTATTGTTGTTGTTGTTGGTATGGGGCATGAACTCTGGGCCTGGTCACTGTCCCTGAGCTCGTCAGCTCAAGGCTAGTGCTCTACCACTTGAGCAACAGCACTGCTTCTGGTTTTCTGGTGGTTAATAAGAGTAAGAGTCTTATGGACTTTCCTGCCTGGGCTGGCTTTGAACCACGATCCTCATATCTCAGGCTTCTGATTAGCTTGGATTACAGGTGTGAGCCACCCGTGCCTGGTTTAAATAACTAATTCTTTTAAGACAAGTACAACCCAGCACAATTCAAATAGAATTCAGTAATGTGTACTTAGTTTTTCTCTGACTTATGTAAAAATATAAGCCTTAAGAAGTCATGTACCATTCATAATATCCCCTTATCTTCTTTTGAAGATCTAGTTAAATAGAATTTTAAAGAAGATGGTGAAGAAGTTGATCATTTTCAATAAGGCAACTGTTAGAGGAAACAGTTTCTAGGTAACTTCCTAACAGCCAAACTAGAGTGAAGTCTTTGCATTCTGGATTTTTTAAATACATAAATGATTCTTCAAAGATCCATTCATTGCAACAGTTCTAGTTCTTAAAAACATTCATATGGAAATCATAATTTAATCTTCAGAATATCTGAGGTGGCTAGCTCTTAATTTCAGCAGTGCCTCATAAAACCGTATACATTCCTTAATGTTTCTAGGATACAGACTATGTATGAGAGCTTACATACAAAGGTTAGAAATAGGTTTTGAAGTACAGAGTAAGTTTAGAATCTTCTCCAGTCTGAAATGCTGTGATTGTGTAAGTGGGTTATTTTTACTTCAGACAGCAGCATGTCTGACCCAGCTTTGCTACTGTTGCAACATCCTGCTCTAAACAAGAAAACAGGATTAAAAAAAAAAGCAGCAGCAGCTAAATGAGAATACTAAATATACGTTTTTCTCTAGGCTAGTTAGAAATAAGCATGTTTTCTCTTTTAATTTCTGGAAAAGAAATTAATCTTGTATATTCCAACTGATGATTGCTTCAATGTCCGTTGAAAAATTTATGAGTATTATTTCCCTATTCCAGTATAACTTATAGGCAGAGTGTTTTCTTACTTTTTCTTAAAAATAGGCCTTTATAATCTATGTTAAGGAATTTCCACTCTACTGTGCTACCTTGCAGACATCACTCGAGTGCCTGGTTTTATGACACGTTACATACATGCTGGTATGTAATTTGCTAGCTGGTTTAGAAATGGATAGTTTTTAAATGTGCAAATATCTGAGATTTGGGGATGAAAGGTACCATTATATTATTACTATGAACATACAGTTACTGTAAATACTGTGGTAACTCAGGCCTGCAGGAATCTATTAAGTTAACATAACGCATTCTTGGGGATTTGAGGTTTCTGAACTTCATCCATCATTCAGTACCAATTGACATTTACAAATACCACAAAGCTTGACTATCAGGCAGCTTTGTTTCATTTTCCTGCCTCTCTCTTCCCTTCTTCCGGACCCACCATCTTTATCTAACCTGTCATCAATCTTGACTTGTTTATTATCATTTGAAAACTGGTGCTGAAATGTTTATACACCATCACTTTGCAATTAACAAGAAATGATTTTATGGGGCTATTTCACAGATCCCTGCTGTAATAAGAAGAAAAGCCTGGGATATGTCTGATGAATTTTTTCGGTGTCTTTCAGTTGCCATGCATGGCAAATGGTTTGTAAATGAAGATAGACCGTGCAATAAATTATAGAACTGAAGATTTATTGGAAAAACAGTTAGGAGAAAACTAATAGCTATCATCTGAAAGGACATCCTGTGGTCCAAGGTCATGGAAACCACTTTTCATTTTCTCATTATTTTAAGACTTTTCTTAGCCTTTACACTATTTTCAATAATAATTTTATATAATCAAGTGAATGGTGACTTTAATAAAGAGAGCTGAATGAATGTAAATGTTTACTTTTTGAAGTAACTCTTACATTACAATAGACTCGTGTATAGTTTATATAATACCTTGGGGAAGCATTTTTGTAGAGTGTAAGTTCTAGTAACATCTTGCTAATTTGCATGAGCCTGTATGATAATTAACTCGGAAAGTCATTAAAGTGGCATGGAAAAATTATTGTGCACTTGGGGAAAAACAGGATGAGGAGAATAAAAACAAGCAGATGGATTGCAGTCACCTACTGACATTTTGTGTTCTTTTTTTTACATTTATCCATTTTTCCTTCCTCTCTTTCTTTTCTTCTTCAGTATTGCTTCTTCCTTTCTCCTAGAAATATTTATAGCAAAATTTATATATGCTAGTGGGAAAAAAATGTCCCATGTACTAGGGTGAATGAAGGAGAGACATTAATCAAATAGTCACTCTAGTGAATGTCTGATTTGCAAAGCCAGATAAATGCTAAGAATGACTAAAACTGAGCTTGTTACAAGAGCTAAACAAACAAGAGGTCTCAACCTTGATAACTTTGAGAGCCTGACAACTTGCAGTGAGGAAGGCTTATATGGAGAGTAGCATTTGAAGTGGAATCTGAAGAATGTGTCGTTAACTAGGTGTAAGGAAGCTAGAAGATGAAGCAGTACCGGTAAAATCCTCCAAAAAAAAGTTTATCTGAGTTTGAATGTGAAGTAGTGGGTTTAAATGAGATTGGGTAAGGAGAGGCCAGAATGCTTCTGAAGGGTTTCAAATTAGAGGATGAGAAAGATACTATGTTCACTTTTTTTGTGTGCCTGTCTTGAGACTTGAATTCAGGACCCAAGATCTTTCCCTAAGCCTTTCTGATCAAGGTTGGCATTTTACCATTTGAGCCACAGCTCCATTTCCAGCTTTTGGGTACTTAAATGGAGGTAAGGGTCTCATGGACTTTTTTGCTCAGGCTGGCTTCAAATTGTGACCCCCTTTCCCCAAGAAATTAATCTTGTATATTCCAACTGATGATTGCTTCAATGTCATTGAAAATTTTATGAGTATTATTTCCCTATTCCAGTATAACTTATAGGCAGAGTGTTTTCTTACTTTTTCTTAAAAATAGGCCTTTCTAATCTACACTAAGGAATTTCCACTCTACTGTGCTACCTTGCAGCAGACATCACTCTCAAGTGCCTGGTTATATGACACGTTACATACATGCTGGTACGTAATTTGCCAGCTGGTTTAGAAATGGATAGTTTTTAAATGTGCAAATATCTAAGATATCCCCTTCCCTTCCTCAAATTAGATAAATGTATATACAAGATGCAGGGTACCAAAATCAAATCAGGGTGACAACAGGGGATATATCATAGGGGGAAGAACATACAAAAAATAATGTAGTACATTAAAAATAACAATAAGAAAGACCTCGTGTCCCTATCTTGGCGTTCATTTTATTAGCATCATCTTATTTTTTTTTAAATTTTCTCAAGATATTTATTTTTTCCATCAGTCATGGGGCTTGAATTCAGGGCCTGGCCACTGTCCTTGACCTTTCTTTTTTTCTTTTTATTGTGAAAATACTGTACAGAGGGGTTACAATTACATGGGCAAGATAATGAGTACATTAGGGAAAACAAAGGAGGAGGCTACAATGCTTGATATTAGCATCATCTTACATGGTCATATGTACATAGCTTTTCAGCTTTTCTGCTCATCTGATAAGATTATACTAGACGTATACCAATTATTGCAAATAAGGGAAACCATGGGACCTATATTTCTTTGGGTTGGTTGTGGGCCTGAACTTTAGGCCTGGGCACTGTCCCTGAGCTCTTCAGCTCAAGGGTAGCACTTTACCTCTTGAGTACCAGTGCCACTTCCACTTTTCTGGTGGTTAATTGGAGAGAAGAGTCTCATGGACTTTCCTGCCCAAGATGGCTTCAAACTACGATCCTCAGATCTCAGCCTCCTGAGTAGCTAGGATTATAGGCATGAGCCACTGGCACCCAGTTTGCTTGCACATTTTAAGCTCTAGATTACTTGGTACAATGCACATGATAATAAAATACTTACATGGAATTGTGACAAGAACAAAATTCTGCCCCTGTTTAGAACAGACTCTTTTTATTCTGAAATATTTTCAGTCTATGGTTCTTTGAATTTGTGGATACATAACCACAAACTGAAAGATCTTACTGTACATGAATTTGTAGTTAGAGTGCTCTGTTCTATGAAGCAACTATGGACTTTTCATTAAAATAAACAGGTTCAAATCTCACCTCAGTCATTTATTAGATCTATTATTATGAATAAACTCCTTAAATTTTCTGAGCCTTTATTTCATGGTCTGGGCAATGAGTTAACATTATCTATTCCAGAACATTTGATATGAAGCAATATGATGAAGTGATATGTTTATAGTGATTTAGACTTCCTTCTTTCCTTCCTTCCATCCATCCTTCATTCATCCTTCCTTCCTTCCTTTTTTCCTCCCTCCCTCCCTTCCTTCCTTCCCTTCTCCTTCTTCCCTGACTTTCTGTCTTCTTTCCTTCTTTCCTTCTAATTTCTCCTCTGGAAAAGTAGTGAAACAGGAAAAGGATACATCTCATAAAAGATATGATTTGATGTGTTTGCTATGGAGGCATTTCACTGAGACCTCAGCTGATATACTGAGAAATAGCTGATACAGTGTCTTCACGGTGTTAGCCATCCCTATTAACCACTTTCTCTTTATTTGAGGGGGTTGGGGGGAGCATATCTTATTCTTTTGCCATCTTTCTATGCTTGGATCTTTGGGAAATGTCAGCAGTTGTCACACAGTGCAGTATTTCCTTCGCTCTCTCCTATGTCTTCTTTCCTGATGTAGCCAGTGACATTCACTATATCTATAACAATGTTTCTAGGGGAACGTAAAACACCTTAGCATAATATAGACAAAATTCCAGAACAAACTTCGTATTAACTTAGGAAACAGGGCAAATGGCTCAGATTATACTATACTTCAAATTTAAAAAAATACTACCGTTCTGAATTCTTTTTTTTTTTTTTTTTTTTTTTTTTTTTGCCAGTCATGGGGCCTGAACTCTGGGTCTGGGCGCTGTCCCTCAGCTCTTCAGCTCAAGGCTAGTGCTCTACCACTGGAGCCACAGTGCCACTTCCGGCTTTTTCTATTTATGTGGTGCTGAGGAATCGAACCCAGGGCCTCATGCTTGCAAGGCATGCACTATACCACTGAGCTACCTTCCCAGCCCCCGTTCTGAATTCTTAAAGGAATGAGAGTCATTATGCGATCTTTCTCATCAATCTTCCTCAAGAACATTGTGTATCTTAATATTTCCACCTAAGGAAAACAGAACCTATGCATCATTTACATTGGATAAAAAGATAAACACTGTTGGGAAACACTAGAAAATCAGTTTAAAGTAGCTTATCAGCTAATTAGATTGTATCAAGCTGTACTAAATATTAAACAAGGAAAATCGTAACCGTCATAAGGATAAATTCACGATATCCAAATAGACCTCATAGTCTCTACAAAAGAGGACTTTTAAATTCACTCTTTTGACAGATCTTGAATGGCCAGATAAAAATCCGAACTCCAGCCAGTTCCCACATCTCTGAGGCGGGCTCCCATTCTGTGTGCCGGATGACTTAATGGAACCCCGAGGCAGATCAATTTACTGTAGCACAAGGTGTCTCTGTCCCAGGATTTGTGTACCTGCATTTGTAGCGAGTCCAGTCATATATTACACACCTACTTTGACTGTAACTGGAGACAGCTGATGTACAATAGTGTTGAAAGAAGTGTACTTTTCTAGCCAGGGAACTTGTAAGTGATCCTGCTTCGTCTAGAATTGCCCTCACAAAGTACAGAGTGCTTCCAGCCCATCCTTCCAAAAGTGCTTGAGAGATTGAAAGTGGTAAAAAGTTGAGCTGAACACAGTGGGCATGTCAAAGCGGGCCCTAGATATTCAACATTCCCAGAAGATGTAAGATAAGTCTTGAGTGTTTTCAAATTTTTGTTGTGTTTTAACTGAATACTTGAAAGCAGTTTATGAGAAAATAGTTTATTTGTAATTTTTTTTTACTAGTTTTCCTTGAGAAACTAGAAGAGTTCACAGACTTGGTACCTGCAATCCTGAAGTTTAACAAAATCTATTTTGCTGATCTATAGGAAAAGTGAGGAAAATAAGATGACACGATGATGATTAAAGTTATTTGCATAAATCAATAGCATAGGAAGGTCATAAATTTGGGCAATCTGGATGCTTTCAGTGAGCTATTCAATAGAAAGCTCCATCATGAAGGTCTGAATTTTAAGTATGACATGAAGTTGTGGCTTCCACTTTGATAAGAGTTCTTTACCACAAGAAACAGAGGGGTTCACAGAAAATATTGACACCTACTTATTAATTGGGTTGTTGTTTTTTGAGGATTTGTTTTGGGGGGTTAAGTTTTTGAGCTGTACGTATACTTTAGATATGAGGTCCTTGTCTCATGTATAACTAGTAAAGATCTCTCATCCTGAGGGCTTTCTATTTATCTTGCTATTTCCTTTGCCATGCAGAAACTATGCCATTTACTGCAATCCCATTTATCCTGGATATTAGGAAGTTTCAACCTCTGCCAAGGAGCTCTAATATTTTCCCTGGTTCCTGTAATATTTTCAGGGTATCTGGTCGTACATTGAAGTCTTTGATCCACTTGGAATTGGTTCTGATGCAAAGAGATATATAAGGATCTAACTTAGTTTTCTGCACATGTACAGCCAATTTTCCCATCACTCTTAGTTGAAGAGGCTCTCTTTCTTTCATACTGTGTTTTTGGCTCCCTTATCAAAGATTAGGTGGCTATAGGTCTGTGGGTTCATTTCTGGGTCTTTACTTCTATTCCATTGGTCTCCAGGCCTGTTCATGTGCCAGTATCAGTTTTGTTTTGGGTTTTGTTTTTATATCTGTGGCATTGTAATAGAGTTTGAAGTTTGGTATTGACATTTCTCTAGCACTGTTCTCCTGCTAAGGATTGTTTTTGCTCTTCAGGGTCTTTTATTATTCCATATGAATTTTTAGATAATTTCTTCTGTATTATTGAAGAACGTTGGGATTTTAGATGGATATTGCATTGAATTTGTAGATAGCTGTGGGCAGTATTGCATTTTCAAGATGTTAATCCTCCCAATCCAGGAGTGTGGGAGGTTTTTCCATTCCTTAAATCTCCTTTTATTTCCTTTTTCAGGTTTTAAGCAGACCCAAAGAAACATAAGATGCATACTTTCCCTCATTTGTAATAACTAGAATGTATCTATGAGTATACAAGTCAATCTAATGGATAATAAAAGAGAAATAATTACCCTTGGATATGGTTAGTTAAACAGTACTCTAAGCATCCACACACTGAGAATAAAGGAGGATATTCTTCGGAGAGGAGTGGCTCAATAACTATATGCATATGACCATATAAAATGATGCTTATCAAAATGAACTCCAAGAAATAAGAGAGAAAAAGGAGGTTTTGTACTGTTTGCAGCTATTTCTTTTTTCTCCTTTGATTTATTCCTTGTTGTCACTGTTTTTTATTTCTGTATCCTTTGTCTTATATATAAGTTTAGCTAATTTGGGGAAGAGAAGGGGAATCACAGAAACTGTGGGACAAAAAGTGAACCAATTAACAGCGATATTAGATTCTATGCTCGAAATGAATTCTACATCATGAGAGGGGGAAAGTTGTTGCGGGGGGAGTGGGAGAAAATTAGGGAAGGGTGACACTGTTCAAAATGAAACATACAGTAGTTTGGAGGTTCCTCAAAAGACTCCACATAGAGCTCCCCCTATAACCCAGCAATCCCACTTTTGGGCATTCACCCAAATGATCACAAACAAGACCATACTGAAGCTACCAGCACAACTATGTTTATTGCAGCATTATTTACCATAGCTAAGATATGGAACCAACCCAGATGCGCCACAGTAGATGAATGGATCAAGAAAATGTGGTATATATACACAATGGAATTCTATGCCTCCATCAGAAAGAATGACATTGCCCCATTTGTTAGGAAATGGAAAGACTTGGAAAAAATTATATTAATTGAAGTAAGCCAAGCCCAAAGAAACATAGGTCCCATGGTTTCCCTTATTTGCAATAACTAGTGTATGTCTGAGACAAGCAGAAACGGTCAGATAAGTTGATGTTAGGTGAAATGAACCCCAAGATAAGGACTCAAATGGTTTTTCTTTCTTGCTATTGTTTCTAACATATTTATAAGATATTTCCTTGTTGCTTTTTATGTCCTTCCCCCACAATATAACCCCTGTTTACACTGTATTTGATGTTGGTATAATTTGGGAAGAGGAAAAGAAAACTAATTGTTTAAATAGGGATACAGGTGGGCCCATTGCAACAATGAGATATACAAGATGTTATGTCAAAAAACGAACTTTAGCACTTTGACTGGGGGGGGGGGGGGGTGGGGAGGGAAGACATGGGGGGGAGGCGGCGAGATGTGAAGGGATGGGAAGGGGAAACAAAGGAGGAGGCAACAATGCTTGATAAGAAATGTACTCATTACCTTGCTCATAATTGTAATTGTAACCCCTCTGTACAGTATTTTCCCAATAAAAAAAATTGACACCTTATTTGGCAACCACGAATCTGTTTTCTTCTTCATCAAGGGTATAGAAGATTATGGAAGGGAAAGGGGTCCAACCAGATAGCCATGGGCTCAACTTGTATTTCTGTATTATATGTCAGCTTCAATTTTCCATACTTTTCATTCTTGCAGACATTAGACAGCATCCTTTATCTTTTCTTTGGCAGCTTTAATCTCTCTCCACTTAGCCATTTCTAAATTGAGGACAACACCAATACCAAAGGATTAGTTAAGCATGTTTGTGAGTAACTGACAATCATTCTAGGGTTTTTTTTTTCTTTTATAGTGTTACTTCAAAAGTGAAATTTTATGTAGTTTTCCAAGTTAAATAAAGAGATATCTCCTGATAAGAAATTGTTTATGGACATGAGGAAAAGCATGTCTTTTTTATCATTGTTGGGTTTGATCAGCAAATATTTTATTCAGGAATTCTGTATCTGTAAGTATATATGTAAACATATATAGGATGATATTTATGCAAACATATTAGCATACATATGTGTGCATATGTATATATGAAAATTCCAATGGTATAACTCCTTTTAACAACTAACTTACAGCTTAACAAAATGAACACCAAGAAGTTGGAAGATAATTGTTAGGGAGAGTGAGGTCAAAGGGAGAAGGAGTCTAGCATGGATGATGGGGTAGGAGAAAAATGGAATGAATTCTGTTGTAATATTCAATGTATATGTGTGAACATGGAACCAGGTAGATTGAGGGGATGACAGGGTTGGGAGAGATCTGGGAGAATGGTAAAAGGAGTAACAAGGATCAAGATGCATTATACTCATAAACCAACACGTTGAATTGAAACCCCTTTGTTCAACTACATAAGGATAATAAAAAGTAAATTAAAAAATGCATATTGGCCATATACTAAATAAATATAATTTTTAAAAAGAAAGAAAATGTCTATTCAATGGCTGCTTATCATTTTGGAAGACAAATATATTACAATTAAGTTTGAAGAGAGAGAGGGGGAAACTGGAATGTATCTTAATTAGCATAATAAGCCGAGAATAGTTCATGAGAGCCACAAGGTTGTAATGGCTTGGAGTTCATAGGTTTCCACCTTCACTTTTCAAAGAGACAGCTCTATCAACCTACCAATGAGATGGCTGCTATTTTTAGTTAAGTCTTTATGTAAGGGATTTGCAAGCTTTCCAGGACTTCAAAGGAGGTGATTCTGTTTTTTCTTAAAAATGAAATCCTACATTCCTTAGCACCAACTACCAACATTCATAGAGCCTCACCTACTCAGATGCTCAACTAATGGATATACCTGTTGGAGGGACATCACTAATTGTGACAATACATGCAGTTGGTTGAAATTCTAGTTAAATGGTAGGGAAATAGAAGTTGTTCACTTCATGAAAAACATCCTCCATATTACGAATAGATTGTTACTAACAGTCTTGTAATGTATGAATCTTTGATTCAGTTGCCCATTGCCTCAGCTCTCATTAGGCATCTGATGGCTGCATAGAATTAATTTGATTCTCTTCTGGCCAGTTGTTGGTAATGGTAGATTTTCACCAATCTTACTCTTTGCCTGCTTGAAATGATTCCTAGTGCAGTAATTGCAGTAAGGGTTGAGGGAACCACACATGTTAGAAGAGCCAGGGGTCACAGTTCTGCCTCTGGCCACAAGCAAGTCCCTGAACTCTCCAAATCCCAGTTCCTTCATTGTGGGTTCCTTCTAGATCTTTCACCTCAAATTGGTAGATTAGATCTTGGCATTGGGTCCCAGAAATGAATCAAAAGTCAGAGATTATCCTATTTTCTTCTGGAACCTGATGGGTTTACCCAGGAGTTTAAAGACTTGAAATCTTAAAATTATCCGTATCATAAACCCGTAACTCAAGAAATAAGGCCTTTTAAGTCAGATGGAAAACCTGGTTGATGTTTTCCAGCAGGCCTTTAAGAAGGTTATTAGACTTATTCTCTGTAAAATGGCAAGTGCTAATAGGCGGTGAGAATTGAAGGGGATAATTTTTAATTGTTGTCACATGGCATAGTTAACAGAATCCAGCAGATAATGAGTGAGCACACTGTCCTTTCCCCTCTTTTTCCATCTTTTCCCTTATTTCTATTCTGGTCAAACTTTAATCTGTGGTGTTTATGTTAGAACAGTATGACCAGCATCATTTTCTCAGTAACTTGTTCTCTTGGATCAGACATAATGGTGCTTTACATTTCTAAAACTTCAATTGAGAGCTGATTGGCTATGAATACTCATTTCCATGGCAATGAGTCTCAGGAATGCAGACTAACAACACACTGCATTTATAAATAAATAAAAAAGGCCCCAAAGAAGAGAAACACTTCCCCACTGCTTAGATATGGTGTCAGGGCTCTAAAATTGATTTCTAAAGTGTAAAAGAAAAGAAAAGAAACCCTGAGATTTAGTTATAAGAAATAAAAGTATTTCGCCTCTCCTTAGATTATTTCTTGAATCTCAAAAGCAATGGATTCTCAATGATTTCATCAGAAGCTCTCTCAATGGATCATTTCATATCAATCCAATCCTCTATAACACCCATTATCCTGCAAGAACGGAAGCAGCGTGAAGAGAGGGAGCTGGATGGTTTTGTTTTCTTTTACTGTACCTTTGTAACCTGGAGTAGACATGAGAAACCAGTAGGATTCAATGAATATCTGTGGCATGATTGAGTGAATGAGTAGATGAATGAAGTGTTGATGGGTCACCTATGCTGTGTGTGTCTGAGGATTGTTATATAGAGTTAGAGATGTTGCTTGCCTGCCCTCAAGAAACTTTGTCCATTTCAGGAGACAGAGGCTAAAAGCAGGGCAAATAAATCTGCGAATACAGGCAAGGCATCAATATTAGGAATAGGGAAAATATATGCCTTAGAAGTTCAGGAAATCCAAGATTCAGGGTAAGAGCTGAAATCTTGCTTTTCTTCAATAATCACTCTGAAAATGCTCAAATGGATACTCATCTCATGAAACTGATGATGATCATTTTCAAGCTCAAAATATGTCACCATTTAAATTCATTCAGAAGATGAAATTCAAAGCAGAAAGAACTACCATGATATAAGAATATACAAAAAATATGGTTTTATTTGCATCTCTTTTTTGGTGCCAGTATTAGGTAATCAGCTGAAGTCTTTTTTTTAATTCAGGGCTGTTGCTTTACTACTTAACTACCCCCTCAGTCCCTCATTTTGGCTGGTCATTTGGAGATAAGTGTCCCTCAGATTTGTCTGACTAGGCTGATTTCAAACTATGATTCTTTTAGTACCATGAGTAGGTCTGACCAACTGGCAAATGGCCACTGACAGCTTTTAAGTACAGAACTTCACAAGATCTGCTTTATACTATAAAAATCTATATTGGCAACAATGCCAGAGGGATTTGATGAGTGGCCATCACTGTTTCTAGATGAGAGGTTCTGGTGTCTTGTTGGAAGGTAGTAGCAGTGGAGGGGGAAAAACACTGGTGAGTTTAGGCTAAGTCTTGGAGTTGGTCTCTGAGGGCCTATACATATATAACATTGTTAAGAATAAGAGATGAAAAATGAGAGAACTTTAGAAAGGACAATATTTAACTTTTTAAAACACGCTTAAACTATTCCTAATAGTATAAACATTTATTTATATGCAGATGATGGGAAAAGAAAATTTTCATTGGCAATAATTTCAGATATGTGGAGTTGAAAATATCCAGATTATGTTTTCTTCCATATGTACAACAATGAAAAATTCTATTGTAAAAGCTATTCTTTTTACTGTAAACATCAATTTTGGGACCATGCTTTCCTATTTTAAATTAGATTATTGTAAATAATCTAATTTGTTTAAGTTTTCCTTGACTTGTACCTGTATGCCCTTAGGACACATGCTAGTTTAAATGAAGTCTTTTGATGTGTCTTAGGATTTTTCTTTATTTCTTAAGCCTGTGGCTTTTACAACCTCTTACATACATGGTCTCTCCTTATGGACTTACCCATTGCCAACCTTCACATCAACTTCGTCAACATCTTAATTGAGAATAAGTAATAACCTAAAGGGGAAAGCGAAGCTAGATCTTTGTAAGTCTACAAGTCAAGGAAAAGGCTTACCAAGGGGATTTTACAGTTTATTACTTTCATTCTAGTTGGTATTAATGCTACATAGAATGTATATTTTCACACCTTACATATAGCTATATACAAGCCTACACATGTGCACATACATATGCATACACATATCATGTTTGCTTGGCTTTTGAGGTAGAGTCTCCCCATGTAGCTCAGGCTGGGCTTAAACTCAAAATTTTCCTTCCTCTGCTTCTGGAATGCTGGGAATACAGGTATGCAACATCATGCCCAGTTTTGATTTCCATAACTTACTTTAAAATATTTTTAGAACCATGTTCTTACCTAAAGAGTTTAACTAAGCATGCAAAACATTAATCCACATGTCCCTGGGTTTTAATTTGAAAATTATATGTATTTAGTTAGAAAGTGAAAGCCTTATTGCTTGTAATTGCATACATGAGCAAAATCAAAGTTATATTATAAAATCAAAGTTTCTATTATTTACCTTCCTCCTTTGGTTCTTTTAATTCATTGTTTGGTATGCTTTTCCCAAAAAGCATCGCGATTAATTTTCACACAGCTGTTCTTTTGACAACCATCATGGTTATACTCTAAACAATTAAAGGCTTCATGACTGCCACAAAGGAGAATGAGAATGTTCTTTGAGTTACTTATTGGTGCAAGAAGAATTATAGAAAAAAATATTCCTTTTCTACATAATTTCATAAACAAAAAGGAAAAATTGCTTTGCAGACAAGTCAGCAGTGCTCTTATGAAGGGCCCCACAAGAAACCACATTGATCCCAGCATCTCATGGTTCCATTTAAAAGAAAGGTCTCCTCAGCTCTTGTCATGTATCAGGGAGGTGAAGTATAGCTTTCTGAGAAGTCAAGGGCTGTGTAGTGAAATAGAGGGTTCATTTCCTACCTGAGAAGGCTCACACCCTCTTAGAAGAAAATAAACTGTGCTAGCCAAAGAGAAGATTGCTGCTTCAGACTTAGGCCACTAGTTTGCAGCTTCTGGCTTCCCATAATGACAGTGATTTTCTTTGAAACTGAAATGTCTGAATAGATGCCTTTGATGTATATAAATAGCAAGAAATGCTTATAGCACAGACACTTAAATGTTCATTTATGTAACAGTCCTACAAGGAACTTGTGGCAGATATAGATAACATATTTTCTTTATATATACATACATATATTATCTAGGTAATTTTTCATTTGAAGGAAAATGAATGAAACTGGAGATCATTATGATAAGTGAAATCAGGCAGACTCAGAAAGACAAATATGATGTGTTCTCTCTTACATAAGAAATATAGACTAAAAATAAATAAATAAATGATATGAGCATGAATGAGGAGTGGGAACCAATAGGAGGGGTGGAAGGTTAACAATGTAAAAGGGAGGAGAATATGATGGAAGAACTTTATATACATGTTCAAATATCAAAAATAAAACCTATTAAAATGAAAGGGGAGGAGGATAAAAAAGAATAATGGAGTGAATTTGATCAAAATAATTATATGAATGTATGAAAATATCACAATGGAAAGAGCCTCTTTGGACAACTAATATATACTAATGAAAAAGGAAGAGAGACAGAAGTTTCATAACTCTTAAATTCTTCCTTGAATTAGGCAAAATTCTATGTGATAGAAAAAGTAACATTTGTGCTCACTTCGGCAGCACATATACTAAAATTGGAATGATACAGAGATTAACATGGCCCCTGCGCAAGAATGACACGCAAATTCGTGAAGCGTGCCGTATTTTTAGGACAGAATAGGAGAAACCCTAGATCTCCTTGGCACAGTCCGAAATTTTGTTAATAGAGACCCAGAAACACAACAAATCAAAGAAAGGTTGGACAAATGGGATTGCATGAAATTGCAGAGCTTCTGCATGGCAAAGGACATAGCTAGCAAGATCCATAGAAAGACCACAGATTGGGAGATCTTCACTAGCCATACAACAGACAAGGGTCTCATATCTAAAATATACCTGGAACTCAAAAAATTAAATCTCCCAACAACAAATCTTCAAGAAAACAACTGTCCAATAAACAAGTGGGCTAAAGACTTAAAGAAAAACTTCTCTGAAGAAGAAAGGATGGCCAATAGACACATGAAGAAATCCTCAACCTCCCTAGCCATAAAAGAAACGCAAATCAAAACAACATTGAGATACCACCTCACCCTAGTTAGAATGGCTATAATCAAGAACTCTAATAACAACAGATGCTGGAGGGGATGTGGACAGAAGGGAACCTTACTGCAATGTTGGTGGGAGTGTAAACTTGTTCAACCACTTTGGAAAGCAGTATGGAGGTTCTTCAAAAGACTACACATAAAGCTCCCCTATGACCCAGCAATCCCACTTTTGGGCATTCACCCAAATGATCACAAACAAGGCCACACTAAAGCTACCAGCACAACTATGTTTATTGCAGTATTATTTACCATAGCTAAGATATGGAACCAATCCAGATGCCCCTCAGTAGATGAATGGATCAAGAAAATGTGGTATATATACACAATGGAATTCTATGCCTCCATCAGAAAGAATGACATTGCCCCATTTGTTAGGAAATGGAAAGACTTGGAAAAAATTATATTAAGTGAAGTAAGCCAGGCCCAAAGAAACATAGGTCCCATGGTTTCCCTTATTTGCAATAACTAGTAAATGTCTGAGACAAGCAGAAACAGTCAGATAAATTGATGTTAGCGAAATGAACCCTAAGATATGTATTCAAATGTTTTTTTTTCTTTCAGGTGATTGTTTCTAACACATTTATAAGATTATTTCTTTGTTGCTTTTTATGTCCCTCCCCCATGTTATAACCCCTGCTTTCACTGTATTTGATGTAGGTATAATTTGTGGAGGGGAAGGAAAAAAAAAAACAAATCGTTTAAATAGGGATACAGGTGGATCCATTGAAACAGTGAGAGGTACACATTGTTATGTGGGAAAACAAACTTTACAACTTTGGTGTGGGGGGAGGAGGATTGGGTGGGAGCATGGGGGAAGGATGGGAAGGGATAGGATGGGGAAACAAAGGAGGAGGCTACAATGATTGATAAAAAATGTACTCATTATCTTGCCCATGTAATTGTAACCCCCCTGTACAGTATTTTCACAAAAAAAATAAAAAATTAAAAAAATAGAAAGTAACATTCATAAAAATTCTATGAATTTCTTTTTGTTAATGTATTAAGCAGCATATTTTAATAAAATTTCAAATGCCTTTAGAGTATATGCCATTTTGAGGGCTTAATGAAAGTCTGCTCCTTAGAAATTCATCAGTAGCAAAGCTGAAGACACATTGATTAAGTGAAGAATAACATATGTAAGTATATGTAAAGTGAAGATTTTTTTATTTTTATAGTATAATTACATGAATAAGTCTATGCAAATTATGGTTACATTATAGAATTATAATTGTTATTTTTCATTTTTATTCAAAACAGAGGAGGAAGGAGAGGAGAAGAATAAGGGAGAAGTAGGGAGAAATCAGGAAAGGAGAAGATAATCATGGTTTTTCACAATGATGTTGACTATAAATGTAATTCTCTCTCATGAGCCAAGAAGAAAATTTTTACCTAAGATGAGCTTAGAAATAAATTATAATACTTTTAATACCACAGAAAAATGTATCAATGGCTTTATTTACAGGTAAAGTGTGTTTCTAGAAGAGGAGACTTGGCTTAACTTCAAGGAAAACTAAAGATGTGTAGGCCAGGAGTAAGGTTGAGGGGCAGTGGATTGAAAGTTAAAGAGGAAATATCCACCCCCACGGTATAACCTCTGCTTTCACTTTATTTGATGTTGGTATAATTTGTGGAGGGAAAGGGCAAAAACAAATCATTTAATTAGGGATATTGGTGGACCCATTGCAACAATGAGATGTACAAGTCGCTATGTCAAAAAACGAACTTTACAACTTTGGTGGGGGAGGAAGATGATTGGGTGAGGGGAGATGGGGGGAGTATGGAAAGGGATGGGAAGAGGAAACAAAGAGGAGGTAACAATGCTTGATAAGAAATGTACTTGTTATGGGATTGCATAAGGTTGCAGAGCTTCTGCAGGGCAAATGACATAACTAGCAAGATCAATAGAAAGCCCACCGATTGGGAGAAGATCTTTACTAGCCATACAACGGACAAGGGTCTCATATCTAAAATATACTTGGAACTCAAAAAATTAAACCACCCAACAACAAATCCTCAAAGAAACAACTGCCCAATAAATAAGTGGGCGAAAGACTTAAAGAGAAGCTTCTCTGAAGAAGAAAGAAGGATGGCCAATAGACACATGAAGAAATGTTCAACATCCCTAGCCATAAAAGAAATGCAAATCAAAACAACATTGAGATATCACCTCACTCCAGTTAGAACAGCAAAAATCAAGAACTCTAACAACAACAGATGCTGGAGGGGATGTGAACAGAAAGGAACCTTACTTCATTGTTGGTGGGAATGTAAACTTGTTCAACCACTTTGGAAAGCAGTATGGAGGTTCCTCAAAAGACTTCACATAGATCTCCCCTATGATCCAGCAATCCCACTTTTGGGCTTTTACCCAAATGTTTACAAACAAGACCACACTAAAGCTACCAGCACAACTATGTTTATTGCAGCATTATTTACCATAGCTAAGATATGGAACCAACCCAGATGCCCCTCAGTAGATGAATGGATCAAGAAAATGTGGTATATATACACAATGGAATTCTATGCCTCCATCAGAAAGAATGACATTTCCCCATTTGTTAGGAAATGGAAAGGTTTGGAAAAAATTATATTAAGTGAAGTAAGCCAGGCCCAAAGAAACATAGGTCCCATGGTTTCCCTTATTTGCAATATCTAGTATAGGTATGAGTCAAGCGGAAAAGGTCAGTTAATGTGATGTTAGGAAAATGAACCCTTAAATATGTATTTTAATGTTTTCGTTTCTTTCATGCATGTGTTTCTAATGCATTTATAAGATTATTTCTTTGTTGCTTTGTATGTCCCTTCCCCACAGTGTAACCCCCGCTTTCACTATATTTGATGTCAGTATAACATGTGGAGGAGATGGGAACAAACAAGTCGTTTAAGGATTCAGGTGGACCTGTTGCAACAATGAGAAGTACAAAATGTCATGTCAAAACCAGCTTTACAATGTCGGTGTGGGGGGGGAGGGGGGTATGATTGGGTGGGGGGGAGGGGGGAGGCTGGGAAGGGAGGTGAAGGGTAAACAAAGGAGGAGGCTGCAATGCTTGGTAAGAAATGTATGCATTATCCTGCCCATGTAATTGTAACCCCTCTGTACAGTATGTTCTCAAATAAAATAAAATTAAATTAAAAAAAAAAAGAAATGTACTTGTTATCTTGTCCATGTAACTGTAATTGTAACTCCTCTGTACGGTATTCTCACAATAAAAAAAAAAAAAGAAAGAAAAAAAAAGAATTGGTTGATATTTAAGAAAAACAAAAAGGAAATATCCAGGACTAAATTGACTTTAAAAAATGATCACGAGGAAGACAGGCCAGAGAGATAAGTTATCAGGCGTGGGTTTAGGAATTTTTGTCAAGTATCAAGTATGATCAAATAGCAGAAGTGGGAAATTGTTTATTACTCTGGATCAGCAAGATACATGATAGGAGTTGACACATGGGTCAGGACAGAGCACAAGGTTTGGGCCTTGGAAATTTAAACAACCTGCCTAGAATCAAGCAGAGAGTCTTTGCAAATATACAATATAAAAGAAGAAAGAAAGAGAGGAAAAGAGGGGGTGGAGGGTAGAGTGACAGACAAAACAGACACTGAAATAAAAATGAATATGGAAGCAAATGGTCAGGGATCTAAGTTTAAAAGAGTTAAGAGAAAGTAGGTAAAATTGGGTGGAGACAGTTCTAAGGTGAGCTTGCCTAGACTACCTCTTAATTTGTAAGGAAGCCTCCTGTATATATTAGATACTTCAGAAAAAAAGGATCGGAGGGCAGAACCCCAAGATCATGAAGAAATATGAGTATTTAAAAGGAGCGAATAGCTGGGTAGCGGTGGCTCACACCTGTAATCCTAGCAACTCAGGAGGCTAAGACCTGAGTATAAATTACAGTTCAAAGCCAGGCTGGGCAAAAAAGTCCCCATGAGACTCTTATCTCCAATTAACCACTCAAAAAAACCAAAAGTGGAGCTGTGGCTCAATTGGTAGAGTTCTAGCCCTGAGCACAAAGAGGCTCAGAGACAGTACCCAGGCCCTGAGTTCAAGCCCCAGGACTTGCAAAAAATAAAAATAAAAAAGCATTGATTCATGTAGAGAACTTCGGGGACAGCAAAGAAGAGGTGGCAGATAGTGGAGGGTCTGAATCACCAGCTCCAGTAGTGTCTTAGATAGAGAAAGAGAAGAGAATTGGTCTTGACAATCTGGAGGAACTTCCTACAGAACATTAATGGAAATAGACAGGGGTTTCTTTCAATGGTCCACATGTGGTTTTTATAGTGTCAGCCACTATTTGTCAGAAAGGAGGGAAGACTGTAATTCTATGGCAATCTTAGTTCTGGATGGCAAGAATGGTGGTGTATATTCTGGCCAGTGACTACCACTGCCATTAAAAATATCCCACATGTTGAAATACAAGGTTGGCTAAAATTAGGTATATACCACATCAACACCTCCCTATATAATATCTAAGCCAACTGTGTGGCCTTTTCTTGTCAGCGAGAGCCAAGTGCTTTTTACAACATGTGAAAGAACAGAGTCACTTGAATTAAAGTCACTGCGTTGCAGGGCTGCATTCACAGGTAAGATTCTGAAGCCAGCCTCTGTCAACTGGTGTGGTGGAAACCTGACCTGAAGCTGATCGGGCCACTGACATGCTGACCTTTTGCCCCAGCTGGACCCTTTTCTATCATTTATCCTCTGGGAGGTACTTACCATTTCCTAAGAGCTAATACAAATTTTTCTAGATGTCTATCATTCATTAGAAATGTGGCTATTTAAGGACTATGCTATCAATTATCCTCTAATGCTTTCTGCTCTCAATAATCCATTGTTTAAGTCACAGGGAAAAAATAATTCTTCTTAAGCCTCCTAATTCCAAATGTTTCTCTGAAAAGTACCTTCCTTAGCTAATAAAGTGTTTCAGTATCATTATTGAAAGTGTGGGTCTCAGACAGTCAAAGCTATGATGAGCAGTTTCAGCTTTCAGAAGGAACAAGTTGATTTAACACTGTGACTACTAATGACCAGTCTGCAAAAACAGCACAGTGTGCATGGGTGATTAAGTTCTCATGTATTGGTAAAAACACCATCCACTCAATGGTCTTATGTCTACTTAAACATTAAACATCAAAATTAAGACTGCAGGGCTGGGAAGGTGGCTCAGTGGTAGAGCGCTTGCTTTGCATGCCTGAGGCCCTGGTTCGATTCCTTAGCACCACATAAGCAAAAAGGAAAAGCCAAAAGTGGCGCTGTGGCTCAAGTAGTAGAGCGCTAGCCTTGAGCTGAAGAGCTGAGGGACAGTGCCCAGGCCTAGAGTTCAGGCCCCACGACTGGACAATCCCCCCAAAAAACCAAATAAACAAAAAAAAATTAAGACTGCAGAATTATGAACCGTGCTATTCATTTCTGCCACTGAAGTAGGGAAGTCTTTGAAAAAAAATCTCTGTGAGCTTATTAATCATCATCATCATCATCAACAACAACAACAATAATAAAGTACCATGTGTACTTGGGGGGAGGGGGCTGGACTTTTTCTCCTTTAATGTTGGCATATTACTGATTGAGCCATAGCTCCATTTCTGGCTTTTGCTGGTTAGTTGGAGATAAGATTCTCATTGACTTTCCAGCCTGGGGTGGCTTTGAACAATGATCTTCTGATCTCAACCTCCTGAGTAACTCAGATTACAGGAGTGAGCCACTGATGCCTATCTAGGATTGTTACTTTTGATAATTGGGAAGGAAAAGTGGTTCCATACCTTTCTCTAGTTTCTGGTGGTTTGCTGGTAATCCTTGCCTTGGAGCTGTATCATCATAACCTCTGCTTTTGTCACACATATTGGCTTAGGTGTTCACTCTATATGATCTCATCTTAAGTAATTAATTAAATAAGTAAACAATGACCTATTCTTCAAAAGGCCACATACCAAAGTACTGGAGGTTGGAATGTCAACATATATGTTTGGGGGTGGTGCACACAATTTAACCCACACAGTGCCATTGTGGTGAAACTAGGTCACCTGAAATTAGTATCATTCCTAAAAAGATTAGAAAACTTAGGTTGGCCTCCAGTAACCTTTAAATACTTTCTATATCTAACTTGCTATGCTACATGCTTTCCAAAGATTGTGAGGGTTTTTTCTTAATCAAAAGTCTCTTCTTCAAAGCATTTTTGTCTGTAGGAAAAGAGTTTTCCCACTAGGTTCCATTTAAACCTCCCTCTCCAGCTGGCACTTGAGCTTTTGTGTGTTTCTTCCCTCATGACCTCCCTGGATAATATAGCAACTCAGAGCTTTTTAAAGGGACAAGAGGTCTTTCTGGTTCTCACTCAACAAAAGGGTTTGAGTGCACTCTTTATGTTGTGACCTTTATTAGCCCCAAAGGACAAAAGCATGCATAAGGCACTGTCCTTGCTATTGATGGGCTTGTACTCTACAGCTAGAGCTTAACAAGGATGCTATTCTACAATGAAGGTCTCCAGTTTGTCTTAAGTTAGAAAACTTTGGTTTGCTAGCAAGAGAAAGCTCTTTTGATCCCTACTAGGCTCAAAACTGTGTACTGACAAAGCAAATAAATACACACACACACACACACACACACACACACACACACACACGAAAACTTCTACTGTTTAACCACGTGATGGTTTACAGTACATAGAAAAAGTATTTGAGAGCAAAATCAAGGCAGTTATGATCATCTAACTCTGATCACCTACTCAAAATGAACTTCCTTTTCCTGAAAGTTCTTGATTTTTTACATGCTTTTCTAGACTGCTTTACATTCAAACTAATTGTGACTCTTCTCCCTAGCAAGAATCAAGCAGCTTTTGCATAATTGGCATTTTAGTGCCTTTTAAGTACCAAATATGTTCTACATCAAATCCAATAGAGATATTAACATAAACCAACAACCAGGACTTTAAAAAATTCCAGACAAGTCAATGTTCAATGTGTCAGTTGACCAGCTGATGGAGAACAAGACCCAGGCCAAGTTCAGCAATGAGAAGCTTTCCCGTTCTTAATGGATTTCCATGTGTTTTGCTTCTTCCCTACATGAAGGGCTCAAGTCTTGCTGCCAAACCCAAGACTGTCCATTTGCTACAATGTGCTTGAACATCACTTGTTTGTAACGTGAAATTCAAATGTAAGACATGGAGAATTTGGTGTGTAAGTAGAGATGATTGAGTTTCGTATCTGTTGGTTTGGTCCTCCAAGGCTTGTTGAAAACACATTTCAAAAGACATAAAATAGTACAAAACTTGTAGTTGGTGCCCATTGCATTTAAGTATAATTCCAGGTGTTATAATAATATTAAGATGTGTATCACCAGAACAAGCCTCATTAAACAAAGAATAGCATTTTGGACTAGCTATGACTGTGCACAACTGTAATCTCAGCCACTTAGGAGGTAGAGAGCATGAGGATTATGGTTTGAGACCAGCCAAAGTTAGCAAGATCTCATCCCAATTAATCTGGACATGACAGTTTATGACTATCGTCCCATCTACACAGAGGCAAAGAGAACATTTCAGGCAAAGACTGGCATGGGCAAAAAAAGCAGGAAACCCTATCTAAAGAGCAACTAAAAGTAAAAAAGGGCTGGGTCATGATTAATAAGCTTAAGGCCCAGATTTCAGCCTCCATCTCTCCTCCAAGTAAAACAAGTAATCCCCCCTCAATAAAAAAGCACAACTAGATAGCAGTTCATTACTAAGGGTCAATTGTTAGTCAGTACCCGGAAACTAATTCCTTAAACTAACTAACTAACTTTAACTGGGTTCTTCCCAGTGAGAAATCATTATCAGTTTGAAATAGACCATATAAAAATTGGAGAGGAAGGTGGTTTGGGGAATACATATATATGGAACAATTACACTCCCAAAGAGACACTAACAATTAAAGTGAGATATAACTGGCAACTTCATGCAAATATTATAGAAGAACATGAAAAAGAGACATGGATTGCTATGATTGGGAAGTGTCCGGGCCCCATAAAAGTCTCATATGCAAGAGCATGAGACCTCTAACATAACCCATAGATTATTTGCTGAAGTATTCATGATTTGATAGCCTTGTTGGTAAGTGGTAGAAGCCTTTGGATGTGGGGCCTGGTTGGAGGAAGCAGATTGCTTAGGGCATGTTCTTTGGAGCTATCTGTTGTCTTGGCCACTGACCTGTCTTTGTGCTTCCTAGTCTCCATGAGGTGACAGGCTCCTCTCACACATGCTCCTATCACTATAATATTCAGCCTCATAACTGGTTAGATGCAGCTCTGAAACATGAGCCAAGGAAACCCTTTCCTCCTTTTACATTGAATTACCTCAGGTATGTTGTCACAGTGATGGGAAAATTTAACACCTAGGTTACCCTGAAAATAAAAGTGAGAAGGTTGTGTATAAGTAGGATTTCAGTTAGGAGAGGTTTTCCATTTAAATTTTGCTACAGATTTAGATGCAGCACACGAAGGAAGTAGGAAATCTTCACGAAGAAAAAAGAACGAAGGAATATATCATGTTCTGGTTTGGGTTGGCTCCATGTGCACCCATCCTTCCCTGCTGTCAGCAGGCATTGATTGAGGCTGCCTGAGGGTAGGTCTCCTATCTGGAGTCTAACTATGAAGATTTGCTGTACTTCAGCACAGCCGATGGCCACAGCTCAGTGTCACAGAGCCAAAACACACACTGAAGTAATAAGACCTCAAATTGGGAGGGAGATTAACAGAGAGTGTTTTGGGGCTTTCAAGGTGGGCAAATGTTCACAAGTGTGACCCTGAGAAATAAATTCCGAAAGTAAGTTTTCTCAAATCTGATGTGAATTATAAACCTTTCTACAATGTGATCCCCTATGAGATGTATGATTATCTAATCATGACATTTATGAGATCTCATATTCCTATGATTCTCCTAACTTTCAATATTGTCAATTCACATGTCTCAATTTTTAGACCAGAAAATATGGCCATGATGGCAAATGGAAATGCAATTTAAGGCAGGTTTCTTTTTCTCTCCTGGTTCTGAAATTGCAAGAATCTTTCTTCCATTGCCCAACCTCTCTCCTCTGCAGTCATTGCTAATAGCACAGCACAGGGCTGGTTATCAATTTCTCCAAGACTGGAAATTCCTCAGGAACACCTGTCTAATCAGATTGTTTTAAAAAGAAGTTTATCTTCCCAGCATTATCCTTTAATTATAAACAATTGAAATCCTACACTGAATTGTCATCCTGAATGATGTTATTCTATTCTAAGGTGACACTGATTGATTTTTAATTGCAACAGTTTTCTACTGCCTAGGTACTTCTAACAAACTTTAAGAAAACATTCACTAGTATTGTACTGGTTGTGAGCTTTATAAGCACATAATTGGTATGGTGTTTCTTAAGCCTCTGAGAAAGGTACCACATATCTTTCTAAATACCCCTTGCTCTTTGGGTACTGGAAATTGACCCCAGGGCCTCATCTTGCGGGCTAAGCATGTACTATATGTACTAACTACACCCCAGCCCTAAGTGACTTTTTGAAAATTATGTCAAACACCACATTTACTAATAGCCTCACCATGTGCAAATTAACTTCTTTAAACTGTTTACTCTGACACATTGTAGAGTTCAGACAGTTACTTACCAGAGATTAAGATTAAATGAGATGATTTCTTAGGCAGGTGACTAAATCCAACTCTTGTGCTCATTTTTTGGCAACATAATGTCCACATCTCAAGACTGATGGGCTTGTTCTTAGTAATTAAAGGCAGAAATGGAAAACCCCAAATCTTAAATACAAGGGGTAACAAGTGAAATCCTTTTTGGTTCTATAAAACTTTGGTTCTATTCTCCTGCCCCAAAGGGCTCAGAGGCATATTTACAATGACTCTACATTTATGGCCAATCCCCTTTCACGATCCTAATTCAAGAGCTTAATAGGTGATGCCCAATAAAGCCACGAAGCGTAAACCATCACTTTGCTTCGATACAAAGTTGAGAGAGCAACTTGGAAAGAAGAGGCAATGGGTGAATATGACATGAAAGATGGATGCCGCCTTACCTAGCACTAGAATTTAGTCCCAGAGGTGGTGCTTTGTGACTAGAGAGTTACTCATCAGAGCAAATATCTCTTCTTTCATTCCTTGAAACTGCTTCATTTTTCTGAATAATATCTTCACTACATTACTCCTGTTGAGATACTTCCAATGACTTTCTACTTCCTAGATTTTAGGGAAGTCGTTCTTAACATTTTGTAGTTCAGATATTCTTTTGATGACCTGAGGGGACCTAGGACACACACACACACACTCACACATCCTGTTGTTTTACCTCAGTACTCTAAAGTCTATCCATGGGCTGGTTCATACCTGCAATCTCAGCAATTATGGAGGTAAAAGCAAGTAACTGAAAATAAGTAAAAGCCAAAAGGGCTAAGAGCACAGGCCTGGTAGTAGAGCAATGTCGTAGAAAGCAGTAGGTGATGAGTTTCAGTCTTAGTACTATCCCTCTGTCTATGAACTCCAAGTTATACAATATGATCAAGAATGTAAGAATCAAAAGCTTTGTCTAATTTTGCCATTTGTTACCAGTGACTTGAGCGTTTCTGAAACCCCAGCTGCAGGTGCGTACCCTCTGATACACATCCTTTATCCTCCCAGGCACTTATTGTAAAACTTCTTTCTCTTAGAATCTCTGTGCACACAAGCAGAGCTAACTGTAGCTTTTTAGAATGTCACTCATCCAGTTATATTTGCCATTCTGCTTTCTTTATCCCATATGACATTTTGTACATGCTCCACATGGGAAGGCCTTCATGTGGATGCGAATCCATAACCATTTTCTCCCTGTTTTCAACTTTCCATGATTCCAAGATCAGTGACTGGGTCTAGATTGGGTCCTGAGTGGAGACTGAAGTGCCAGTAAATCCACTGAGTAGATACTGCCTTCATTCCAAACTTGTACATATATTGGTATGACTTTGATCAAAGTTACTTAAAAACCTACATACACTGAGTGAGTCTCATTCCCATTTCTAGGGCTCTAGATTGTATTACACACAAGTTCGAACAAGTGAGCCCAGGCTAGAAATTTATATAATTCAATATTAAGAAGACAGAATATATCTGAAATTTGTATCCAAAAGTGCAGAAGACATACAGCTCTTTTCAGAGACACCATTATTTATGCTTCTCACAAGACAGAGAAATCGAAATGTGACACAAAGTCTTTGTAAGTATTTAGCAATAAAATTCCATAAGGAAGTTTGGCCCCATATATCTGTGAATCTTCACTGAAGACACTGATTAGACAGACAGATCAAGTGACCTTTGTTCTAGAAAATGAAAGCAAATATAAAAGACTATCGATGATCCTGTGAACTTCAGGAATGCCCTTATTGGGCTAGAAATCCTACATTCATGGAACAATGTGTTAATGCTTTGGTCCCAATGCACAGGTTATGTACAGGCTTAGCTGAAATATTTAGTGTCCTGTTAGTTATCTGTTGCCAATCACCTCTCATGGAATTTTTCAAATACAGCTGCCAACATTTGTGTGTGTGAGAGAAAGGGCTTTCTAGGATGGCCCCAACATAAAAATCAAGAGTTTCTGGGGCCTTGAGTGTTTCTGAATCATATTAAACAAAACAGTAGTCTGTGTCAAAGCTGTCCACATTTTACTCAAAAGTCACTGGTTACTTGTTGAATATTGTTACCCCCTCCTTGAAATGTGCTCATTAAACCACTCTGTACAGCATCTTTACAATAAAATTCAAAAAATTAAGTCACTGGTTATGTGAAGAGAGGCTCTGAGCGTTCAATAGACTATTAGCCATCCTCAATAAGGTAAAGGCATTGCAGTTTCCTGAAGACTTCACTCATCTATTTGACTCCATCAATTTGTGGCTATAACAACTACCATAGTGAAAGGTCTACCATGTTCAAAATTGGATGAACCCCATCAGCTTTGCCCCCACAGAATCAGGTTGAATGAACGAGGAGGCCAAATCAAATATTTGAGCAGGATTACCAGCTCATAAAAGGCATATCCTATTACTTAGAAAATTTTTAACTATGTGTTCAAAATTTGGCTGAGGCTAGGTTGAACAAATGCCCAAATTTTTCCGTGGGAAGAATGAAAAATAATGATTCAAATCCTAAGGGGCTGCCTGATCACTGTACAGTTTGGGTCAATCTTTGAAAAGTGCATTTGGTTTTATCTATAGAGCGTCTTCTAGAGGTTCGCTGGCTATTTTTTACTTGGACATGTTATTTTTCTTTGCAACTTTCATCACAGAAAATTATTGCTTTGTTATTACTCAGTCATTCATTCATCTACTCAACAAGCAGTGAGAACTAGACAAAGAAATAAAGTATGGCTGGTATGTTAGAAATAGAGATGAGTGGTAAATTAGCTCCAAAGAATATCTAACTGATGGTGGATAGTGGGAGAACAATGGAAGGAGTCATGAGGTGTTTGCTGTGAGCTGTGACGTACACCGAGACAGAGGTCAAAGCAGAGTGGTGCCTGGATGGAAGGGAAGAGGCTAATGTTTCAGGCAGAAGTAGCAGAATTCAGAAGGAGTAACCTTGGAAAAGCAAGATACATTTGGTAACTAAGTTGCCTAACAACTAAGTAAGTTGCTAAACTAAATAAGTTGACTAACTAGTAAGTCCACATGTACAGAGCCCCGAGTGGAGGCATTATGGGTTCAAGTATTCAGAGGTGATTATAAAAGGCTTTACAATTAATCCATGACAAGTGCTGGGCTTTATTTTGATAACAAAATTGAAGGAAGTTACTAGAGTGAGTAAATGTGCTATAGGAAGTAAATCCTGGTACTTAGGCAAAAGCCAGAGGAGGTAAGCCTACAGATTTGTCAAGGCTATTAAGGAGTGGTGAGATAAAGATAAAGGAAGTGATTGAAAAGAGAAATAAATGTTTTTGGAATTTTAATTATATGAAAAAGTAGAAATTCATGAGGTGGAAGTGAAATTTAGGTCTAAGCATGCATGGCAGAATAATCTATGAATGGTATTTCATGAGCAGTTATGTTTAAAGACATTTTTATTTAGTAAATAGAGCTCTGATCTTAAAAACAAAAATAAACAAAATAAAACAAACCAGCAGTGGGTCCTGCCTGTAATTCTAGCTCCCAGGAAGCTGAGATCTGACAATCACAGCTCCAAACTAGCCTGGGCAGGAAAGCCTGCGACTCTAATCTCCAATTAAATATCCCCCAAAGCCAGAAGTGGAGTTGTGGCTCAAGTGGTAGACTGATAGCCTTGAGCATTCCAAAAGTTTAGGGTCAGTGCCCAGGCCCTGAGTTCAAGCCCCAGAACTGGTACAAACAACAAACAAAAATAGAAAATGGAATTCAAACTACACTTAAATTTAAAAAAATGAATTTCCTTCTCTTCATCTACTTTATTTTTCCCTAAACAACAAATTCACTCTTTTAGAAATTTATCAGTAGAGTGAATGCAATACTTAATGTACATTATAACTAAACAAGACATATTTATAAACAGAACAAACATTTCAAAAGTAAAGTACCAGATAAGAAAATGAAACTTTCAATTAGGGTTTTTGTTGTTGTTGTTTTTTTCAAGTGGGACTGGCTGTCTAACCACACTGGTATTGAAATTCCAATCTTACCTTCACCTCCATGTATGGCGATAATAAACATACAACACCACACCCAATACTTAGCCTTTTATTTTACCAACTCAGTAATGTTATATAATAAAAGTCTCTTTCTCTTTTATTTCTTCAGCACTGGGGATTGAATCCAGATATGCTCTACTTTTTGAGTCACATCCTCAGTCCTTTGGCTCTTTTTATTTGGGACCGTAGTGGAGTTTATATTCAGTCAGAGCTTAAGGCTTTCTAGGTTTGTGTGATACCTCTGAACTACACCTGCATCCCTACTTATCACTGGTTACTTCTAAGATAGTGTATCACTTGGCATCTGGGCACATGCTTGAGCTAGCCTGTCAGTTCGGTTTCCTGTCATTGCCAGAATCAAAGGCATATGCCACTGTACCTAGGTTCTTTCTGTGGAGACTGAATCTTACAGATTTTTTTTTGCCTGGATTGGCCTTGAACTGTAATCCTCCTGTCTAAGCCTCTTATATAGCTTTGGATGATAAGAGGAGGCTACTGTACTCAGCTATTGGTTGAGAAGGAGGCTTGCTCTCTTTTTTGCCCAGAGTGGCCTCAAATTTCAATCCTTTCTTTTGTAGACTTTCTATGTACTTTCTAAGATTACAGGTAAGGGCCATCAGTGCTCATTGAGACTCAGTCTCCCTAACTTTGTCCAGGCTAGTATTGAGCCAGCAACTCTCTTATTTCTGGAATTACAGGCATGAGCAATCACAACCAGCTGAATGCTGGCACTGCTACACTTGTTACTCAGTCTCATTTGACCCTGAAGCAGAAAGATTGTTTCCAAATTAAATATCAACTCTGCAACAGAAGGCATCTTAGACAGGTAACATTCATTATCATATTTAAACTTCAAATGAAATATATAATGGAGATACATACAAAGTCCATTCCATTGACATGGAAATCAAACTTGTCAACTTCTAAAACAGTGTAGTGAGAACTTGAACTGAAGTCCACTTGATTGCAAGATTTCTATTCTATTATCCCAAACAAGGTAAGGAATTACAAAGGAGGTGGAGGAATAATGTAAAAACTGATTATTAAGATAATAACTATGCAGCAATATGGAGGAAAACCTGAAGAAGAAAGAGCCTCAATGTAGAAAAGCCCCATTACAATATAAGCATTTGTCCTAAATGATGCAGGAGTCTAAACAAAGATCGTGTACAGTTCACAGAAAATGTTGGCTTTGAGATCTCCTTGGGAACTGAACTAATAACATTAGCATTATCAGGATGCTCATTGACATTTTATCCTATGAAACTCAAGTTATCAAGGGTCTTGCTGATGACTAGAGGACAAGAAGAAGAGAAGGGGCAAATAAAAAGTATTTTGTCTACACTGGGAATTGGCCTATCAAGAATATTTTGAGAAGAAAGTTTTCAGAGTAACATCAGGGTACTGCTCAAAATTCACTCTGTATGTTGTAATGAAATAAGAAGCAATCCAAGACCAAGCAAATAAAATGAAATGAGAGGCAGGCGAAGTGTAGATTCCTGGAAAAGCGATATAGTCAATGAAGCTGCCATAGTGTAAGAGGAGACAAAGATGTAAGGTAGAAGATCTGTATATCTACCTAGCCTCAGAGTTTGGCAACAACCCTTATTAATACATTTCCTCACAAAGACATTTTACCCGATTGAAATATTTACCAAGCACTTGAGTGTCCTCAGCAAGGTGGCCCAGGAATGATAAATGCTTATCCTTTTCTAGGATGTTAGCAATAATTTTTAAACGGTTATCTGGAATCCTAAGAAATGCAAGACCACATTGGGAACAGTGTTTAAAACTTTTGTACACATTTTGACTTGTTGAGAATCTGGGGTGTTTTTTTTTAATCAACTTTGCCTGTTTTTCCCCTAAGAACAAGCTGAGTGGGCTTTCAAGAGACACTTGAGACATTGCACAAAGGCCTACATCAACAGTGTTGTGGGGGATGGAGCCCGAATTCTCTTCCTGTGAACTGAATGGAATGGAGCTCCAGGTGGCTCCAGAAAAGCTGGATGGCCACCAAATGAACTGTATAAATGTTTCCCTTGGGTCCCCCTAGGAAAAACACCAGTGAAAGAGTTGAATCGGAGACAAACTGATTCACAAGTTACAAACCTAGATTCTACCTTCAAATGATCCTTCAGTGACATCATACGAAACAAAGCGAGACACAGTTTTCTGGGAGCATTCCAGCAGAATAGCTGCATTGTTTTTTCCATTACCTGCCTGAAAGGGATTTTTCTATCCACACAGTCCTGGTTGTTAAGCAATCACATCACTACTTCAGGCGTACTAGGGCAAACATGCACTTGCCTTCTCTCAGTTCCTACCAGGATTTTGAAAAGACATGAGTATAGTTGACACATTTGTGAGAAATGGAAAAGGCCTGGAAAGGCTTACTTTGACCAGAGAGTGGTGATTGCTCAGTCTCATTCATTCCATTTGTGCCTCATCAGACTCTACCCCAGTCCAGATGATCACCCAGCTAGTGCTGTATTCTGTGCCCCTCATCTTTCATAGGAGCCAGTGGAATCCATCTGTCTATAGACAGAGACTTCAGTTGTCCTTCAACATCTGTTCTCACCAGCCCTCCTGACATAGCTCATTCTGGATCTGGGCTCCTACACTAATGAGAATGGCTTATTACTTATTGTACTGCATTTGTCAGACTTGCTTGGACATCAACATAAATCCCTGGTATCCGAAGTCCCACAAGGGTTCCAGCATGCATCAAGCTGAAGTTGCTGTGTGATGTCAAAGAAAGACAAACTTTCCCTAATTATGCATTTTACTGCCTGGTAGCTGCTGGCTCATGTTGCATTCTCCTTCACTTCAATAGCTTAGTAGTTCCATGAGAATGGATGCATATGCTTCCTGGGAATTGGATGACGTTAGTGAATTGGATAAATATTTATATAATATTTTCTATGTCGTAGTGGTAGACTTGAAGTCAGACCCTATCCTTTTCCTGGAAGAATGTCAATCTGCTAGAGTGGCTAAGCGGGTATAGTATTTTTCTCCAAGATTGCTGCCTCTCTAGAATTTTCATTTTGTTTTGGACCCACAATTCCAAACTGTACATCCCTAGTTAAGTTAGTCTTTCTGTAGCATTTATTTATTAGATTATCTCAGCGTTACAACGTTTTCCAGACTCTAAACTTTTTGCCTCTCAACAACATCCCTCTTGCCTCTTTTCTAATACATTCTTTCCAATTTTTGAAACCTCTTCTACTCAGTATTCATCTACAAGCCTCTACTCCCAGGTCCTGCCAGAACACTGAGGTAATAACATCTTAAGGTATTCTTCCCAAAGCGATTTGCATTTAAATAGAATCCAAAGCATCAATGGAAGGTAATGTTCTCAAAAAGTAAAAGTTTGCTATTATTTGAGAGATAAAAAAGGACAAGGAGGTAAGGACAGAATGAAGATTTTAACAAGAGCCCTCTACTGTTTCCCGGAGGTCAATTCCTCTGTTTAGGAGTAATAATGTTAGCTCAATTAGACCCAATGAAGTAAAAATCTATCTTGCTCTCCTATCTTTATAATTAATACCTTCCTTACATTCACATGCACTGCTAATAGATGGGCTTCTCATTCATTTCACAAACCTGCCAAGCAGGTGTAATCCATCCAGATTACACAGGGAGTAAGCAGGATGCTGGGATTTAAATCAGCCTTTCTCATGTTAAAGGCCCCATTTTGGTTTTAGTTGATCCTTATAATGCCTCTTTTTGGTTTTAGTGCATTCCCTAAATTAACCCTTCTTATGCTTTCCTAAAGTACTTTACTAACATTTACTAACATTTTGGTTCTAAGACATATTCTACCTGTTCTTTTCCTTTCCCAGAAATAGATTTTGTACTGTCTCAGATCTAAGAACTCTTCTTACAGTTCAAGGGCAAATATTGTCCCTTCCATTTTCTCTGAGGCCCTGGGTTTGATTCCTCAGTACCACATAAGCAGAAAAAAAGCTGGAAATGGCACTGTGACTCAAGTGGTAGGACACTAGCCTTGAGCTGAAGAGCTGAGGGACAGCGCCCAGGCTAAGAGTTCAGGCCCCATGACTGACAAAAAACAAAAAACAAAAAAAAACACTTGTGCCCAGATTTTGACCAACATTCATCAAAGTTGCTAATGGACTCCTTTGGCCATCTGATTTATTACCTTCTTGAAAGCAATATCCTTTAAGCAGAGAAGTAAATAAGATAATGATTTCACACATACACAAAAAGTTCCTTCATAGTTGATTTCTAAATCATAAAATTTAGAATTTTAATTTTTGTATTATAATTGTGAGTTATATTATCTATAAGTAAATAGTGTTTTTAAAATATTAGGTATATATATATATTAGTTTTACTTGTTTGTAAGTAGTTAATAAATACAATCAGAAACATTTGGAATTCCAAAATGTATCAGAATAGCACAACTATTATTGGAGGCAGAATACATTGAGTTTCAAAACAATAACAAAGAAGTAAATAAATTAGTAAAGAGAGAGAGAAGAGAGAGAGAGAGAGAGAGAGAGAGAGAGAGAGAGAGAGAGAGAGAGAGAGAGAGAGTGAAAATATGGAGGACTCGGCAATTTAGAATTCTATCAATGTCTTAATATTTCCCTAAAAAACAAGACAAAACAATGCCACCAAGAATCTGTATAACTGATGGAAGCTTCCAGAGGTGTATCATAGGAGTGTCAGCAACCTTCATTTCCTTGAGGATTACTATGTCTGTGGGCCATGCTTTCTAGAGATAAGTTAAAAAAAAAATGAAACAGAGACACTTCCTGCAGAAACCAAGGGAAAACAGAAGCTCCTATTTCACTGAGGCCACTGTTCATGACCTACCTATGTATGACTTCTAACATTCCTTGGACAACAGTGACAACTTCCCAGTGAGATCTTTCACATGACTAACAATTTCACGTCCAAGACATAAATTCAATCTTTGCTAATAGATGGAATAAATAATTGTGTTCATGTAAATACATGGGACACGAGAGAAAACATTTCGAACAGATCATTGATGGAGTGAGAAACAAAAGAAAGGATCCACTCTGGAAAATAAACGCTCCACCAAGCAATCTCATGCCTCACCTGATATGCCATATGCTTCTCATGGGTGTTTGGTTACGCTGATACATATTAAATTTTCCCTCCAATTACCTTGCCGACTAAAACAATATCCAGATGAGTTTTACATGGTTACACTAGCTGTCAGTAATGAAGGATAATAAAGGCATCATCATTATTGAGCACAATGACAAAAATGCTGTGTTCACTTTTTCAACACAACTTGGCTCTTAAAGCACACAGGAATCCAAATGCTACTCAAATGATCTTTCACTATCTTTGATCAGCAATTTAGACTTTTTTTTCTCTTTAAGGCTGATAAACAGCTCTATAAATTGCAACAACCTTGAAGCTATGTAGCCTGATTTCATCCCCTCCGTTCTCTTTAGTTATGACTATAGCAGAATGTGATTTGAAGCTGCATTTGTAACCAAATTACCTTCAGAACAATAGCAACATAAACAAAGAGTCTGTCCTAATGAAAGGTCTGTGCACAGTTCCGTGAATGCAATGAAAAGTGTTCTTCTATTCAGCTGAGTACCGTCCCCCAACCCCCTCCTCGGGGCTTAACCATTTTGAAGCTGGTATTTAGGCTGAGAACAAAGCGTTACTAGAAAGCAGAGATCCTCCTCCCGCATCAGCCTCTTCGCTTACTGTAATTCTTAGGCAATATGGGGACTCAATGTAAAAGAACAAGTACCTTCAAATGAGAACATTCCAGCACAGGAGTATTGTCTTGCCAGCTGCTGTGCAGAACAAGTTGCTGGGTCATCTATCTGTCCCTCTTCTTCAGGGTCTGCTGGGTAGCAGCCGCCAATGTAAGGAGCATTGACGACATTGATGTGGTGTTCATCCGCAATCAAAGGAAACTAACCAGCCCAGCTCAGTGCTGCTGCTTGCCTGCAGGCACCAGCTCTTTGGACCCTCTCCATCCTATTGGCTGCTTCCTGGTCTCACTGTACTGCTCAGCCTTAACCTTTGGCTGTCTTCAATAGATTTTCCCTAGGGAGAGTCAGAGAAGTGCCTGTTAGGCAGGTTAAATTGAATTTTTTTTAAAAATCATGGACATGATTTTCTATGAATACGTCTAGTGTATAATTTTCTAATATTCCATCTGTAGCTACAATCTATCCTGAAGAAATCTAATAAAATGGATAGGAATTAATAGTAGCAGTTTTGTTTCCTCCCTGAAAACATCTTGAGTTAAAGACGCGTGTAACACACATAAAATGATCAAGCAGCATTTTGTAGCGTGGCTTATCTGTATCATCAACCTTAAATCAAAACAGCCGGGATGACAGAATATATTAAGAGAGTTATTAAAAATGCCAAGAGATGCAGTTGAATAAATCCTCTGGCATGATCTCAAGAAAGTCTTTGTGATTTATTTTATATAGCTCTGATGACAAAAAAAATATAATCAATGACAGATAAAACCTTTATCTAGAAGAAAGAAAAATAAAATATTTTGCTATATGAGAGTACTAAAATAAATGATAGCAGAATAAAAGAAATACATCTTTTATCATCTTTCCATATATCAGATTCAATTTTCTCAAGAACTTAGAATAGGGTATTGAAAAATACCCATTTTCTTTTTCAAAGTAAGGGCTTCAAATTAAAGATAGTGATGTGACACATACTGTCAGCTTTGCTCACTCTCAAAATCTCACTAAAATGGCAGCACTGCTTTTATTTTATAAAGACAAAGAAAAAAAGGGAAAACAGCAAGCCAAACTTAGGAAAGTAGAAAGCAGATAAACTGATGGTTAAGGGAATAAAGAGAGAAGAATCCTCCAGTTAGCAATGGGCCAAGTTAAGAAGCAATGGTACTTAATCCACAGCTCTCATAAGCTCTGGAATTGGTAGCATAATAGACATCTGGAAGAGTGAATAAAGGTGAAGCTAAAAATAGCAGGTGAACCTGGGGGCTGTAAGTTCATGCCTGTAATACTAGCTACTCAGGAGACTAAGATCTGAGGATCCTAGTTTGAAGCAGCCACTGCAGAACAGTCTGTGAGACTCTTGTCTTCAATAAACTACTCAAAAATGCCAGAAGTGGCTCTGTGGCTCAAGTGGTAAAGCTTTAGCCTTGAGCACAGAAAGGCTCAGGAACAGTGCCCAGACGCCGAGTTCAGGCCCCAGGCCCTGCAAAAAACTAAACTAAACTAACAGCAGATGAGTGTCTGATATGTTGGGGCACACCTGTAATCTTAGCACTCAGGTTGAAGCAAGACTATCATGAGTTCAAAGCTAGTCTGGGCTACATGGCAGATTAAGTTCCAGCCTGGGATACACAACGATGCACCGTCTCACAAAACCAATAACAAGAAATGTGAATACAAGCATATCACTAAGAGTTAAGGAAATAAATTCTAGAAAAACTATAAAATTTTGCTTTGGTTATCTCTGTCAAACAGGAAATTACAGATACTGCTGTGATTTTGTTTTCTGGTGCTGGTTGTGGGGCTTGAATGTATGGCCTGGCCACTGTCCCTGAGCTTTTTTGCTCAAGGACAGCACTCAACCATGTGAGCTGTACCTCTGGATCTTTGGTAGTTAATTGGAAATAAGGATCTCATGGAGTTATTTGCCTGGGTTGGCTTTGAATAGTGATCCTCAGATCTCAGCCTCCTGAGTAGCTAGGATTACAAGTGTGAGCCACTGATGCTTGGCAATACTGTTGTTTTTCTAAATCACTGAATCCAACTCTCTATATTCATAGCATGCTAATGAAAATAAAAGAAATAATGAAACATTGAACAGAAATAAAATACACTCCCATTATTTAAGACTTCTACAATTCTTACTAATTTGGATTTAAAATTTGCTTTCTAAGCGTTAAGAAAAACATAAGATTTTTGAAAGCTTTGAAAATTGAAGTAATACATGAGTGTTCCTTAGTATATATCATATTAAACTGCATGTTTAATGTCCCAAATATAATTCATTTCAATAGCATAAGTGAATTGTCTATCAGAAGTTCTTTTAATGGCTGTGATTAGCACATCTGATAGGCAGAGTTGTTTGAGGAGTAGCTTGTTCACTCAGGCTAAGGAAATGGCCAAGAGCTTCTCAACAAATCACTAGTTAAAAGTTACTGAACTCGTGTAAAACTCTCTAGGAACAGAAGAGCTTTCAGTGAGATTATCAAATGCTTCCCACGTCTGTATCTTATCCTACTGGAAGGTCTTCAGGGCCGATGGAATGCCTGGATCTGCTGTCTCCTATCAAACAGACAATGCCTTCTCCTCAAATATTTCCCAAAGGACCTGACTGAGGCTCTTCTTGATAAGGTGTTACTCTTATCATAAATAAGTCTGGAGGTTTCATTGGTTTATTTCTATTTTTATCATAGATATAGTTATAAGTGGATGATATACCATGGACATTCCTATCTATGAATAGAAAATTTTCAGTGCTAGAATCCATGTGTTTGAACTTTGTAGGAAGACTGTTGATGTCTATAAAAGCTATTGTTGAACACTTCTCTGTGTGTTTTCTTGGGAGAGGCTCTTTTCTTTTTCCTCTTTGGAAGTTTCTTTTTCTTTGCCTTTAATTTAGTTATATGCTTCTGTTTTGGCTCTAACAACCTCTAATTAATCAATTCCTCAGGAATCATTTCTTTATTTTTTTTCTTGGTCCCACACCAGGACTTGAACTGAATGCATGATGTTTTTGCTCATGGACTAATGCCCTACCAAATGAGCCACACCTCTAATTTTTTGGAAAAAAAAAAAAAGGTTCTTTTCTTTTCCCTCTCAAAAACACTTCTAGAATTTTCTCATTGTCATTCTCATCGACTCAAATAACCAGTTGTCTACCATCTTAACTACAGCCTGTTGATTTCTATTGATTTCTGCATCCTATCCATGCTTGACAAGTTCTTTGACATCATAGAGTCCAAAGAATGGACTTATTGTGTTTTCTTCCAGGTGCCACTTCTGTAGGAATTGGATAACCTCACTCCAAGACCAAGTATAGTCAGAAATGTTTTTCCTCCCAGGATGGCTCCAGTGTCATCTCTGCGCAAAGGTGCTCAGAGAATAGGCCTTTTAGCTGTTCTTACTCCTTAATCCATTGGATGGATCAGAGAAGTCATGCCTGGCGGGTGAAAGACCATGTTGATATGAGGATGTAGGTTACCAATAAAAAGAAGATGTGCAGGAGACTTACCCATAACAGATAAATCTCAAAAGATATGCTGTTCTCCCAGTAGTATTCCCTCTAGCAATTCAAGCAATATTGTAGCTGAGGATATAGAATATCTGTGAGTTCTTAATGCTTGTATGATGCACTGGCAATGTGTACTTACTGCTATGCTGAAAGCCCTGGTGTTCCCACTGTACCAGGTCAGAAAGAACATAAAGGATTTCAATTCGTAGCATGCAACATTACCTGCAAACCAAAGTGTTTTTCTGACCTTAAAAGCTTTGAACTCTGGCATTACTTGTCTTCCTACAGATGAACATTGTTTTAGACATCCATCTTCAGAATAGAGACTTTCATCCATATTAAAGATTTGTTCTGGAAAGGCATTTCCTCCATAATCTTCTTACTTAGAGTTTCCAAGAATTCATTCAATGTCTTCCCACAAGCAGTCAGAAACTCATGCTTCCTTCATATTATTTAATGGATAAGGATTCTTGCTTAGTTTTATGTGGTTCTGGAGACTGGCCTCAGACCCTTGTTCTTGCTAGGGAAGTGCTCTAGCACTTAAGACACACCACCTTGGATTTTGGTTTGTTTTGCTGATAGAATCACGTAATTTTGCCTGGGCTGGCCTTCAATTGTGATCTTCCTAACTACCTCCTGTGTAGCAGGGGTTACAGATATGCACTACCACACCCACAATGAATAGTGATTCTTGAATCAGTGTAACCACACAGAATTAGCAGAAAATTCGATGTCAGAGTCAAGTCCAGCCTCATTATAAAGTTTTTTCTTTGGTTGTGTCCTCATGCTGCAGAGAAGGACATACTTTTCTGCATCTCATCCTCACTAGAAGTTTCGTCACATCTGATACAGGCTCTTCTTGAAGTTTTGTTAGTCTTCTCACTTTCAAAGAAGCAGATTTTTTTTTGCCAGTCCTGGAGCTTGAACTCAGGGCCTGAGCGCTGTCCTTTAGCCACTCTGTGCTCAAGGCTAACGCTCTACCACTTGAACCACAGCACCACTTCCCGTTTTTTCTGTTTATGTGGTACTGAGGAATCAAACCCAGGGCTTTATGCATACTAGGCAAGCACTCTACCTTTAAGCCACATTCCCAACCCCAGAAGCAGATTCTCTATCAGCCTCCATTACCTTGTTCTTGACCTTCAGGATCCTAGCTGTGGTAGAATGAGACAGGCCTGAGAAGTGAGCTGTGCCCGTTACTGATTGGCTACCTGGCAGGTCATAACAATTTTCAGTTTGGTGTCCGAGTCAATCACTTGACTTAGTCTCTTATCGCCAGCATTAGCCATGAATTTTGTTTCTGTAAAGGGCATGATGGACAAAACAACAGGAGACTAAAGCAAACACAGGATAAAGTGATACAATTGAGAGATGTGGTATTCACAGTATTATGAAGTAAATTATAGCACAGTAAATTGTTTTTTGGTAGTTATGGGCATTAAACCTAGAGCCTCACACATTCTAGGCAAGTGTTCTACCACTAAGTTACATTCCAGTCCAGTAAGCTTCCTTTTAAAATGGTAGAAGTACATTTCAAATCAATGATAAAGTGATTATGTACAGCAGACATATAAACTTGTTACATAACTGTCGTGTTAGCTCTCTTTTCATTGCTGTGACAAAATACATAAGCAACCTAAGGGAGGAAGGATTTATTTTGCTTATGGTATCAGAGGTTTCTGACCATCATGGCAAGAAGGATGTTATAGTTCAAAAGTGTAAGCTCAAGGACATCACTTGGGCCTTGAGTTCAAGCCCTGTGACCAACAAAAATAATTAAAAATTAAGAAAATGAGTGATTAAACATGGCACTCAGGAAGAAAAGTGGAGAAGGATGGAGCCAGGGTAAGATATATCACCTAAGTGACCTACTTAGTAGACCCACCCACCCACCTTATTCCCTTAATTAAAGTCCACCTCCTACTGTTCACCTCCCAGTAATATCATCATACTATGAATCCATCAAGACATTAGACCATTCAATACAGTAGCAGCATCATGATCTAATGGCCTCTGAGAACTCTCACAGACACACTCAGAGGTGTGTCTAGATGTTTTCCAATCTGATCGGGTTGACTATCAAAATTAATCATTACTGCTATTTGTTATCATTGAGAAGAGTTTTGTACTGAACCTCATGATAGGTGCGGTGCTTTTACGTGATTGATTGATAGTGTACCATGACTGTTTAAATAACATCGCCACACACCTGTGAGTATTGTGCTGTTCTCATTGCATGATGGCTACCACATCAATAAGTGAAAGGAATGTTCCAACTCCATTTTAATTTCATGGGATCATCATCAAATATGTGATTTCTTGTTGAATGATTCATTACATGATACCAGAACATGGTCAGCATGCCCAGGTCCCTACTTTGAGGTATAATTTCCTAAACCCAGAAGAAGCTTAGAAAAATCACATTTGATGCTTCTAACTTACAAACATTTGCAGGTATAATTAAGGGCTGCCCAATTTACTTCTAGGCTATATATGGAATTAATGGAGGAATAATTTAGACATCCTCAAACTTGTTTTGCCATTTACCAAATGAGTAAGCATTAGCAGCTTATATGTCTATCTTAAATCTTAATTTTTCAACCCACCTATCACACCTGAAATACCATGATAATCAAATGTCTTAAACCCTTTTTTTAGTGGTAAATTTAAGGAAAATTTTCTTACAATACAGAAGAGCTACTTTCTAAAATCTATATTATTCTTTTGGGTTTGTTTTTGTATCTTATATAAATGTGATAGTTTTCTCTGTAATGTCATTCATGGGATATTTATTTAATGTTTGCAAAGATAATAAATCCTCTGGTACCTGAGTCTTTTATTAGTAAGATTCTGCTTAGTTTCCCAAATTAGTTCTGGCTATGATGGTTAAAAATGTTGAATTATTTCTAAGTCCTTCACTGAGTATGACATCTTGGTTGGCATGCTGTTTCTGACTTATCAACTTAATTAACTTCTTATTAGAGATACTTTAACAGATCTTAAAATCAACTCCAAAACACTCTAGAAGTGGTATTTGAAACATCAAGTCAAATAAAATAGCATTCTCCAAAATATTTATAATTATTTGAAAATGAAAAAAACTCATTAATAAATATGAAAGAACCTGCTACATAAAGTACTGTCACTGCTTCAGCACCAGTAATATTTTATGCAATTAAAAGTTGATGGCAAATTAATTACTTGGGGAATTTTAAACAAATAGACAAAAGCTAATGAGAACAAAATACTCACTGAATTTGGAGAAGATCAAAGAGAGTCCAATTCAACTATAGGGAAGTTTAAAGAATTGGCAGCTACAAAACCATCTTGTACATCAGAGAAGAAAAATAAACCTTTAACATATATCTTTAATATTAGGATATAATCTATAATATTAGTTCATTAGAAAATTTGCTTAAGACAAATGGCAACTTCTTTGAACACTACTAAAAGATAATAATATGAACATTACAACTTGGGTGGGAGAATAGGGAAAGGTAAGTGGGAGATAATAAGGGATGGTGTAACAATGATTAAAAACAAATTACTTATTGCCTTACTGATGTAACTGTAACCCTCATGCTATCACCTTTTCAATAAAAAAAATAAAGAAAATAATAAATGTTTACAAGGATGCAGGGCAAGAAGAAACCTTTATATGTGGTTGTTGGAATGTAAATTAGTTCAGCCACTATAGTTCGGATTTAGTCTTTAGAACATTAGTTCTGATTTTTAGAACACTAAATAGAATGATCTTATACTTCTAAGTATATACCTAAAGATATTAAAGTCAGCATACATTCACAGTATCTGCATACTCAGTGCAGTATTCACAATAAACAAGTTATAAATTCAGCCTAACTGCCATGAATGAATGAAGAAAATATCGTATATACAGCACATATGTATTAATGTAATCATATCGGCAGGAGATTTGGATGGAAATGAAGAATATCACATTAAAAAAATAAGCTGGACACACAAGGTCACATATTGCATGTTTTCTTTAGTATGTGGCATTTAGAACTAAAAGGAAAAAAAAACATTAAATTTATGAAGATGCTGCCAGGAAGTAGGAAGGAGATGGAGAGAAAAGCAGAGGAGGTAAGTGAGGATAACATGACCAGTATGTATTGCATACATGTATGAAAGGATCATATTGAAGCCTATCAGTTTTCGCAATGCTAGTAAAATAGTTATTGAGTGAAAGTTGCTCTTGACAGTTTATACTTCAATCATTTATCTGTTGATTTAAATACTCTTCAAATTTCACATAAATACCCAAATTTGCATAAAACTTGATTTTAAAGCTTTGAAATAGAAGCTAGAAGGAATAAGAATTAGGAAGAAGAGTAGTCCATTTCTTCATCCTAACAGTATAATATATAATAGAATAATCCAGTATGGCTACTCTATTACCTCTATTTCATAAGATCTACCTAGAGATATAGAAGAGTAATTTTTGTCTCCTATTACTACACAATACATACAAGCAGATATGCTTTGTCTAATTAACTTTAATTTGGGCTTGCCAAGAGTTATTACAGATTTTTTTCTTAAAGCTTTGCTTCTAGAAAGTAATTGAGTAACTTTATATGTTATACGAAAGTAAAATCATCATGGAAGGCTGCCTAGTTCATTCAATCTGTGCATTTCTTAAAGAACTTAGAAGTCTCTCAGGTTTTCAAGTATAAACATTAACTAACTGGCAGTTTCACTTCTAACCACACAGGGTTATAAAATACACTTTTGAGACTTCGCCAGAGGTACAAGAAGGCAGCCTTTTTCTCTCCATGCACATTCCCACTGTTTATAGTCGTTCCCTTCTTTCCAATCTGTCAGGCTTTTGTCTGCTCACTTCAAAGCCATATTCAGCTGCAGAACCCCAGCACAAAGCAGCTGGCTGGTGTCTGCTTACTAAAGCCGAAATGCTTTATTTTAGCCTTGTCTTAACAGTAATTTTATTGGTTTAGATTTACCACCTTGACCTACTTCATTCATTTATTTCCATGAAAGTGGGAGACTTCTGATTCTGATTCATATGGAAGTATCCATTTGTTCCTTCCAGATAAAAAAGTAACTATCCAGGTAGATTGCACCATTCATATCTGCTCTTCTGAGGAGTAGGTAGAGGAAATAAAATACTAATGTCTAAATAAGCAATTATTGGAAAAATAGTCATTGCTAGTTTAAAGTATATCTTAATGTGTTTTTCATCTCTGTGAAATATAAATCATCCTTCAACAACACTTTCTTGTGTTTCTATCCTTTCAGACCTATTTGATCATAACTACTTAGTGATAGATGACCTTAGTTGAAATAATAGGAAACAGACATAAAAGAACTGAACTAAATGCATTTAACACAACGTATCTTCCCTCTATTTCTGTTTACTTTGGCTTAAGGATGAAAGATAGAGACAAGTTATTTCTGCATATAGCTTAAGGAAACCTAAATCATGCACTGCAACTGAGTTAAGGAATAAGGAAAATTCAGTAGTGTGTATATTCTGAGAAGACGCTGAGCAAGACCAAACTCTACAAAAATGTTACTGAAGATCAGTATGATTTTTTCAGCTGCAGTCTTTAAAAAAAAAAAAGATGGATTCTATAGTAATTTGATGACATAGATAAAAGTGCACTTCTTTTGTCTTTAGAAGATTAATGTGTATTTTTCTTTACAAAGCTTACTTTGTAATGAATTATCTTTAGCCAGAAAGAAAAAAATCCTAACTTTCGAAGTGACAATTTTCTTAGATTTAAAATAGAATAGAAAAGGGTTCAGTCCTTCACGAGATTAGCACTACTTAGTGAGAGGGCTATGGGGAGAGAAGGCAGAGACCCTACCTTCCCAGTCAAGCAGATGACTGAGAAGGAAGACTGGGTTTCAAGATTTCCAGCCTCAAGAAAACCTATCTAACATTCAGCACAGTTGGAAACCGAGCTCTGATAGACATTGAAAAGATCATTAATGACTATGGTAATGTTGATTTTCATTGCAAGAAAATTTGCAGTTTCTGAGACAATCTTGGAGAGGATTTTTAACATAATTGGAAATGTCATTCCTCATCAACACACAGGAATGGGGAATGAGTTCCAGAATGAAGTTCATGACAACAGTCACATTTTGGCTGAGACTCATGATTTTGCTACTTTGTATATGAGATATACAAGCCTTCAACCCCCTCCCTCACACATACCTTTTTTTGGAGGGGGGGTGGAGGAGGCTGGTCCTGGGGCTTGGACTCTGGGCACGGGCACTGTCCCTGGGTTCCTTGTGCTCAAGGCTAGCACTCTGCTTTACCATTTGAACCACGGTGCCATTTCTGTTTTTTTCTATGATTAATTGGAGAGAAGAGTCTTACAGACTTCCCTGACTAGGCTGGCTTCAAACCACAATCCTCACATCTCAGCCTCCTGTGTAGCTAGGACTATAGGCAAGAGCCACTTGTGCCCAGTAGCATTGTTCTTAAGGTATCAACTATGGTATATTAAAATGCATTTCTGTGAAAACATATTCTATAAATAAATATACCAGTATTTTTCAGACCAGAGCATAGTCTTTTTCCTGAAAACCCTGGCCCTCTTACACTCTGAGACCCAAACAGAGGTGCCGGTGAAGGACTGAGTTTGAGCTTAAAGTCTTGAGAATCCCACATTAACTCCTAGTGCAAGACAAAAAGTCTGGGCATTAGTAGGGTGAGTGGTATGAAATCCTAAAGTCAGAAGACTCAAGAACCAGGAGCTTTGATAGTTTGGGGGAGGAAGTACATGTCCCAGCTCAGAGAGAAAGGGAGAGACTTTGCCTTTCCCCTGCTTTTCTGTTCTATTCAGACCTGCAAAGGATTGGATGATGTCCGCTCTGATCTTTATTCAGACTACTGATTCAAATGCTGACCTTTTCCAGAACCAGCTTCCCAGTCATACCAGAATGTTTTATACTGATGTTAGCATTGCTCAGCTCAGTCAGCTTGACCCTTGAAATAACCATCATGATATCGATCACCTCTTCAGTCTTCCTTAGAAAGTTCAAGTGTTTTCTTCTATAGCAACCTTAGAATATAACTCCTTGTATCCTAAGGTGATATTGCTACTTGTCAAGAAGTCTCTTGGAACACTATTTGGATCACATTGGTGTCTCAATTTGTGTTTTCTGTCACTTTGTGAATGTCGTTCTATTTGTCAGCCATCTTTTTATAAATGAATCCACTTGCTCTGTGATTTGTGCCTAACTAACTCTGGTCATTCTGCATCATCTTTAACCTTTTCATTTTCCTGATTTTATGTCCCTCATCCCTGACCAAAGATGAATGGCCTAATTTGTGGCCAGTCACTAGCTTAGAAATCATTAAAAATTTCATTCTACAGAAAGTAGAAGATGTATTCCAGAATAATACACCATCATGGGCAATTCAACATAGACATGGCCTGTTAAGATGCACTGAATGACTCTCGGGGAAGAAAAGCTAGAGTCCTTGAGAAGCAGCTACTGACACAGCAGCAGCCAAGCCAAAACAGCAAACTTAGACAAAATGGGAATCTAGAATCATCCCAAATGATGCTGACAAATTGGAAGACGTATCTGCTTGTCTTGCATAGTTTACTCAGCATTGTTTTATGGACCATCCTGAAGGGTGAAATAAGAATCAAATTTACCAATAATAAAAAGTAATGTACCTCAGGTCATGAAAAGGAAAAAAAAAAACGTAGAGTAGGGTTTCAGCCTTACCTAACAGAGTGCCTCTTGAGCTGAGTTAAAAAATGACCAAGAATGAACTACAAGTAAGCAGTGAACCATTTTATGGTACTAAAGAGAAGGCTCCTGAATAAAGAACATGACACCGTTCACGTTCTCATAAAATAATTGATGAAAGAGACAAACTATTTATCCTCAAAGACCATACTTTCTAAGCGATTTCACTAGACGATAAGCTCCAAGAGGCAAAGGATTGATCTATTCTGTTTGTCATTGTTTTTTCTAGTGTATTCCTCATCTAAAGGTTGCAATCCAACACTAGTGTATAAGCAACACAGAGATCAGCTCATAGGATGGGACCAAGATATACTCTTTGAAGGCAGGCGTCCAACTGGCCATCTCCTCAACCTGGTTCTACCTTCCAAAGCATCTAATACCTTCTAGGTCTCAAGCTTTGAATCCATGATTGGGAGAAGATCTTCACTAGATCACTAGATCGTCACTACAACAGGTTCTAAGTACATCTAAAATATACTTAGAACTCAAAAAAATAAATCCTCCAACAACAAATCCTCAAAGAAAACAACAGCCCAATTAATAAATGAGCTAAAGACATAAAGAGAGACTTCTCTGAAGAGGGAGTAAGAATGACCAATGGACACATGAAGAAATGCTCAACTTCTCTAGCCATAAAAGAATTCAGGAAGTGGCGCTGTGGCTCAAGCGGTAGAGCGCTTGCCTTGAGCTGAAGAGTGCGGGGACAGCGGCCCAAGCCCAAATTCAAGCCCCACAACTGACAAAAAAAGAAGAAGAAGAAAAAGAAATGCAAATCAAAACAACATCGAGATTCCACCTCTCTCCAGTTAGAATGGCTATAATCAAGAAATCTAATAACAACAGATGCTGAAGAGGATGTAGCCAAAAGGGAACCTTACTGCATTGTTGGTGGGAGTGTAAACTTGTTCAACCACATTAGAAAGCAGTATGGAGGTTCCTCAGAAGACTCCACATAGAGCTCCCCTATGACTTAGCAGTCCCACTTTTGGGTATTTACCCAAACAAGGCCATATTATAGCTATCAGCACAACTATGTTTATTGCAGCATTACTTACCATAGCTAAGATATAGAACCAACCCAGATGCCCCTCAGTAGATGAATGGATCAAGAAAATATGGTACATATATATATATATATATATATATATATATATATATATATATATATATGAATTCTATGCCTCCATCAGAAAGAATGGCACCACCCCGTTTGTTAAGGAAATGGAAAAACTTGGAAAAAAAAGTGTATTAGGTGAAATAAGTAAGACCCAAGGAAACATAAGTCCCATGGTTTCCCTTATTTACAATAACTAGTATAGTCTAGGATGATCTTAACCAGACAAGCAGAAAAGGTCAAAAGTTATGTACATATGACCATATACGATGATGCTAAATGAAATGAACCCCAAGATAGGGGCACAAGAGTTTTTTTTTCTTTGTTGCTGTTGTTTTTAATGTACTATATGATTTTTTTAACTCCTGTTGTCACTGTATTTGATTCCGGTGCCAGTGCCATGCATCTTGTATATTCATTTTTCTAATTTGGGAAGGAGAAGGGAAATAACAAAATGCCTAAATAGGGATACAGGTTGACCCATTGTAACAATGAGATGTATAAGACACTATGTTGAAAATGAACTTTACAACTTGCAGGGGGAGGGAGGAGTTGGGGAGGTGGGGAGGGAAGGGATGGTAGAGGAAAAACAAAGGAGGGAGTAACAATGCTTGGTAGGAAATGTACTCATTACCTTACTCATGTAACTGTAACCTCTCTGTACAGTATCTTTTATATATATATATATATATATATGTGTGTATATATATATATATATACATATATATCACTTTGAATCCATTAGCTAAGCCCTCAAGAGGCCTCCTGATCTAATTTTTCTCTGAAACACCTCATAGAGACACACTCAAGTTGTGCTGTATTCCTAGTATCTCTCAAGTCAACCATCAAGATGAACTGTAAAAGAACATGACAACTGTACTGTGAAGGAGATGACATTTTGGTGTCTGAGTGGGGAGTTTTGACCCCACCTACAACTGTACTGCTATGGAAAAAGGAAGAGAAACTCAGATATATGATACCCAAAAGGTCATCCTCAAAGGTCATCCTTCTTTTAAAGGAATTATTTCCTCATTTGTAACCTAACGGTAAAATATCTCAGTAATCCTAGACTTTCAATGGTTCTCTAAATTGGTACTTGTATGATTATCCATTTGAGGTTACTTATTACACATCCTGGTTTATTAATCTCAAAGGCTTAAGTTTAACCAAACATTGAAATATGTGGCTTTTCAGTATTATATTTCATATTTGTGTTCGTGTTTATAACAGTTCGATAATATACTATTTATCTTTGATATAAATTAATCTTTTTAGTCAGCTTTGACATTAATCTTAACTATTCCACTGGTACACTTTTATCATCTTAGTCAGAAATTCCTGTCTTTGCCTAGGAAATCATTTTTTCTTTGTTCTTTCCTTTTCTATAATGCCTTCAATATATTTCTATGTTTTTCCTTATATTAGAGTTGATTTTTTTAAGTATCCAAATGTTGTCTATAGCTTTTTATTGTTTTTATCAATTGCTTAAACTTTTTAATCAATAATCCTGCATTTTCTTTTAGAGAGGTGAGAATGGATATTTCTTGGGGTGACTCCAAATCCCTTTCACTCTGGGGTTAATGGCTGATTAACTCTCCTCTTTCCTGGGAATGAGTTTTTTCACCACCTTTCATTACTCAAATAATTAACTTTGGGGCTTAGGGATTTACTAATTGGAGCCTTGACAATCTCCCACTGTTAGAAACTTGCTTTGACAAAACCACTTAGGGACAACTTTTCACAGCAGAAGGATGACTTATGATCTCACCATGTTCAGACAGTGCCAGGGCTCAGGCCTTAGTACTTCTTAATCCTTAAGCCATACCTCCATTCTATTGAGAACAGCAACAACAATCATAACTGCCCCCCAATTCTTGGTCTGAGTGGCCCAGTGAGCGTAAAGCAACCATACTGTACTTTAAGAAGCTGTTGTTCAAAAGATACTGAGCTTCTTGGACATATTATCTATCCAAGTAGTCAGTGAACTCTTCCAGGAAGTTAAGATAGCATGAAGATTAGGTCACTGATTCTGTAGTTTTAGTCATTGTACGTTGTAGAAGTTAGGAGACAAATCTCTGCATAAAAATTGCTTAAAAGTGCAAATGTCAATTAGTGGTATAAATGTGCAAACATGAACCTATTAAATTATGAAGTATAAAATGAATGAAAGTTAAAAGGCTCATTTCTATCTGCAGAGCTTTGTGATGGCAGAGGTAGAATCGGAGCGTACTCTGACTTTGCTCTTTTTTGTGTGACTTAACAGAGGTATGATGGTGCTTATTTTTTCTTCATAGATTTATCAAATGCAGCATATAAAAATATAGCCTTTCATGGGAATTAAAATGAAAGAGACCTTGTAGAATTCTGAAAATATTATCCAACTCTGCCAAGAGTAATATGGTCAAAGTTTCCATGAAAAGCATAATTTCATGGGAGTTATGCCTGCTCAGATGGATACAGCATTGCCTGCTTAGTGCTCCTTTCTGATACTTATACAGTGGAAATATGATTAACTTGGTTTACTGTAATATATACATATATACATATATATATTACCACTGTTGTTTTGCTATCGCTTTTGTCCATATTGAAAGTTTGAGATCTAATTTTTCTAGTTTAACATTAAAATGGGGATAATATGAACTATAAATATTTTTATCTGAATATCAATTAATGCCAAGTGACAGTTTATATAAGAAAGATTCTCAGGCTGGATTATAGAACAGTACCCAACCCTATAGCTTGTACAAGAAACATAGCTAAAATATAAAGACTCAGAAGGGGTAAAAATAAATAGTAGGGCAATAACCTTCAAAATGAAGATGGGATCAAGATTTTAGAATCAAAAAGATAAGTTAACTCAAAACATGTATCATTCATTAAAAAGTCTTTGACAGACACATAGTACTCTCTCTTAGAAAACTGAGAACCATGGAAGTGGGGCTGTAGCTCAAGCGGTAGAGCGCTTGCCTTAAGCTGAAGCAGAGCTGAGGGACAGAGTCCAGGCCCACAACCTACAAAAAAATAACTGAGAACCTAGAACATCCACTACCTGCTTTGTGTGTGTGAGAGAGAGGAGAGAGAGAGAGAGAGAGAGAGAGAGAGAGAGAGAGAGAGAGAGAGAGAGAGAGAGAGAGAGAGAGAGAGAGAGAGAGAAATGAATACTGGTCCTAGGGATTGAAATCAGGGCCTGGGCACAGTCTCCAGTTCTTTTCTCAAGGCTAGAGCTCTACCACTTGAGCCAGAATTCCACTTCTAGGTTTTTGTTATTAAAGAATCTCAGGGACTTTCATGCCCAGGCTGTCTCTGAAATGTCTTCATGTCTCATCCACCTGAGTAGCTAGGATTACAGGTGTAAGCCACCTGGCCCACTATCTGCTTTTTGAAAGTTAATTGGAGGTAAGAGTCTCCAGGACCTGTAGATAAAAGCACTAATTCTAATGCAGTTGCCTCTACATGAACTGAAGCACTCACAAAGCCTTCTTCATTATATTCATTGTGGAGATGGGGTCCCAACAGATGAATCTGGGGGTCTCATACATTCAGATGACACAAGCAGTGTTGACTATGTGCACCGGTGTGTGTCTGTACCTGTACACACACATGAACACGTTATTCTCTTACATGTGTTTCCATTCCCCTACGTGTTTCTGTAGCGAAGATTTTTTAATTCTCTTTTCATAATCATTTTGTCTCAAATTTTTTTATAATCACACATAGTAACACCAGCCTTGAGGAATCTCAGGCAATACAGCTTTTTTATGGCCATGCACATTGACAACATATGAGCATATTGATATTAGAACATTTTGAATTCATAGCTGCTTCTGAAAACCGAGGCACTGTCTACATACACCCAGGCTTTTCCTTCCATGTCCAGTTGTGCAAATCTGTGTAAGAAGAAACAGAAAACCAGGGGTATTTTGTGGGGGGTCCTGTTAGGGGAAGGGGCTTAGGTAACAAAAGGCCAAAGAGAACTCAGAACCCTGGTATCCAGGCAGCCACATTCCCAAGCCACACCAGCTGGCAAACGTGCCCAGAGATAGTGAACCAACAAGCATCAGCATTCTTGCTGTTTCCTGAGTTTGGGTTCCAGACTCCAGGAGATCTGGGGATGGTACCTGCTCCACACCTTGAGATGCTGGATCACTCTTCGACTCTGATCCTGACCTCAAGCTCGAAGAACCTTCTGGGCATTTCCCAGGAGAGATTTGCAGGGGGCACCTGTCCACCCCAGCCCACAGCAGGACAACACTGATCCAGACTCTGCTCTGACACCTCCTGACCAATCTGAGGTGCCAACCATAGTGGATGCCCAGTGGTCTACTCCACTCCAGATAAAGCTCTCTGGGCTGTTGCTGCAGCAGCTAAAAAGCCTCGAACTGGGCCTGCAGAGGAGCCACCACATTGACGTAGGGACATCGGTGTCCAAGTGGATTTGTGCACAGCAGCGGAGGCAGACCCAGGCCCACCAGAGGCATTGTCAGGAGGCCCGTCCCATGGCAGAACGGTTCTGCATCTTGATGTGCGTTGGCCCAGGGCATAAGATATCGGTCCACCAGAGGCAGATGATGAATGAGCATAGGGCAAAGTCAATGAGGTTCTCAAAGAACAATTTCCACCTTCAGCAGCAGCCCAAGAGCTATCACATGGGGCAGCTGATCTGCATTTGGAGTTCTTGTCCATACCATCAGAGACAAATTCGCTTGCAACTGCATCAGATGAAGAGCCATTCAGTATTAGAGCACACCTGCATTCTGCCGTGTATCTGCCCCTGGCATATTTTTGTAGATCCATCTTCAGAAGAGTTGGAAACTAATGAGCTAGTACATGGTCCACTCGGCGAGGCACGAAAGCCTCCGCTCCTGTCATTACAGGCAGAGTAACCCCTACCCATAGGCATCCTAGGAAGAGCCATCACATGGTAAAACACTTCAGTACCAAGTGGGGTTTGAGCTACTGCTTGTGAAGAAAATCCACTCTCATCAGTGGCTGATGTCTGAAAAGGCAGTCCATACTACAGCTGACCTCAATCTCCAGTTTCCCCCAAGTTGTTTAGGACAAAATGCATCACCAGTCTGTGCCTGTTCTCACTGCTCTAGAGATCTAGCAGGCTCTACAGACTTTGTCTGATAGAGACCCACCTTTACCTGCAGTGGGCAACTGAGCTCCAGCAGATAGATCCCAGTTTGATTCCAGTTTAAGACTTGGAGCACAACTTTGGAAGATTCAGAAACTTCTGAGCCCCACTGAGCACCAGCTGAAGTATTTGGTTATGTCCCTCTCTTTGGTGTAGTTATCTGCTGGGTTTTTCTGCTTTTTTACCTCTGTATAATGTTAATTGATTTCAATTAAAAAATGTGGTTTATTCATTTTGGTGTCATAATTCAGGGGTCTAAGCCCTGCCTAGCTGTAGAACCATGCGCTCTGCCAGCTGACTGGAGCCCCATACAGAGCCTGTGGTCTTGAGGAGAGGATGCTCACAGCTGTCCTGGAGGAAGTGGGAGGAAAGGCCCAGGATAGTTAGGAGACACCGACACTCTGATCAGACATTTAAACTCAAAAGATGCTCCCATGTGAGCCTCAGTCTCTTCATCTGTGAAATGGGATAGCATCCCCTCCCAGGGTTGGAAGAGAGAAAACAAAATAAAAAATGGTGTGTGGATCATCCTGTCACCCCTGAGCCCCAAGTCGGTGTTGCTGGGGTTTGGTCAGTGGTAGAGTGCCCTGCCTAGCATGTGTGAGGCCCTGGGTTTCATCCTTAGCACCATAAGCAGCAACACATTGGAAGGATGTTTGGGGGAGCTTTTGTTTTCCTTGGTGTAAGACCTAGCTACATCTCACTTAAGGCCCAGCTGGACTCCAGAGAGACCTGGCCTGGCAATGCTTCTACTTCCCCTGGCTGACCTCAGCGTGAGTGTCACTCCCCTTACCAACCTGGTTCTTTCCCCAAATGCTTCCATTTGTTTGGTCCGAGTTAATATTTTACTTCCCCCAAGAAGTATGTTCTCTTTGAGAGCGAGATCCCACCGGCTTTCTCTGTCCCATCCCCAGGACTTTGATTAGAGCACAGCGCCCATCTAGAATCCCAAACGTATTCAAATTATTCGAAATCATAGAAACTGAGGGATGAGACTATCTGGCAATGGAGTCCCTAGATGGAGGTGACCTACTGGATCTTATCCAAATGCTAGGTTGTCCACGAAGGAGGAGGTCCAGCGTTGAGGTAAGTGGTGAACGTCATGCGCTACTACCACGTCAGGAGTACTGCACACAGAACTAAATTAGAGCGGACTCGGTACGAGATTATGAACTGGCCAGATGCCAGACACGAACCGTGCCACATTATCCTTTTGAGCCCGCGAACCCTTCCAGCACCATGGGCACGGCGGTTCCAAGGGAATATCTGCAGCTTGGGATAGCTGCACTAAGTCCCACTGTGGGTCATTTCGCATTTCCAAAAAGAACGTGAAGGAGCTGGAGAAGCAGGCGCTGAGGAGGGCGCCTACCGCGGTCCCAGCCCATGTCTAAGGCGAGTTTCAAAGCCCCGTACATGACATCCTTATGGTGGACACGGAGCACAGACCCTCGCTGGAGCAGGTATTTAAAAATGGTCCGATAGCTTTGATCACTAGGGACAGGGTCCTCCGAAGACCCAGGCTTCACCATCACACTGATAATGAACCTGGGTTAGCATCCACAGGAGATCCTAGAAGCTTGGCTGGCTCAGAGATTCAATGGTGTCTTGGGCACATACCTGCTACTAGAACAGCAGAAGGCAGTGGGTAGGATGTGGCAGCCCCTTTAGCACCTTGAGTCCCGTCATGGCTTCCTGCCCATTCCCCCAGGGGCTTTGGCCTTACATGTCCTCACAGCCAAAGCCAGTGTGCCTGCCCCTCACCCCTCCACCTTCCTGGAGGAGGACCCAGAGGGGCCGCATCTAATATGTCTACTCAAGACACATCCATCCGTGTGCTGCCCACTTCCCCTCTTGGCCCAGTCCCAGCCCCAGACGCCATGGCTGTCCCTGTACCATCCACGGAGCGGAGGAGACAGAAGCAGGCCCCACGATGGTCCAGAGGACAGCAAGACCCACGCAGCATCCAAGGACTTGGCCCCCTCGGCTCAATGTACTGAAACAGCACAGAATCAGGGCAGGAGGTCGGGGTGGAGAGTCGTTGGATCAGCCTGGCTGTGAGACTCCCAGGTCGAAGCTTCTGGGCATTTTCCAGAAGGGACGCACAAGCCGTCCCCGCCTCCCTAAAGCTGGCCAACACAAGACAGCAAAGTAGCCTTGACTCATGCTGAACGCAGATCCCCAACGCTACGGATCTGACGCTGGGTGTGTGACTCATCAAATGAGAGCATCCAACTCTCCACTGTGACCGGTGCCCGCTGGGACAGTGGAAGAAGAGCCACCAAGTGGTACAGCTGCCCCGGGATCCTGAGCAGGCTCTACGTAATTCCTGAAGTAGAACAAGTTCTTTTTCGGGAGGAGATGGAAGCGCCACCCCATGGTTCGGCTGCTGAAGAGCTGACGCTGACAGTGCAGGTGAGCGAGCAACCTGCAGCCCTTAAGGCCCGGGTCTCCCCAGCTGGAGCCACTCCCAGCCGTGGCAGGAATTGAGTCCAGCAGCATCCCAGGACCCAGGACTCACCCCCTCAGGCAATGTCCTACAAAATCCTAAGCAGGAGAAGAGGACATGCTGGAAGTGGGTTCGGAGACACATTGCCAACAGGCTTCCGCACCATCGTTACAGCCAATGTCCTGTGCAGATGAGTAACTGATAGTGCTTTTGCCCTGTGTGCCTTCAGTTAAACTGGTGAGAATGCTAAGGTCCTGGGCGTGGGGGATGGGCCAACTGTGGGCTTCCCTCAGAAGAGAGCCTCAGCAGACAGCCCAGGGGTATGGCCCGCACATGGCCTGCCCCTTAGACTCTGTCCATTCTCCTGGGCGTTGTGCAACTGGCCAGACCGAGGAAGTCCACCATGGCCCAGGCCACCCTACCATCCTTGGCAGAGGATGTCTGAGCCTGTCTGGGGGTAAGCAGCCCCTCCACTGGCACCAGGAGGACTCACCACAGAACTCATCTCACAGTGGAGATGGTTCCCAATAGATTCCTCAAAAAACTTATAATAAACAGATGTTCCTGAGAGATGATCACATGCTTCTGTCTTGTATCTTTCTTGTACCAGCTTCATTGAGCTGCTGGCTTGAAAAGAGGGTGTTTGAACCTCTTGAGTAACTGGATTTACAAGCTTTACTTATAAGCAACTGTACTGTTGTTGTTGTTGTTGCTGTTGTTTAATTTTTCTTGAGGAATAGCATCATTCTGTGCAGCAAGGCAAACTTTTGGTCCATCAATGCCCAGCTTCTCTGGGTTTTTTTGTTATTTTTTATTTATTTATTTTGCAGGTTCTAGGGCTTGAACTCAGGGCCTGGGTGCTAGGCTCAAGGTTAGCACTCTACCACTGAGTTACAGTGCTACTTCCAGTGTTTTCTAATTAGTTTATTGGCCATAAGTGTCTCTTGGACTTTTCCTACCTGGTCTGACTTTGAACTATGATCCTAAGATCTCAGCCTCCTGAGTAGCTAGGATTACAGGTATGAACCACCAGTACCTGGCTCCTCTAACTTGTATACAAGTTGGAATAAATAGAGTCACTGTGTCTGGTTGATTGGGAAACTTGAATATAAGAGGTTAAAGAGACATTTTTACCAGGTAAAACTCACTTTTTAGAGCACACTGGTTCAGGGAACAAGCACACACCATGATTCTCGGGCTCTTTCAGGCTACTGTGTAGTCACTGTTTCAACCTGAAACACTGCTCCTTGTGGAATTCTCTGTGGTTATGGCACTTACTATAACCTGATGTCACTACCTGTTTATGCACAAAGACAGAATTGTTTATTTTGCCTATTCCCAACAGTACAGGTGTCAGTAATACATACTGTGTGAGCTAGGATTCAAACATTTAAATGACACCAAATAGAACAATTAGATGTGTGTGTGTGTGTGTGTGTGTGTGTGTGTGTGTGTGTGTGTGTGTGTGTAGGCTATTCTTGGTGCTTGAACTCTGGGCATGGCACAGATTGGGTCCTTGAACTTTTTTGTTTGACTAGGGTTTTACTATTGGACTTAGAGCTTTACTTGCAGATTTTTGGTGGTTAACTTGAGATAAGAGTCTGATGCACTTTTTTTTTTGCCCTGGCTGGGTTTGAACCACAATTCTTAGATCTCAGCTTCTGGATTACACGCATGACTCACCAGTGCCAACTAAGAACAATTCTGTTTTTTTTGAAGAGCTGGCAAATTAAAATTTCTGCTAAACAAGTGAGGTACTAAGAGCTCACACAATAAAAAATGAAAGAAAATTTCTGAGTACCTTAGTACACTTTTGTAATCCAACTTACTTAGAAAGTGGAGGCAGAAACATTGATATTTGAGGCCAGTTACCAAGAGTCTACTTTCAAAACCAGATTAAAAACAACAACAAAACTAAACCAAAAGTCTGGAGGTTTGGCTCAAGTAGGGAAAGGCCAACTCCAGTCCTGCCTGTGTTCAATCCACGGTTCACCAAGAACATTGTTTTAATTTGTGGTAGATTCACAATTCACCTCTTTTTCCTCTCTATTCTTTTTATACGTACTCACCTGGGGAGTGAGAATTTTCATTGCTATTGTTGTATATGGGAAACTCATTTTGTAATTATTGTCCAGTTACAGTGAAATATACTCCCAACATTACTGAAGAATAAGTTTGAAACCCGGAATGGTGAGTTACCCATATAATCCTATCTTCTCTAGAGGCTAAGATTTAGAGATAGATAGCTAAAGTCAACTGATATAAACTGGAAAATTGATCATGAATTAAGAAGCACAAAACCTGGATGACAGCATGGTTTAACTAGTAGAACACCAAGCATGTAAGGAAATTGAGTAAGTGTGAATACCTGAGTTCAAGCCCCAGTATAGCCAAAATTTAAAGAAAATTAACTACAATAATATTTAACTCCTCAGGCCCAGAATAGAAATCAAGCGGTTTTTATTCTCAGAAGGTTGGCTATTCATTAGGAATACCCTCAGTCCATCTGGACCCCAGTGATCAATGACAGGCATTGATTGCCAAGTCATCACAGACTAGGATTAATGCTGCTATTCAGTTGGCATAATGATCAACCAAGCCTCTCAGGATAAAGTTGATCAGGCTTGGTTTTAGGAACCAAAATCAACATCAAAAGAAATTTCAAAATCAAATGTGAAATTCCCAACTCAGTGGATGTGGAGAAGCTCAGTGGATCCCAAACTGTCTGTTAGGTTTCAGTCGCTATGATTTCTGCTGACTGGCATTTTGTGACAATGAGCCTCTCACAAAGCAAATAGTGCTGGAAACCAAGGGAAAAATTACAGTAATCCCTGCAAGGCAATAAGAGCACATCATCATAGAGTGAAAGACTGAGATCTGTGGAAAGAGGCTATATGCTTTTAGACAGTTAGGGATTATAGGAAAAAATGGTAAGCTAGCAGAGACTGAGAGAGAGAGAGAAAGAGAGAGAGAGAGAGAGAGAGAGAGAGAGAGAGAGAGAGAGAGAGAGAGAGAGAGAGAGAGACTAACAGAGTCAATACAGATTATACAGTTGGTTTATTAGATATCCTTTGCCAGGAGAACACTTACATTCAGAAGACTACCTTCAGATATACCTAGAAAGCTTGAGGGAAACAATACAGCCAAAATATCCCAGCCTACATACACCACTATCTTAACTTAATTACACAGAGGAGCTTGGTTGGTCTTCAGGAGAAAATGAAGTTCAAGGGAACCCAAGACAATCAAACACTTTGCTCAAGGAAGCCTGAGAAAAGTCCAGGGCCAGATTGCTTATCCTAGTAGCGTGATGCTGCACACAAAGACAGGTGTCCAAGTCCTCCTTGGTTAGGGGCTGGCTCTAAACACTTGGCAGCATCTGGAGGCCTCAGGCTCCATAGTGATGGTCCTTATACCCCATATGCCATCTTAAGCCCATTGCCTGGCCTTTGAGGGGCCTACCACAATGACTTGAAGCTGTCTGTGAACCAGCACTCCAGCTAAATGAGGGTGTGGTTGTGCTCCTCCATGCAATGGAAGTACTGTCTCCTTGCCCAAATACCTGCTCCTGCTGACCCTCTTCTAGGTAAGAAAAACAATGGAGCACTGGAGTTTTCCTGTCTGTCCCACCATGTGTCCATGCTGAGAGAGAGAGAGAGAGAGAGAGAGAGAGAGAGAGAGCTCATGTCCACATTGCACTCTGCCCATTTTACTCAGGACAGATAAAATCCAAGCAGCTGGTGGTAGAGATTGGACTGTAAATCTTAATTTTTATATATTTCTATGATACTTCAAGATACACATTTGAAGTAAGTTGGGTGGCTATTACTCTTACTGTTTTTCTTTTCAACTTGTAACAATGAAGTACAGAAATCTAAAGTGAACCTACATAGAAACCACATAGAAAGCAAATGTAAACTAACATCAGGTCTTTTAAGTTCCAGCTTTTTTCTGTCTACTAAAACATTTCTGAGCATGTACCAGTGACTCATGCCTGTAATCCTACCTGCTCAAGAGGCTGAAATCTAAGAATCATGGTTCAAAGCAAGCTAGGCCAGGAAAGTCTGTGGGATTCTTATCTCCAATTAACCACCAGAAAATTGGAAGTGGTACTGTAGTAGAGCACTAGCCTTGAGCAAAAGAGCTCAGGGGTAGTGCTCAGATCCTGAGTTCAAGCCCTACAGCTGAGCAAAAGAAAAAAAAAAACAAATAAAAGGAAACCAAAATCCTCTCTCTAATATACACCACTGTAAGAAATCTTAATAATATGAAATGATTGATTGTATTTAACATAGTTGTGTTCAGAGACTATATTCTTTTTAAATATTTTGCCTTAAATGTTAGCACAGATCACTGAACATGGTAACAAAAAGAAAGCTCCTAGAAACAAGGTCACATCTAGACTGAGAATCCCTGGGTCTGCCTAGAAGAGCTGGGAGAGAAGGCAACATTACTGCTTCTTTTACAGTAACTAAGCTGCCTTTGATAGATAGCATCTTTGTAACCAACACCACTGTCTCATTAGCGTAAATTCGAATCTGGCTTTGTGCAAGATTTTCCATTCAGTCCTTGGTTATTGTCCTTTGGTGGAGAGATCTGGCAAATGATATTTGTGTGACCTCATTCTTCTGAAATGAAGGCTTAAGCCAGAAACTGAATTTTGCAAAATGGAAATGGCTTGAGGGGAAAGGAAAATATGGAGACTGTATTAGTCAGAGAAGCTATTAGTGAGCAAATAAAAAAAATGATTGTCTCAGGATTGAATTTGGCTGCCTTTTTTGGGATTGATTAACAGGTAGCATAATGCCAAGTCATCTGATTAGAAAAAGAATTTACCAAATACAGGAGTATTAGATTTAGTGAGTTTTAAGCCAAATTAACTCTTACAAAAGACAATTTTCATAATGGTCATGCACATGTGGCAGGGAATTGTAGAAAACTATATTAAAATTTACATCATAGTCTACATAAATATATCACCAGGAAATATTTCACAACATCTATTGGTGAAATACATTTCAAAATAGTGTATTAGAATGTTGATCTCATTAAAGGCAGAGAATAAATTTTTCTAGAATACTCTAGAGTAATTGAGTCTTATTTTTAATAGGATTTACCATGTGACATTTCTTATAAAATTAGATCAGGATTGTCAATGTAAAGGATCAATTTATCTGACTACTTCCTGAACAACAGACACACATAAGATAAAAAAAAAGATAGCAAACTAATGTCTAATGCATGTTATAGATTAGTAGGTAAAGTATTATAATCTGTGTGATAAATAATATATGTACATATAAAGATACTCATTTTATTTCTTGCAAAAAGCAACAAAAAGTGCCTAAAGTACCCTTGCTGTGACCTACTGTGGAAAAAAGATATTCAGTAACAACCACTTGGACTGAGGTTTGTATCTCAGACCTGTTAAGATTTCTAGAACCACAGGCAAACATGTCTTAATCTCCCTGAGCCTGAACATTCTCATCTGTGTAATTTGATTGGTAATAAAATGAAATGAGAAGACAGTGGTATTTTAATAATGGGATGTTCCCCTTTCCACCCTTGGAGAAATAGAGAAATAGTTGCACATGATGTTTAGGCATCAAATACCTGATTTTCCAGCTAGGTAGAAATTTCTGAGTTGCACACCGTTAATTAGCATTGTAAATATTTTAATGAGCATAGTTTTTGCAATCTGAAATTTTATGGGCTATAAGTTTGCCTTTAAATGTTTACATTTTCATTTCTGCTACATGTTCACAAATTGACTCATGCTAAAATACTTAATTTCAGCATGTGTCAGAAATGTTGGAAAACTTTGGAAATGATTTTTAATGCTACTCCTTGAGTTAGATTAAAAGCTACTATTCACATGATCTAGAAATAATGTTATTCTTTGCCCATTAAAACTTTAATACTTTCACTGTGACCAGATTCAAATATTCTTACTTATACATTCAGCAAATATGCATAGGTGAAATGAATGAACACTATATTATAAGCAAGCAGAGTTGGTCTACTTGATTTGGAACAAATGAGATAATGACTGCTTCTGATTTTAGGCTATTAGGAGCCTTATTTTCTGAGCTGAAAGTGTGATTGTTTAGAGTCTGCATAGCAAGTATTAAAACTGATCATTCATAATTTTTCTATGTTATAGTAAGGGTGGAGAGGTGCCAGGTTTTGTAATTGGTCGTCTGCATTCCATCCTATAAAAATAAACTCTAGAGTTTTAAATTGAATCACAGTTATCATAATTTCACCAACCTAACCAAATTCTGAAGGCATGTGTTTATGCTAAAGGTTCCTTGTTACAACTTATATTTAAGATTTGCAAAGTTCTTTTATTTGTGTTGATGGGTAAAACTTAAAAACCATATCTCAATTACCTTTCTTCATGACCATTGACTTTCACCTTTATTACTTATAGCATATATAATATTGGTTTTGCCCTATAAAATCTGCATTATGAATAGCTCTAATACACAAAATCATATATGATCATTTATGAACAGTTTGGATTTTTCATGAGGTTTAGAGGAATAAATTAGTACAATTAATTGTTGGTGAACTAAGACTAAATCCAACATAACTCCCCTACCCCCTCCCAGTACTGGTTTCTTAGTGGTTAAACACTAAAAAGATACAAGTTGGGTTAAGATAATTAATTGTTTTTATTGCTCCGATTCGGTAACATTCTTTTGATAATGACACCCTAATTTTCTTTTGGCAAGTTATGTTCTCCCTCTTTACCCTCAGATCATTTGGCCTATACCTTATCCCAACTGTGATTTATTCATTAAAGGAGGCTCACAAGACCCAAGTCCTCCAAAAAAGACTTGACCTCAGGACTTGTGTTGAACTGTTGGGTAAAGGTGTTCATTTTCCTGTGAAGCTGTTGAGTTGTGATGTAAGCCTGGAGATGTGAGAGATATATGCCTACCATAATGGACGTCTTTTTTTTTTCTTCAGCTGATTAATTATGGCAATTTTAATTGGATTTCTGTCCCTTACAACTAGAATAATCCTGATCAATTTCAGTCTTTTCAAAGACCTAAAAGAAACTCTATACTTTGGAGTCCTAGAGAAGGTAGATAGGTTCCTAGTATGTGAGTGTATGGAAATGTCACGATTAAATACTTTAATACATACAATTTAATACATGCCAAAAAATAAACAACATAATTACCAGTCAATCAAATAATAATGCAAAGAAAATTACAGCAATTTAATTGTTCGTTGATCTCTCTGAAATGTCCTTCACCAAATCTGTAGTGAAAATGTTAATGGCTACCCCAATATGCATCTTCGATTTAAAATAAATAAATAAATAAATAAAAAGAACCACTCATCGAATGCTTTAGAACTTACTTGTAATCCAGAAGCAAGCCAGTAATAAGCATTAAGGAAGTTTAAATCGGCACCAACTTTACAATGTCACAGTCACTCAGGTGACTGCTTTCCATAGTCCTAGTAAGGGTGTGCCTCCTCTTGTATGCAATTCCTGTGTATCTGAGCCAGTCTCTGATGGCTCTTTGCACACAGCTCCTCCCACCTGGACTGCTCTTTACTCTTCCACTCTGCCTAATTAGCTTGTGTTTATTTAGCCTCTACATTTCAGTTCTGAGCAGCATCCCTGGAGTCTGCATGTGCCAAGGCCCTCTGTAATAATCACCTTCCTTGAACTTCTCCCTCATTATCAATCTATACTTAGCGTGCACACACACACACACACACACACACACACACACACACACACACACACACACACACACACACACACACACACCACTCTGTAGTAATTTGTCTGCAAAATATACACTCTAATGTAATCATCATTATTTCAAAGATTTATCCTACTATGAAGCCCTGACTTAGTCCAATGTCTTGCTTCAAAAGATTGGAGGGGCTAGGCACTGGTGGTTCACACCTGTAATCCTACTACTCAGGAGGCTGAGATCTGAGGACAGAGGTTCAAAGCCAGCCCGGGGAGGAAAGTCTCTAAGACTCTGGTCTCCTCAGCTGGGGGTGGAGAATACTAGGAATGATTAATATTGCAAAGTGCATCCCACTAAAAGGTACGTATTTTGTGATCTGAGACTGTGAATCACAAGCATCTTCTATGATCAATGGATCCTTGTGTGCATCTGTAAAAACGCCCTCACTGTGGACCCCTGACACCGTGGAAAGTGAACTGCTATGCAAATATTTTCAAAATCCTCAGTTGATCTTCCTAAAAGCATGACTATTTCCAGAGCCTTCTCTAATTCTAACTCCAGAGGGTTTCATATTAAAGAATTATTGGCTTATTTTTCTACCCAAGGAAGTCCCATTAACACAGACTCTGGGGATTCCCACAGCTGGTGAACCTTCTTGGCTGCTCATGGCTCCCTCCATCAGTGACCCCTGGCCTTCCATTTTCCTCAACTGATAAAAACACAGTTGTGCCCCTTGAAACAGACCAGTGTTTCTAAACTACTCACTCTGGTGGGGGGGAATGCTGGGCTAACTGCTTTATTTATTACATGCATTTATTGAGCATTGGCTATGTGTGAGACACTTTGAAAGCATTGAGAATAGAACAGTGAACAAAATAAACAACCCATGTTTTACAGCAGAGCTGGCAATAATGAAAGCATGTCAGGTGGCACAAAGGTAACAGAAGAAGAGATGCTGAGAAGGGGGAGCAGTAAGTACCATCAATACTAAGTAACAAAAGGTTTTGTAGTACAAACTCAGGACTTACTGAAAGAGGGTGGGTTGGACCTAGGGAACGGATGGGAAGCAGCTGTGAATAAGAGAGTACTGTTTGGATCTCGAAATGAGATCATGGAGAGCCTGTTGTAGTGGTGGAGAGAAAAAGAAATGAAAGACTGGTTCTCTGATCCAAAAGAGGTCATGAGCTCATCAGGGTGGGAAGCCATCAATATGAAGTCAGTAGAAATAGATCATGGGCGATGGATGCTGTTGCATAGGTCTCACGAAGTAAAATCTGTGTCAAAACACTCCACATGGTTTAGCACTCTTACCAGAATGATCACAGAAGCAGATAATTGGGTGGTGAGTCATAAGATTAAGACAAATTCGAACCCTTGTCAAAAACCACCTCTCACCAAACATGTCCTTAGCACCTACTGTGCACAGTCTACTCTTGTTGAGTGCCAGGGGAGGCTGAGGAACGCATGGGGAGCTTCCTGGGTGAGGATGTGCTGTGCTATCCACCCTTTTTTTCTAGGAAGGGTCAACACAAAGCTATGATGGAACTTAGAGGTGTCTGAGGTTGGAGAAAAATGAGCCAGTGGGCTTGCACAAACAGGTGGCCAAAAAGAGAGATGAGGAGGAAAAGACTGGTTTTCACAGTGCTGGGCTGTCTTCCTAGGTCTCTGGTGGTCAGCAGAGGGAGGTTGTAGGAGAAGACAAAGCCTGCTCATGAAAGCCCCCTAGAGGGGGAGCAGCTCCGGCTCACTGGAGCAGTGTTCCCTCCTTCACATGGCAGAAGCCGCGTAAAAAAGGCCCTCCAGTTTGAAAGAGGAAGCAATATGAACAAAGGAGATGTGTGAAATGTAGAATGTGTAAGGCTTTGGTAAGGCATCCCAAAGATTCTTAGTAACAGCTGTGCAAGGAGCTGGTTATTATGAGGCACTGCCAGAGAATGCATAATGGCAGACAGAAGGATGAGCCAAGAAGCAAGGACCGTTGGTGGAACAGATCATCATTGTACATGGGAAGTTGGAGGCACTCGAGGCTGGTAAGCCTTATGGAAACCAGCATCCTGAGTGAATATGTGTTAAGGCCTAGCCTACTTCTATAGAAGTAATGTGCTTTTTGCAGAATTGAAATGAATTATTCATCTAGTATTTCTGGAAATTGATTTCAAACAGAAGGTAAGGCCCTAGTGACACACATATTCAACTTAGAGGAGGAAGAAACATGGAACCCCACAACATGAATGAAGCCTTCATGGGCAAGGTAGGTGCCTGACTACTGTGGCTCTGTCTGGATGGAACAGTCTCCTAGCTAGATAACTTATGATTCATCAGCACCAGAGGGGACATGAATCCCATAGGCCAGGAAGTCAGCTCCAGTGTGAGATTGTTCTCCTGCACTATAAAAACTTATGGGCTATTTTTACATCCTTCTAGAAGCACTAGTTGCCATGCATTCATTTACATAGGCACTGGAGGAAACAATTTGGACATCAGTAAAAGTCTGTTGTTCAGTGTATTTTGGGGGGTAGAAGACAACCATTACTCACCAACAGCTCAGCACTTAAAGAGTGCACTAGGTTTAAAAGTCCTAGGATAATAATCATGTATTGGTAGCTTAACACATAGGAAGATGAAATAGCATCTCTACTAGGTCATGCAAAGTCACATCCCTGATATGTATGGCCTGTGAGGTGCTGGCTTACAATTTCCTTTGAACCCATACTGAGAAGTAAGATGAGCAGAGAACAATACTGCCCTCTACTGGAATGAGAGCTGGAAGTTTATTTTATTTTATTTCTCTCTATATACATACATATATATACATATACATATACATATATATATATATATATATATATATATATATATATATATATATATACTGTACAGAGGGGACCTGCATCATCTTGTATATACATTTTTCTAATTTGTAGAGAGGGAGGGAAATAACACAATGCTGAAATAAGGATACAGGATGACCCATTATAACAATGAGATGTACAAGACAGTATGTTGAAAAGGAACTTTACAACTTTGAGGGGGAGGGGAGGGAGGAGTTGGAGGGGTAGAGAGAAAAGGGATGGTAGGAGGAAAATAGAGTATGGTGCAACAGTGCTCGATAGGAAATGGACTCATTACCTTGCTCATGTAACTGGAAGTTTATTTTAATGTTTTCTTCCTAATGTCAGTGATTTCCCAGAACAACTCTCAGAGCAATCTGCTGCTTGCCAAAATGATAGATGGATTGATATAATTTACTGGATAAAATACAGGCCCAAATAATGCTATTTTTGTCTGACTTGACTGGATAATGACATCTGCGTGGTCCAATCCAACATCTGGGACAGTGAATGCTGTATATCATTCAGTTTCCTTAATGGCAAATTCAAGTTGTCTCTAGCCTATTAAATATGTATTACTTATTCTTTTTAAACACCTGTTCTTATCATCAATTGTATGCACAAAAGGGTTTCATTCTGATATTACTATGTATACGTATATGCACTGTGGCTAGACTCAATTCTCCATCACTTGCCTACCTCCTTCTGCCTTTCCAAAACCATCACAGAGTTCATTGGCCCATTTTCACATATGTGGATAAAGTATTCAACCATATTTACCTTCGTTAGTCCATCCTCCCACCAGTACCCACACCCTGGATAGAATCTGTTTTATAGTCTTTGCATTTTTTTCATAGACTAATAATTTGAAGGGAGTATTTCACACATTCATATGCAGTATTTTAATCAGATTGCTTTCTCATTTGGTCTCACTTTCCTCAACATTATTCCTCATTATTCAAGAGCTCTCAGCGGGCGTTGTTTTGCCAACTTCACTCACAAATGCAATGTATTTCAATATTGTTCACTCTCCAACATTTTTCCTTTTCCATTCCAATCCCTTTAGAAGGTACGCAATTATAAACATGCACACACGTGCTTGTGCACACACATGCATATGAAAGGATTCAATGATTGTGTGCGTGTGTGTGTTTGTGTGTGTGTGTGTGTGTGTGTGTGTATTCTCTCTTTGTATCTTTTAGGTCTCTCTGCCACATCTCAATGAAAACATGTGATATTAGTCCTTTTAAACTTTGCTAAACATGATGTTCATCAGCCCCATCCATTTCTGTGCGTAGGACATAATTTCATTCTTCATTATGGCTGAGCAAAGCTCCATTGCATGTGTATCTATGGGTGTATTTGTGTGTGTATATGTGTGTGTGTGTGTTTGACATTTTGTTGATCCATTTGTTAGTTTCAGCACATCTAGGCTGTTTCTGTAACTTGGCTATTGTGAATAGTGCTGCATTGAACATGACTGTGCACATGTCTTTATTGAATCCTGACTTGTACTATTTCAGATAAATGCCTAAGATTGGTATCATTGGGTCTTATGATAGCTCTATTTTTAGTTTTGGAAGCACCTCCACATTGATTTCAATAGTAGTTACATTACTTTACATTTCTCCCAACAGTGCATAGGAGTTCTTTTTATTCCCAATACTTGCCAAGATTTGTGTGTGTTCTTAATAATGGCCATTTTGACTGGAGTGAGATAAAATCTCAATGTCATTTTGATTTGCATTTTTATGACCAAGGATGTTGATCATTTCCTCACATATATACTAGCCATTTATATCTTCTCTCTTAAGAAGAATTTGTTCAGTTCACTTGTTCATTTATTAATTAAGTTGTTGATTCTTTGGGAACTTAATTTTTGAGCCCCCTATAGATTCTGGTTATTAACTCCTTGTCACATAGGATTTTCTCTAATTAGGTAGACTGTCTATACAGCCTATTGACTTTCCTTAGCTTATAGAGGTGTTATAGTTTGATATAAGCCCATTTGCCAAATCTTGCTCTTTATTGCTGAGCTACAGTGGAGTTCAATTTAGGAAGTTACAGCTTATAAGAATAGATGATAGTGCTTTCCCTGTTCTTCCTAGAGTAGTTCCAAGTCTTACATTATGATCTTTGATTTGATATTGGTACAAGGTGAAAACAAGGGTTCTGATTTCAGTTTTCTACATTTAGATACCCAGTTTCCCAGCACAAGTTGCTAAAGAGGCTATCTTTTCTCCAGTGTATGTTTGGGGTTCTTTTGTCAAAAATCAAATGGCTGATGCTATGAAGATTTGTTTCTAGGTCTTTTATTCTGTTCCATTGGTGTTTTGTATGTTTTGTGACAGTATTATGCTATTTCTGTTACTGTGGCCGGGCAGTATAATTAAATCCGGTCTTGTGATACCTTTAGTGCTGGTTTTTTTGTGTCAGATTACATTGACTATTCGGGTCTTTTATGGTTCAATATTAGTTTAGAATTTGATTTTTTTTACTTTTACGAACTTTTTTACTTTTATGAACAGTGGCATTGTAATTCTAATTCTAATAGGGACTGTGTAGAATCTGTAGACTGCTTTTATAGTACAACCATTTCCATAATAATTCTGTCAATTTTGGCTGGGAAGGTGGCTCAGTGGTAGAATGCTTGCCTTGCATGCATGAGGCCCTGGGTTCAATTCCTCAGCACCACATTAGCAGAAAAAGCTGGAAGTGGTGTGGTGGCTCAAGTGGTAGAGCACTAGCCTTGAGCTGAAGAGCTGAGGGACAGTGCCTAGGCCCAGAGTTCAGGCACCATGACTGGCAAAATAATAATAATAATAATAATTATTATTATTATTATTATTATTATTCTGTCAATTTATAATCATGGAAAGTCTTTCCATCTTCTGATGTTTTCATTTTCCTTCCTTAACATCTTATAGTTTTCATTGTAGAAGTCTTTTATCTTTTTGTTTAAGCTTATTTTTAGGTATTTTTTAAATGATTGTAAATGGAATTGTCTTTCTCAGCCTGTTCATTGTTGGTGTACAGAAAAGCTACTGATTTTTGTATCTTGATTTGTATCCTGGTACAATGCCAAATAACTTTATCAAATCTACCAAATTTGGAGGTGACATTTTTAGGGTCCTGTAGTGTAAGATTGTATCATCTGTAAATAGGAATAATTAGACATCATCCTTCCCTATTTGAATTATTATCATTTTATTATCTTACTTTTTTATTATTTTATCATTTTATTATCTTACTTCATTATATTATCTTACTTTTTTACCCTGGCTAGGAATAGAAGTACTATATTAAGGAATCGAAAAGGGTGTACAAGCTCGTCTTATGTCTGACTTTAGGAAACATGATTTAAGTTTTTCACCAGTTAGTATGATATTTGTGATAGCTTTGTCATATATAATCTTTGTTATAAGATAGATTTGATCCATTCCTAGTTTTTTGAGTTTCTTTAATCATAAAACTTTTGAATATTTTTCAACAGCCTTTTCAGCATCAATGAGATGATCATATGATTCTTGTCCTTGATTCTATTTATGTGTTGTATTATATATGTGTGTGTGTATATGTGTTATATGTACACATATGTGTATATGTATATATAGAAAGAAATAGATGGATAGATTGATTGATTTCCATATGTGAAGCAAACCTTGCATACTTCGGATGAAACCAACTTAACCATAGTGTGTGCTCTTTCTGATATGATGAATTCCATTTGTAAGTGTTTTATTGAGAATTTTTGTGTCATTTGATTTTTAAAATAGGTCTATAATTCTTTGTTGTTTTCCTGTCTGGTTTGGGGATGAGTGAAATTCTGGCTTCCTAGAATGAGTTTAGTGAGTTCCTTCCATTTTTCATATTGGTGTTAGCTCATTAGAGATCTAGTGTAATTTGGCAGTGAATCTGTTTTGTTCTGGAATTTTCTTTTGGGGGAAAATTCTTCAATGTTATTGCTTGTTGTAAATCTATCGAAGTGGTTTATATCTTCTTGGTTCAGTTGTGGTTGGTAAAATAAATCAAGTCATGTATTCATTTCTTTCAGATTTTCCAGTTTATTTGAATATAGGTTTTTCAAATATTCCTTTGTGATCTTCTGGATTTCATAGGGAATTTTTGTGATACCCCATTTTCATCTCTAATTTTATTTATTTAGGTCTATTCTTCCTCTTTCTATCATATTGTCTAAGAGGTTATCATCAGTCTTTACAAAGAAACAATTTTTATCTCATCAGCTCTTCAAATAGCATTTTTTAGTCTCTATTGTATTGATTTCTGCCTTAATCATAATTTTTTCCATCTTCTGATTTTGGGTTTGGCTAATTTTTTATTTTCTAGGACCTTGAGGTGAATCATTAAGTTACTTATTTAGGTTTTTGTTGTTAGTGTAAATGCTCATAGCTATCAATTTTCCTCTTAGCCCTTCTTTTGCTGTATTCCACCGATGATACTTAGACTCATATAATATAACATGATGGTGATTTTTTTCACCACAGCTGAAAAATATTCTCAGTAGAATATCAGATTCAGAAATCAGCAAGAGAAAACAAATTCCCACATACTGTGATAGGATAACAGGATATGGAGAAACATTTCTCATGAGGAAAAACCTTACTTAATGCAGATTTTTATTGATGTTGTATGGACCTTGAAGATAGTTAATACCTTGCTAGGCAAATGTTGACAGCTATTTTAACTTTATGGTTGCATAAACACTCAAAGTAATAGCAGAGGACATGGATGAGATTCAGACAAGCAAAGGTGGATCAGATATTTAGTTTGCATGTGGAATTAACTTAGCCCGCAGGGCTCAGTACATCTACTCCTTTGGTAGACTCTGGAATATTGAAGGCTGTTGTTATGTGCAATGCCAAAAAAAAAAATAGTGGGATTTTCTTTCTTTTTTTCTTCTTTTTGTTTTTGAGACAGCAACTTGCTTGATAGCCCATACTGGCTTCAAACTTCTGGTCCTCCTGCCCCAGTCTCCCAAGGGCTGGAACTACAGGTATGTACCACTACAGCTATATTAAACGGTGGGATTTTCCACATCAACTTTTTTCTCCTCTACCTCAGAGTCTGATTCTTTCACTCTTCGCTGTCTTATTTCATTCAGCGATTTTCCCTCAAGGAAAGGGAAACTTTTCAATCACTGAGCCATTTCTTTCCCTGTTTTTTTTTTTTAAAGCAATAAGCTTTGTACTTTTCACACCAATGTTTTCTGCGCATTTCACAAGCCACCTGTTAGTGCATTTGACACTTTAAAGTTAACCCAACAACAGTATACATATGGATTCATCTCTGTACTCCATATCTTTTTTGGTCACTAATTTTTGTCAATGTATTTTGGCATGAACTGCATGCATGCCATGCAGAAATGATACTCAATGGCCAATGGAAGTGGATTGATAAGATTAGGTTTACAGAGGTCAAATAGATTCTACAGTGTTAGGAATCATTTATGCAAGCTAGTTTCCCTCCTTCATTCCTCTTGCTGTCTTCTATTTTACCAGCCTCCAAGCTTGAATTGAGACAATGTGCTCATGGGCTTGGGAGCTGACATTTTCTGGGGATACTCTACCTAAGCTCAGCTGGCTGCAGACTCAACTTTTACCTTTAGGACCAAATTCTGGCCTATGTTCCATGCTCCTTTGGGCATCTGACGTTAGCATGTCCCTGTTTGGGCTGTGTTATTCTTGTCTTGGCACTGACAATTTGTGCTGTCTGGCTTATGCAAAAGAGGCCAGAATAGGACAGCTTTGAGAACTGCAGCGTACTTTCATTCTTTTCAGAAGCTAAAATAAACAAGTCTCAGTTATACATGCATTTGATACAACACAAAAAAAGTCTAAAGACTAAGACATTTAAAAAAAGGCAGGGTGGACAAATGTAAAAGATAGAACCTTAACTTCTGGTGTTAAGGTTCTTTTGTTAGCAAACAATCTAGTGTATTGGGGTTAGCCAAATAAAGAATCCAGCCAGCCTGGAAGTTGCTTATCCTTTGGGGAATTCTGTGGGCACCTGTGGGACTCAGACACAGACAGGATCAAGGCTAAGACTAAGTTGTCCTCAGGAGACAAATTGTCCCAAGAAATGGGATTCATACTAGTGGATGGGGAAGAGAAGGATTATTTTGCTGTAGGCAATTTCAAATCCTTTTCAGTACAAATAAAAACTCTTCTTCTAGGGCTGGGAGGATGGCTCAGTGGTAGAGCACTTGCCTTGCATGCCTGAGGCCCTGGGTTCGATTCCCCAGCACCACATATGCAAAAAAAGAAAAAAGCCAGAAGTGGCGCTGTAGCTCAAGTGGTAGAGCGCTAGCCTTGAGCTGAAGAGCTGAGGGACAGCGCCCAGGCCCAGAGTTCAGGCCCCACGACTGGACCCAAAAAAAAAAAAAAAAAACTCTTCTTCTAAACTCCAAAAGTTTCTCAAATAGTTGTGTTCAGATCTATACTCTTGAGGTGTTTCCTTCCCTTTTTTTTTTTATCCTGACATCCGTCCTACTGCTCTGTAACATTTGTTCATGTGCATTTCCTCCCTTTGGGTTGTAGGCAACTACAGAACAAAGATGGTGCCTTCTTTATCTTTGTTTCCTCAGCACTTTATGTAGTAATGTACAAAAAAACATGTTGAAAATCCAAAGTCTTAAATGCTTCAAAATCTAAAATTTTAGGGGGTGCTGCTTTGATCCCACAGTGAAAAAAATCCATGCCTTCATCTCATGGGACAAGTTGCAGTTTAAAAAGAAAGAAAAAAAAACAAGATCTTTGAAAATAGTATATAAAATCACTTTCAGTCTATTGTGTAAGATGTATAGAAAACACAAGTGAATTTAAGGTCAGGCTTGAGTTGTGACCCCAAAATAACTCATTATGTACGTGGAAGATCTGAATAAATCTCCAAGTTCTGGTTCGACTCATTCCAAAACAAGAAGATTCTCAGCCTGTAGCAGACAAAAAAATTACCCCTTAATAACTGAAAACATTTCATTTTTGAGGTTTCAGTAGCATGAGACCTTTGCCCAGCACAAACCAAATTCAGTTTTTGGATCTTTCAAAAGAGAAGCCAGCTACTTAAAGTGCAGATTGCTTCAAGATGCCACTCCATCTTTAGCAAGGAGCAAAAGCTTTGTAATCAGTGTATAGAGTTGCAGTCTTCATTTTTTTAGAGCACATCTAAAAGTTGACATTATGAGACAAGCAGGTAAACTCAGTTTTTGGAGAACGGCAAGTCCCCAGGAGAAGCAAGGGGCTGCTTTGTTTTGGGAAGAACAAGGAAGGAAACAGATGCTATCAGATTCTTCAAGACTAAGTGCATGCTAGTACACTTGATGGTTTACAACACTGAGGAGCCTCAGTTAAAAAAAATAACTTGCTAGTGTTTTTGCATTATGCGAAAATGAGCAAGATTTGGGGCAGGACAGGAAAGTCTCAGGCCATCAGTGTTGGACCATGTGCAAATGCTTGTGATGAAGATAGAGAACCTGAAGCTGTTTTCCCTGAGGGAGGAGCTGGAAAATACTCAGGTACTGGTTTCTGGGCCAGGCACCAAACACAGGTTTATTGCAGGGAATGGAACAAGACATTTTCTCCTTCCCAAGGCTCTAGGAAACCTTTCAACCAGAAACCGCAATGACACACCTTATTAGGCTTGTCTTTGTGGAGACCTCACTGCCACCATCTGCCTCTTAGTACCTACAACACAGGACATGGTGAGAGTCTGTGGGAAAGATGTCTGCACGATTCTAATGCATCTTCCATCAAAAAACTCCACTCCTCATAGTTGCCTGCACCTTGGCCTGGTGCAGTTCATTCCCCCCATCCAGATATCCAAAGGATCCCATGGTCAGGCCCCCAACTACAAGTGAGGTTGGAGAGTTACTGTTACAACCATTGCCTTTTCTGCTTCTACAGTTCAAGCAGAAACTCTAACTAAAGTGATTCTATAAGAGGACTGCAATTGGAGTTGGAAAGCCAGTTCATAAATCCTGCGGACATCCCTCCAACTAGAAGCCATTACATCCCATGCATTGCTTGTTTCCTTCCTAGCACTGGAGTACTTGGCTCACACCTGTAATCCTAGCTACTCAGGAGGCTGAGATCTGAGGATCATAGTTCAAAGCCAGCCCAGGGAAGGAAAGTCTCTAAGACTCTCATCTCCAATGACACACACACACACACACACACACATACATGCACAGAGTTGGAAGTGAAGCTGTGGCTCAAGTGGTACAGAGCTAGCCTTGAACACAAAAATCTCAGGAATAGTGCCCAGGCCCTGAGTTCAAGCTCCAGGACTGACACAAAAACACAAAACAAAAGTCACATGAAAGCTCAATTCATTTTTGATTTCTTGCTTAAGTCTCACTCTACCCCATTCATTTGTAAAATCTAGCCATGCTTTATTCTTTGTTTATCTTTATTTTTGTGGTGTCTAGGCTAGGAACTAGTATCTAGCAGAAAGTTGGCATGTGGTAAAAACTGCTGAATAAATGAGTAGACCCTGAGACTTGGGTAAGAACACAACAGTGGAAAAGTAGAGCACATTTGCAGTCAGTGTTTTGGCTTCATGGGTGAAAGGTTCAGGAAAAAGATAGTGATGGCGTGTGCTCCAGCTTACTTGCTTGAAATGCTTGAATATTGGGATGTATGTGAGCCACCTCATTTGTATCCCCAAAAAAGAAAAGTAAAGAAAAAAGAAATCTTTGAAATGTTCCAACATCTCTGGCAGGTATGCAATGTGTCACTGGCAGGTCACTACCCTAAAAGAACAAGCCATCAGCCCAGAGCCATGTTTGGAAGTCCCTGAACAGCCTACAGCAAACCACTCAGGCTCCATCTATCTCCAGAAGGCATTTACCCAAATTCCTGGAACAAGTGCCAGCTCGCCTTTCAAACTGGCAACAGAAAAGGAAGCAAAAAGAATTCCAAGGTCTTTGGGTGCATTTTTTTCATTCCCTTTCTACAGCTAAAAGGAAGCCAGAAGCTTAAAAAGGAGATTCATAATCGCTGAATAATAGCCAGAAAAGAAGATTAGCGAGGAACATTCTGTGAGCTGGGGGACTGCTCCTGGTTTGATCATGAGAAGAATTCGGGTGTTCTGTCTTGTGTATTCAGCTTGCTAGCGCTGTGGATATCATCCAAAACTTCAGAGCAGGAGCTCCCCATTGTCTCCTTTTTCCTTTGCTATGATGGGATTAAGAAGTAGGGGTGTCCATCATGTAGGTACAGGCCCCCCAACATACCCCAGAGGGGCAGAAAAGAAGGTCTCATCTCACGCTGCTACTTCAGACCAGAGACCTGCCCGCTCTGCTCCCATTTGCCAACCCCAGCAGAACAGAGAATCTAGTGTTGTGCAGAGAGGCCACCATTTGGCACAGAGAAAATCTCTTTTCAAGTGATTAACTTGCCAGGTTTCCATATTTCAAAGCAAGCCAGCAAATACACAGTAAATTTTAAAAATTGTCCTAAATTTCACAGTAACTAACAGCTTTCTGCTCTGTTTCTTTTTCAATCACTTTTCCCCTAACGACCTTCTTCCATTCAGTTCTGTGCTTTAACCAAATCAACAAAGCTCATTATTTAACCTTTAGACTTGTAAATTAACCTTTAGACTCTTCCCATATGGAATAAAGCCTGCTTTGCTCAAGGAAGGGAAAAGTAGTCAGAAATTTCACATTCATCTCCCTTTATGTTGCTGATAGTCTATAATGAGCACAATGTTTATGGAAATACATTCTTTACAGACATGCATCTGTTTCCTGTAAATCTTAATATCCTAGGCATCTCAGCTACCAACGGGTGAAGTTTAGTGCTTTAAAGGTAAAGAACTTCAGGAAATGCTGCCCCAAAATATACTTCTTGGGTATATTGGCAAAGCACTTGAGTGTGTTAGTCAGGTTTGCATTGTTGTGACAAAATGCCTGAAAAAAAAAACACATTAAAATGAAGACAGGTTCAGTTGATCTCACAATTTCAGTCTGTGGTCATTGGGACCATTGTTTATGGACCTGTGACTAGGCAATACATTATGGTAGATATGTGTAGCAGGTTCAGCTATTCACCTTATGGCAGCCAGGAGGCAAAGAGATGCGAAGTGAGGTTTAAATCCCAACAGCCCCTTCAAGAGTGCATCCCAAAGACCTAACTTCCTTCCATGGGGCCCCACTTCTTAATGGTTCTATCGCCTCCCAGTGACAACTTAGGTTAGGGAACTGAGCCATTAGCAGAGGGGTCTTTAGGAGACATTCTAATGGCAGTGCTATAACACAACAGCAAATGCGGAGAGGATCTTTCTCCAAATTTCCTTTATATGCCTGAATCAGGCCTGCCATATGGAACTCAATGATCACGAGGCCTTCTCCATAGGAATCTCCTCAACCAGTGAAAGTTAACTCACAGGAGACTGGAAGCTGACAGTCTGTGTCACAGGCTATTCTTCTGGGAGCCCATCTGTTCATTCTGAAAATCATCTTGTCTCTTAAGTTTCCTTTGTCTATCCCTTTTTCCATCTCCCTTGTGAGGAGAGTATGGAAGCTTCTAGATCTCATTAGGATCCGGAGTGTTAACTTTTCTTCCCGTCATGCCCTTGTGAATGTAGCAAGGCTACATTCTTTTTCAACTGTTAATCAGCCTGTTCTATTTTTATAGACTCAATTATCAGATCTTACGGGTGGAGAGGCTGAGTCTTGCCTTCTCTGTGAAGGGGGAAATATAGCTGCCTGCTTGCAGCAATGGTCTTTGAAAATCAAATTTGATTTTTGTGGTTGTCTCTTGCAACACAATTTGGAAGGCTGGACTTTAGTGAAGAAGAGAGAAAGAAAGAAGAGTAAGCAAAACCAATGGGGAGAGCAGAAGGAAGAGGAGATGAGAGAGGGGAGGGGAGGAAGCCAGAGTCACCCTTTTATCAGGAACACACCTGTGGTTACAAATGCACCCCTTAATAACAGCAGGAGTCCATTTGTAAGGGCAAGACTCTCACACCTAATCTTTCGTTAATTAACTCAGTTTTTAAGTAGTTGTACAAAGGAGTTGCCATTTCACAAAGCAGTTCATGAATACAATATATCACCTCTTAAAGCACAGTTGCACTGGGGAGTAAGTTGATAACACATAAACTTCTGGGGAGGAGGAGGTATTTGAACTATAGCACCAAGAATCAGAGACATTGAGCAGTAACTATAAGGGGGAATTAAATAAAGCCAGGTTAATTCAATCTTAGTTCATAATCCTGCCTTATTTCCAGTTCCCAGAGGTTGATACTTAGAAATGAGGTGATCATTACAGGCAGCCTGAGAAACACAATTTTCCTATCCATTCACATGGATCCACTTAGCCAACCAAAATAGACTACATGTCTATTTATTGGTGCAATAGTCCACTGGGAGGCAAAAATGACATTGTGAAGTAGTATGTGAGATGACCGAGTATTTTCTCAAAACAGATCTTTGGATTATTCTTTTTATTGATATAAGAAATCAAGGCAGCACTTTGCTGTTAAATGGCAACTCCTTTGTATAACTACTTGAAGATAATAAGCACGTATTTTAAAAAGTTAAGTCATTGAGCCTTTAACCTCTCCCCTTTCACAGAGGAAGAACTTTATTATTTGTTTATTTTTGTTTATTTCTCAATCTCCAGTGAAAGCCAGGTCATTTTAGCATCCTGAGTTATTTGCAGCCATGATCTGAAATGATGTTTGCTTTAGAAGGACAGCAAATTAACTTCCCACCTTTTTCAGAACTCCCAGACTTACACAGACTGACAGAAGAATCAGCATTCAGTCCCCATGTGACCTGCAGACTGCTCCAAAGACTCAAAGGCATTTAGTAAGATGAAAAACAAAAATTAAGGAAGTGATTAACACACTGAAAGGGAAATGAAACCAAATATTAGAAACCAAGTCTCATATACCCTTTAAGGAATACATGAACACATGGTGAAAAAAAGCTCAGGAAATTTCTGTCTATTCAATGAGGAAAATGGAAACATCCTAGCATTCCTTTCAACAGATTGCATTTAATTTATTGAAATAGCATCTACATACATAAAAATGGCTACATACCTATACAAGTTACCATTCAGTACAGAGATCATTTTTCAGTATATATTTTTTATTGTAAGGATGCTGTACAGAGGGGTTACAGTTACACAAGTAAGGGAATGAGTACATTTCCTATTGAGCATTGTTATCCCCTCCTTTGTTTTTCCCCTACCATTCCTTCCCTCTCCACTTCCTTAACTCCTCCCTCCCCACTCCCAAAGTTGTAAAGTTCATTTTCAACAGTGTCTTGTACATCTCATTGTTACAATGGGCCAACTTGTATCCTCAAAATCCTTTGCTACATCTTTGTGGCACAGCCTCCTTCTCTCTGTCCCAGAAATATTTCTTTCTTTTTCTTTTTCTTTTTTTTTTTTTGTCAGTCATGGGGCTTGAACTCTGGGCCTGGGTGCTGTCCCTCAGCTCTTCAGCTCAAGTCTAGCGCTCTATCACTTGAGCCACAGCGCCACTTCCAGTTTTTCTGGTAGTTTATTGGAGATTAGAGTCCCATGGACTTTGCTGCCTGGGCTAGCTTTGAACCTCGATCCTCAGATCTCAGCCTCCTAAGTAGCTAGGATTACAGGCATGAACCACTGGTGCCCGGCCCCAGAAATATTTCTGACCATATATGATAATATTTTGGAAAAATATTATTAATATAACTGTTTTTAATTAGTATTTTTAACACGTGTTGTTCAAATTGTATTATTGTTATAAAAACAGTTTGTGCAGTTAAAGTGGTTAATCTTGAGGCTGGGAAGGTGGCTCAGTGGTAGAGTGCTTACTTTGCATGCATGAGGCCCTGGGTTCGATTCCTCAGCACCACATAAGCAGAAAAAGCCAGAAGTGGTGCTGTGGCTCAGTGGTAGAGTGCCTTGAGCTGAAGAGCTGAGGGACAGCCCGGGAAAATAAAAGTGTTTAATCTTTTAAATTTAAATCTTTTAAATTGTAATAACATTTTGATAACTAATTCACAAATATACTGTTCCCTTTCAAGATCTCAATTCATTCTCTTTTATTACAGATCAAATCTACATACATGCCAAGCAAGTAGTCTACTGAGCTATACCTATAGTCTAGTTATTTTAAAATGCAGAATAGATATATTTTTAGTGGTCTAACATATGTCCGGGAAAAAATTGCTCTTGATATTTAATCTAAACAATGGAGAAGATTATTGATTGGTAAAGACAGAGACTTGAAGTAAAACAGACCACTCAGTATTTTTGTCTGTATATGTGTGTGTATTAACACACACACACACACACACACACACACATACACATACACAATTTTTGTGTTGCTAAAGGTTTAAACAAAGGATCATAAATGTCTTAGACAAGCACTCTGCCATTGAGCTAAGCCACAACTCACCAATCCTGCATTTTTATATAACCCACGGACTATCCTTCAAAGGAAAAACATGTTTGCTTTATATGTTTGCTGGATATTCTCACTATTCAGTTATTCATTTCCGTTTTATTTTTATATCCTTGCTCGTTATTTGATTTCCCATGTGGTTTGATTGCTGAGGTCAAGCCCAAATCTGTCACTCCGAGACACATCTCAATCCATTTTAATGAGCTAAAATGTAATGCAAATAAACCAGAGGTAATGTGGAAAACAAAATAGCACACAGTCGCCACAAAAACGACACAGCAGGAAACCACTGGTGACCAAGAGGAAAGATTACATGAGTGACTTCACTTGTAAAGAAGGAATGCGAACAAGCGCCCCAAATTCAGTTCAGTCACTGGCAATGGGCAACTAAATGAGAAGGACAAGTCAACGGGATGAGGTGGAAAGGGGAAAAGAGCAGGGAAAATAGTGAGGATGGATGGGAACAGTCAAGAACGCTAGTCATTCACTACTCATTGGTCCATGCATGGTCTGAACAAGTCAATAAGCAATGAACTTTGTGGAAGACTATATAACACACAAATGACAGGGGAAAGGAGGAAAAAGGACAAAGAGATAACCAATTCCGACTAAGAATTATACACTTTTTAGGTTGGGAAAGTACTTCTAGGGTTAATGGATTCCATTTGTTTGTTACACATATAAAAGAGATCATTAAAGTTGTGTTCTTAGAAAGGAAGGGATGCCAATGAGGGAAGAGGTGACACTGTTCAAAATGTACTCATGTACATCACCTTAGAATACAAAGGGAGGTTGGATTTTATAGGGCATGCTGGGAAATAAAAGAGCAAAGCCTGCCATATGCTCAGGTCAGCAGAGGATTGAGCTAGACCCTAAAAGAGCTCTGAGGACAGAGTTTAGCCACAATCCCAACACAAACCTTTCAGAACCTAGAAGACAGGCCATTCAACATGCAGTGTATCACAAGTGCTGACATCATTCCAGTGTCTCCATAGATAAAGGGAAGTTTAGATCACTAGTATGACCAACATGGACAGTGTGTTCCGCCCCCTCTTCCCCCACCACCACCACACACACAGCAGACACTTCTCTATTTCTGTAAAGTCAGTCCAAATCTCAATGTAGGCCACAAAACCAAAGGAGAATGAGAGAGCAGAGACCCAAAGGGGGTAAGAGACAAAGATAAGAGTTTGAGACGCTTGGCTTGGCTTGCTTAGTCGCCTAGCTACAAAATGAAAACTCTTCGGCCAGTACAGTATTTACAACTCAGAACTTAAATCGTTGGCGAGATTTATCTATTTGCGCCATCTACTGTTGAATCTTGAAATGACATGCTTCTTTGCCATCTCACAAGGGAAGGATCTGCAGTTGACTTGATCCATTAGCAACTGAATAACAGAAATGGTGAGCCAAAGGAAAGGGTGAACCAATGCAACAGTGATACTCACAAGATACTATGTTGGAATTCAACTTTACAATTTAGGGGTATGGATTGTGGGGGAGGGAAAACAGGAGAAAATAAGGGAAGGGGTAACACTGTTGGAGGGGGAGAAAGGTACTCATTACCCTACTTATGTAACTGTAACCCCTCTGTACATCACCTTAACAATAAAATAAGTAAATAAAATAATGACTTTAAACAAAAAAGAATCTGAATAAAGTGCAGGACAAAAACTTGATTCTATTGGTTCATAACTGAAAAGTGTTCCAAAGCAAAACATTATACATTCCAGGCACTGAATCAATGTTCTCCATAGTTCAAAAGGAAATCTTTAAATCTAGGACAAGGCAGTAATTGTGATCCAACTATGTCTAGGACAGTGAGAATAAACAGAGCCTAGGATGTGACTCTTCCTACAAGTCAATTTCAACAAGTGATCATTTGACAACATATGTATGAATTATACACAAGTGTAAGTTTTATTAGAAAGTGGGAAGGAAGGAAGGAAGGAAGGAAGGAAGGAAGGAAGGAAGGAAGGAAGGAAGGAAGGAAGGAAGGAAGGAAGGAAGGGAGGGAGGGAGGGAGGGAGGGAGGGAGGGAGGGAAAGAAGGAAGAAGGGAAGGTGGGTGTTGGGAATCTGTTTTGTAGGGGAATCTGCTTTGTTCTCATAAATCTATGTTGCTCCTCTCTCAGCCCAATGTTTTGTATGTATCCAAAGACCCTATATGCAGGTCTTGCCTCTCCCAATCTTTTTATGTACCTAAAGATGGAATATGAAGGATTGAGTCTTGACATTACCCAGGATCAAGCAAAGCACCAGGTGTGTGCTGATGCGCTTGTCTGCTGGCAGATCATTCTGATCTCTGCCTCTAGGAGATGAGAGCCCCCACACCCCAACATTCCACTGTGGACCTGGCCAGTGCCCTGGGTCCCAGGAGACTAAAGCCCATAAAATCCTTTGAACAATGGCCAAAGCCACAGGAAGGCCTGGGCCTCAATAAACATTCCGAGACCAGCCTATTCCCTTTTCCATTCTCCTCCATTTTCCCAACAGAAGGGAAGAAGGAAGGGGCAAAACTATGAGGTAAACTTCTACCTCTTATCTCTCTTTTTATTATTATTATTATTTCTTGAAGCACTGGGGTTTGAACTAGAGACTATGGCTTGCTAGCTGGGGACTTTACCACAGAGCCATGCTTCCAATGCTTATTTTCCACTGGCTATTTTGGCCAAGGGTCTTACTTCCTGCCAAGATGCATGTTTGGACCACGATTCTCCTGTTTTTCACTTCCCTCCCTACATGGGATTATAGACATCCACCGCCACATGCAGGTTCTTCCACTGTGATAGAATCTCAAACATTTTTTCTGTCTTTGTTGGCATGGATCTTTAATTCTCCCGTTCTCAGCCGCTCACCTAGCTTGGAATGAGAGGCTTGTACCACAAATCCCAAATAACAGGTAAGAAGAGGTTTAGAGGGGCTGGGAAGGTGGCTCTCAAGTGGTAGAGCGCTAGCCTTGAGCTGAAGAGCTGAGGGACAGTGCCCAGGCCCAGAGTTCAGGCCCCACAACCGGACCCCCCATAAAAAAAAAGAAAGAAAAAAAGAAAAATGAGCCAATGGGCTTTCACAAACAGGTGGCCAAAAAGAGAGATGAGGAGGAAAAGACTGGTTTTCACAGTGCTGGGCTGTCTTCCTAGGTCTCTGGTGGTCAGCAGAGGGAGGTTGTAGGAGAAGACAAAGCCTGCTCATGAAAGCCCCCTAGAGGGGGAGCAGCTCCAGCTCACTGGAGCAGTGTTCCCTCCTTCACATGGCAGAAGCCGCGTAAAAAAGGCCCTCCACTTAGGGGACTTTGAAAGAGGAAGCAATATGAACAAAGGAGATGTGTGAAATGTAGAATGTGTAAGGCTTTGGTAAGGCATCCCAAAGATTCTTAGTAACAGCTGTGCAAGGAGCTGGTTATTATGAGGCACTACCAGAGAATGCATAATGGCAGACAGAAGGATGAGCCAAGAAGCAAGGACCGTTGGTGGAACAGATCATCATTGTACATGGGAAGTTGGAGGCACTCGAGGCTGGTAAGCCTTATGGAAACCAGCCTCCTAAGTGAATATGTGTTAAGACCTAGCCAGAAATGTGGTGATAGGTATGGAATAAATGAATGAGCACAAAGTCTGAAACAATAGAATAGCTCAATAGCTAGGTACAGATGACCATATAAGATGATGCTAAGTGAAATGGACTCCAAGACATGGACACAAGAGGCTTTTCTTTGTTATTGTTGTTTTAATGTACTGTGTGATTTTTTTGTTTTTGTATGTTCTTCCTCCTAAGGTATATCCCCTATTGTCACTGTATTTGATTTTGGTACCATGGTATTGTCTACACGTTTATTTGAATTAGGGAAGGGAGGGGGAACAACAGAATTGTGAGACCAAGGACAAAGGGGGAACCAATGCAACAGCGATATTCACAAGACAGTATGTTGGAAATGATCTGTACAACTTGGGGGTTGGTGGAGGGCAAGTAGGAGAAATATGAGGGAAGGGGTAACAAGTTTGACAAGAAATGTACTTATTACCTTACTTATGTAACTGTAATCCCTCTGTTCATCACCTTGACAATAAGAATTTAACTTCATGTAGCATTTCCACTTTGACAGACAGCTCCCTTTGACCACAAGAGAAGGAGGTACCACCAAACAACAGTCTTGTCTGTGGAGACATTGGCCCCATGATGTCACTAAGCAGCATGATATTTGCAGCTTCAACTCAAAAGGAAGGTATGTCAAGTTCTGTCTTCATTAATCAAGAGCTCTTTCTGGGAACCAAACCATTCCACACTGTTTTCAGACATCACACTTCAAGTTTGGAACAACTAATTTTTATGAATATGTATGAAGGAATGTTGGCCCCAAAGTAGCATACTATCCTAGAATAGTATGATTTATCCGATACATATAAATCATATAGGTATCTATTACTACCACTGTTAAGCTTGAGGTCAAACCTCTTATGTAGAGAAATATAAAAGTATTTCATTTACTTCCTTTCAAATGTTACAGCTAATTTCTTTAATCCAGTAGTAAATTCAAGTCATCCCAAATAAAATAAATAAACCCTGAATAGATCATATGGTTATTTCACAAACAAAACCCTCTACTAAATAGTAGATATCTGTTGGAGATTGCATTGCATTGTTGCTATTCTGATACAAATATTTTCTTTCATGCTCACAAGCTGTTCTACACACCTGACTGGTTCACTTGGGGTATTTGAGACTCAAAGGACTCTGCTCTGTTTAATTATGACTCCGTTCATCTATACAGCAATAACAATAGCTTTGTTGTTTGAATTCATTCAAATATTTGGTACAATTGTCCCTAGTCCTCTCCAGAGTTCTACAAATTGAGGACATCATCTCCAAGTAATCAAGTAGGAAATATATAGTCAGAAAGATGAGATAATTTGTCAAGAGAAATCAGGAAGCAACTAAGTCATGAGTTCCATGAGTCACTAAACTGAATGCGTGAGTCCACTGAATTTGGTTAGCTCTATACTTCATGTTACTTCTGATGTGTCCCCTGTCTTTCTCAATAGTTAGAAATCACAGCTTAGAACTGGAATATTGGAATGCTTTCAACATGTATCACTGAGACATAGAAATTTATTGCAACAACTAAAGAAAGCAAAACATGATATTTACGAAGAAAGCCCCAGGACCAACAAATACATTTTCAAGTGTATGTCAATAATCTACATATTCTGAAGTGATTTCTTAAAACTTTTGACAATATGGCCTTGCTTCTGTCATGATCAGAATTTTATTATCACCACTTCCTGGTATATGCTCTATATGCTCCACTTCTGGCTTTTTGCTGGTTACTTGGAGATAAGAGTCAAATAGCTTCCAACCGCTGTTCTCAGATCTCAGGATGCTGAGTAGCTAGGATTACAGGAGTAAATCACTGGCACCCAGCTTTTGATTAACTTTTGAAAGTTGTTCCTTTTTCATTGTAATAAATATGCAAAACATAAAACTTGGTATTTTATGGGCTAGGAAGTTGGCTCAAGTGGTAGAGTGCTAGCCTTGAGCTGAAGTGCTGAGGGACAGCGCCCAGACCCAGAGTTCAAGTCCCATGACTGACAAAAAACAAAAACAAAAACAAAAAAACAAAAAAAAACCCTTGCTATTTTATGTGTGCCATGCAATGGGCTTAGTGGGATTGGTGCACTCACACTGTTGTGTAACCACCCTCACTATCTATGGGTGCAGTTGTTTCAGTATCCAAATGGGAACTCTGTACCTGTTAAACAATAACTTCCTGTTCTACCTCCTAGTGCCTGGTAGCCACTAGCTACCCTCTGTCTCAACTGTGTATTCTATTCAGGTGGAATGATCTATCCTTTCGAGGATGCCTTATTTCACTTAGTGTAATGTTTGCGAGGTTCACTTATGATGTAGTGAACAGAATAGTTTAATTGCCTTGTAAGACTAATATTCCATTTTATATATACAACATTTTGTTCAGCACTCACCCATGGGATGGATGTGAGTTTCTTTACACCTTTTGGCTATTGTTAATAATGCTTCTACAAGTAATAATAAAGGATGATTGAGTGGCTGATTTTCTTTCTTTTGGGTATACCAGGAAGTAGAATCTTAGGATCTCATGGTAATTTCATGTTTAATGATTTGAAGCCCAGCATACTGTTTTCTACAATGGTTGTACCTTATTACAACTTTCTCAGCAATGTTTAAGGTGTCCAATATCCTCACATCCTTCTTAACACTTAGTTTCTGCTTTTGTTGTTGTTTTTTATCCTAGCCACCCTAGTGGGTGAGAAATGGTACCACATTGTAGTTGACTTTCATTTCTCCAATTATAAGTGATGTTGAATTATTTTTCATGTACTTATTAGTCATTCATATAACTTTTTTGAAAATGAAGTTATTCCAGTTAAAACCCTTCAACCATTTTTAATTGGTTGTTTAACATTTATTGTTATCCTACATATTAATCTTGTATTACTGCATATTAGTCTGGATATTAATCAGACATTTTGATACAAAATTAGTACCCCATTATTTTCTTTGCCTTCATATTCTCTTGATATTACGTTTTGATGCACTAAATCTTTAGTTTTGGTAAAATCTAGTTGATCTAAGTTTCTTCTTTTGTCACTTGTGCTTGTGGTATCTTATTTAAGAAATAATTGCCAAATCCAATGCCAAAAAGTTTTTCTCCTATTTTTTTGTAAATATTTTTATAGTTTGAGGATTTATGTTGAAGAATCTGAGCCATTTTGAGTTATTTTGCATATGAGAATATTAAATGTTTTGCTTCATTCGTTTGCACTTGAATAATCTTTTGTTTTCAATAGTATCTGCAGAAAATTATCTTTACTGAATGATCTTGTCACCATTGTTACAAAAGTATCTGAACATATATGGTAATATTTATTTGAAGAATTTCAATTTATTTTATGAGTTTATATGTAAGTTGATATGTCAGTAACATTGTTTTGATTAATATGTCTGTATGGGAAATTTTAAAATCTAGACTATGAATTTTCCACCCTTGATCTTTTAAATATGGATGTTGTGATCTCTTGAAATTATGTAAATGTTTTAAAATGGATTTTGTTATTTCTATTTGGTGTTTCAAAAAATGTCTTTGGGATTCTTTTTTTGTCGGTCGTGGGGCTTGAACTCTGGGCCTGAGTGCTGTCCTTTAGCTCAAGGCGAGCGCTCTACCACTTGAGCTACAGCACCACTTCTGGTTTTCTGGTGGTTTATTGGAGATAAGAGTCTCACGGACTTTCCTGCCCGGGCTGGCTTTGAACCTCGATCCTCAGTTCTCAGCTTCTTAAGTAGCTAGGATTACAGGCGTAAGCCACCAGTGCCTGGAGTCTTTGGGATTTTTGTTGTTGGTGGTGGTGGTGGTCGTGGGGCTTGAACTCTGGTCCTGGGCGTGTCCCTCAGCTCTTCAGCTCAAGACTAGCGCTCTACCACTGGAGCCACAGTGCCATTTTTGAACTTTCTCTGTTTATGTGGTGCTGAGGAATCGATCCCAGGGCCTCATGCAGGCCAGGCAAGCACTCTACCACTGAGCCACCTTCCCAGCCCATCTTTGGGATTTTGACAGAGATTGTGTTGATCCTCCAATCATTTTGATCACCTACACAATATTAAATCCTTTGATCTATGCACAGAATAATTTTCCATTTGCTTTTGACTTCTTTAATATCTCTTAGGGATATTTTCCAGTTTAAGTATATAAATATTTCACTTCCTAGGTTAAGTTTATTCCTAAGTATATTATTCCTTTTGATTACAAATAGAATTGTTTGCATTATTTCCTCTGTAGATGGCTTACTGTTAGCTTACATGAACACAACTGATTTTGTGAACTGATTTTCTTTTTTTGTGTGTGGGGGGGAGGGGTCCGGTCATGGGGCCTGAACTCTGGGCCTGGGCGCTGTCCCTCAGTTCTTCAGCCCAAGGCTAGCGCTCTACCACTTGAGCCACAGCGCCACTTTCGGCTTTTTTCTTTTTGCTTATGTGGTGCTGAGGAATCGAACCCAGGGCCTGAGACTGAGCCACCTTCTCAGTCACCCTGATTTTCTATATTCTAAATTGTAGATTTTTTTTATCTAATAGGTTTTGTGGCATCATTGGAGCTTTCTACAGATAAACCATGCCATATGCAAAGATTAATCATTTTTCTTCTTCCTTCCCAATTTGGAGACATTTTGTTTTTCTAACCAGCACAATTGGTTGGCAGAGGGGACATTCTTATCATGTTGCTGACTTTACATCAAACTTCTCCTCTTTCATCACTATATATGATGTAACTGTGGATTTTTCATAACATTGTTTATTGTGTTGAAGAAATTTCCTTTATTTTTCGCTCAAAGATAATACAAAGGTAATACAATTTTGCTTTAATATTTTACGATGATTTTATCTTATCAGGTCTAATTCCTTGCTAGAGACCAGCAGTTCTCCTTCTTGAGTCACTTTCTGTGTCTGCACTTCAGTCAGTTCCTTTATCCCATGTCTGCGCCCCAGGCCGCTGTACATCTTCCCTAATTGCCTCAAAGACAAATACCACACAACCAAGGATATCTTCCACACCCTAGTATCCAAGAAAACTATCAAAGTAGTCTGTCTACAGCTTAAAATACTAGCAACCTTGTTCAAGTCTTGTTTGGCTTTTGCTCAAAATCACTAGGAGAGCAGGAAGCCCAGACTACTGGCAAATTTCTGCATTACCATGTCTGCTTTCTATTCTCTTTGTCAGCAAGTTCTCATTCACTGTGTTTGCCAGTGATTAAGTACTTTAAGTTAATTCATAATCACTGTACTCTTTTTAGTGCTATTGTACTCATAAACACCAAAACAGGGCAGTAATCTAATTATCCATCATGAAGGACTAGATAAGAAAAAAAAATAGAGTGCCTACACGCAATGGATACTATTCAGCCTTATAAAAAAGAAGGAAGTTCCATTACTTACAACACCAGGAGTACTATATGGTGAGCAAATGAAGCTAGATACAGAAGGATTAATGCTAGTGACACCATTCAGATGATGAAATGAGGGTAAACAAAACCAATAGAAGCTTATAATGGAACAAAGAGTTGGGGTAGCAGGGTTAAACAGGGAGGTATTCATTTTAGTCTACAAACCATGTGAATGTTATAAGATAAATGAGTCTTAGAAACCGACTATTTTATAGGATAGTAGTTAATAATACTGCATTGTATATTTTAAAACTTTTAAAGAAGATTGATCTTCTGTTAAACGTTCCTATCATAAAATATAATAATAGGTAAAGATGATAGAGGAAACTTTGGGGAGAAGTATAGTTTTATTGGATAGGTTGTGGTGATGGTTTCATAGGTATACACTTGTTTTCAAATGTATCAAGTTGTATCCAGTAAATATTACATATCAAAATATATTATATGTGTATGTCTATCATCATACCTAAATAGGATAACTTAAGAATAAAAAATAAAACTGCATATCTTATGACAGGAAAGAAAAATGTAATCATATATTTATTTGTATGTAAAGATTTTAATAGAATAAAAATAAATAAAAGTTTGGGCACCATCACAAGATTTTTGTGAGGAACACTGCTCTTTCAGAGGGGAAGTTTCTGTTTCACTCAGCTCAGTGGTCACCAGTGAGAGTGGAAGAGGGAACATGGCATTATTTCTTCTCCTTTTGAAGTTCTTCCTGTTTTGTTTTGTTTTTTTCCTATTTCCTTGGTCTGATTCACATTAGCTAATGTGGACTAAAAGTTCAATGAGCGGACATGGAAGTGAGGTTAGTAAGAGAAACTTTATCTTTTCTTTAGAGAAGGGTCCAAAAACAAAAGGAACACCTTCTAAACTTTCAGATTATACAGAGGCAGGAGCAAGTCCTTTCTCAGTGATGACTGTGAGTACCATTCACAGTGACCCTGTATTTAATGCTCAGAGGGAAATTTGACGATCTAAGTTCACATGGTGTCAATCACATGAATTTCCCATGCAGAGTTCTCATGATGAAAAAGTACACCTTGATTTTGAATTCCTGTTACCATGGAGATTACTCAGTCCCTCTTCATTCTATTCACAAAAGGTTTACTTCTCTGATTCTCTAAGAGCTATTTTAACTTAAATCTACGCATGATATTGACAGATATTGAAAACATGTCTCAACTGTTGAACTGGAAATTCATTATTGGAAGTAGTTTAAATGTTCCTCAGCAATTAGTTCTTTTTTTTTTTTTTTTTGACCATCATAGAATTGAGCAAAGTGGAATGGCCATTCAATATTAATCTGAATTTTTTTTTTTTTTTTTTTTGGTCAGTCTTGAAGCTTGAACTCTAGGCCTGGGTGTTGTCCCTGAGCTCCTCAGCTAGGCGCGGGGGAGGGGGAGATTTACCACTTGAGCCACAGCACCACTACTGGTTTTCTGGTGGTTAATTAGAGTTAAGAGTCTTGCAGATCTTCTTGCCTGGGCTGTAAATGAATCTTCAGAAAGAAATCGAGATAGAAAGGAAAGTAGCCCAAATGTTAGGGCAAAAGATGAATTTCTTGACCAGCAAAAATCAAGCAAAATGAAAGACAGGGAAAAGGATGAAGAAAGAAACCAAGAGAAACCCATCTCTAGTTCTGAGATGTCACTGGGAACTAAACACAGATTAACAGAGGAAAGGCAAGGAAAGGATAAGGAACAAGAAACACAAAAGGCTGTGAGCAAGTCTGGAAAGCGGAACAATGAGGAAACTCTAATGTCAGCTAGAGACAGGTACTTGGCCAGGCAGATGGCACGGATTAATGCAAAGACTTACATTGAGAAAGAAGAGGATGAATAGCTACCACAGCTGAAAGATTTGTGGAAGCACAGAACATTGTTACTCCTGGAACTGACTTTGTAAAAACTATGAAGGAGTATATGAACAGCACTTGGGAAGAAATTCATATTTTTATTCAGCCCTAAATTAAAAGTCGGTCCTTTTATCTTGAGTATCTCTGTATATATTTCTATGTCAATAATACATTGTTAGCTGTATCCAAAAATCATAAGTGTGTGCTAAATCTACAGGTACATAGGAAAATTGGCTCTACTACAATTAACAAAAATAAACTACTTTTCTAATGATAAAAAGAGAGAGAGAGAAATGAGAAAGAAATGAGAAAGAAAAAGAAGGAAAGGAGAGAAAAAAGAATGAGAGTAAGAGAGAAAGGAAAGAAGGAAAGAAAGAAGAGAAAAAAGAAAAGAAACAAAAAATAGTGGCTACATTCTGCCTTGTCGCTAACAGGGTTGCAAAGAAACTGAGGTTGGGAAGAGATAGTAGGAGAAAAACAAAGGAGGGGTTAACAATGTTGGAAAAGAAATGTACTTATTACCTTACTCATGTAACTGTAACCCCTCTGTACAGCATCTTTACAATAAAATTAAATTTTAAAAAAGCAAGCAAAATAAACAATGGGAAGTGCTTCCCTTAATTAAGATGAAGAGATTTTTTTTTCTGTTTTGAACACACAAACTATACAAAGATACAAATTTGACAGCTGTGTAATCGCCTACAAGTGTGATTTTCTCTGAGTTAAGCACCTCATTAACTTGCATACTTCCAGGCCCGCCCACACTCCCTCAGGATGTTAGTTCTTACCCTTTCAACTTTCTCCATTGCTGCACCAGAGTCGATTCCAATGCTATCGGTGTCTTTTATCAAAGACTCTTAAAAAGAGGAGACATTTGAAAGAAGCAATTTGAAACAGCTCACTGAAATTGTCCTGAAATTTTTGTGTATTTTTTTTCTTCCTTCACCCTCCTTAAAGCGAAGCGCAAAAGCCTTTTCCTTTTTTTTTTTTTTTTAAAGGTAAGTTTCACTTTCAATTTTCAGGAAACCTGCTGTGAGGGAGTCACTTCCGCAATGAAAACATGCCTGAATTTGGACTAAAAGGGGAAAAAAAGGAACGGGCTGCAGTCGGCAGAGTAAGGAGTGAAGGTATGCATTTTAAACTTATAATTGGGTACACTATGGATCTTGCTAAGCAAAGTCAGAATGTATTTGGCTCTTTTTTATTTTTTTAGCAGTCTTCCTTTAGTTAGTGTTTGACATTGCCTGAGTCATTCAACAAGGAAACAGAAATGGCAAAGGATACAGGTAGGGGAGAGAATGAGCCATTTTCAATTTCTTGAAATTTGTGTTCAATGTATAATGGACTTATTGGGATGTAATCCCACTGTAAATCCAGGAGCATCTGTATGTTGTTAGAACTGTTCTATTTTGTTGTTGTTTTGTCAACCTCTTACTGCATCTAATCTATAAAATAGATACACAGGTGCATATATGTGGGTAGAGACATAGTGTGTGTGGGTTCTGTTGCTATCTGCTCTATCACGTGGGCACTGGAGGGACTGGAATGTGTACATAAGGGAAACTACTGAAACATGCATCATAGGTAAATTTCAAAACTAACCTGTGCTATGAAAGAGGCCTTACGTAAAATACTGAATATTATCCCCTGTGTCTGAGATTATAAAGTACATGAAACTAATCCTTAGTAGGACAAAGGGCTGGGATAGCTTTAGGGCAGCACATTTGGGGAATAACCAAAACATGTTAGGGAATTCCTTGAGGTTAGAGTTTACACAAATGCATGCATTTGTCAGAACTCAAGAGAATGTACATTTATGATTTGTCCACCTGACTAAATTCAAGTTTTACATAAAAGTCTCCATACACAAATATTGAATGATAGGTAAGCATGTATATATTCCATTTACAGGGAAAAGCAAATGGATACTTCCTGTACTCATTTATGAACTGATGATAGATGGAACATTGATAAATGATTAGGTATGTCATAACACAAGCATTTTGTCTTTGAACTATATTGCAAACAAAAGATTTAAATTAAATATTGGAAAAATATTAATTGTAGTATAGCCATATGATGGAGTATTGTACATCAATGAAGATGAACAAGTGTGTTACAAAACACTGCGCATAAATCTTACAAGCTTCATACGGAGCCAAGAAAAATAGAAAGACAGTAAAATAATACACCCAGTAATGCCCTCACTCCACAGGTGAAGTGATCCGAGTCTCCAGTAGACATCTAAAAGTACAGATATACCAAATCTGTGTAGCTCTTGGTTTTCCCTATACATACAGATGTATAATAAAGCTTTATTTGCATGTTAGGCACAGAAAGAAAGAGAATTATTAGTAATTAGAGTAATTGTAACATTTACTATCATAAAAGTTAAATGAGTGAGTTTTCTCAAAAACTATTCTAGTTTAAACAATAATAGTTCAATGAATAATAGTTTAACTAAACTATTAATACTACTAAATAATGCTATTAAAAGTTGACTAGTTTAATAACAGCTTAATAATCATTTAATTAAACTTTTAACTCACTCATGGTCTATAGTAATGTTCTTGTGCTGTGGTATAGCTGTCCATCCATCCATCCCTCCATGCAATCAACCCAACTGGTTGTAAAACAATAAGTATGATTAAGAAGCTAGATGATATTGGTGTTGTGAAAATGTAGCTTCCTATAGTGCTTCTCTCAGCAATAACAAAATAGGGGAAGTATAAACTTTAAGAAAGTCATAGGCCAAATAGCCAATGAAATGGGTGATCATTTTGAAGAATTGGTTTAGTTTAAGGGAGGAGTATGGTGTTGGCTCTCTCACTCTAGGGTCACTGATGAGAGGCCCTGAACTCTGACTGCCCCGTTCTTAGCTGCGTTCATGTTCACTGGCAGAATTGCTTCCTGAATAACTCTATTGAAGGCAAAACATCCCAATGAATTAAAATCATACTTCCTTTCATTCTCTTGTGCAAAGCTGCGATTATATCTTTAGGCTCCTCAAGTGTGCTCATTTAATAAATCTAATTCTTTACATTTCCTCATGAATTGTACAATATCTTTCTGATGGAAGAGTAGAATTTATACATATATATGCATATATTCATATATATACATATATATATATATATATATATATACACCACATTAAGCGAAGTAAGCAAGACCCAAAGAAATATAGGTTGCATGGTTTCCCTCATTTGTGGTAACTACAATGTGCCTATAAATATACAAATAAATACAGTGGATGGTAATAGTAATAATAATAGTAATAATAATAATAACACACTGGGGCATGATAAATTATACAGGTCTCCAAAAGTTCACACAGAGACCAAAAGAGGATATTCAGGAGAGTGGATCACAAAGGCTCGATGTCCATCTGATCACATAAAATATTTTTCAAAACAAAATCCAAGAAATGGAAACAAGGGATTGTTGGTGGTGGTGGTAGTGGTTGTTGCTGTCTTTGTTGTCCGTTTGTCTTGTTTGTTAGCTTATTTGTCTTTGGGAGGGTAAGGGGGAGCACAGAAAAAGTGGGACAAATGCAGCAGTTACACTCACTAGACACTCTGTGGAAAATAAACTATATATTTGTGGGTGGGGACAGGATAGAAAATCTGGGAGAAACTGAGGGAAGGGGTGAGATAGTTTAAAAAGAATTGTACTCATCACCTGACTTATGTAACTGTAACCCCTCTGTTCATCTACAGTAACAATAAAAATATGTTGGGAAAAAAAAAGAAGAATTCTAACCACCTGGGAGGAAGGGATAGAAAGATTGCTATTTCTGGCCAACCTAGGGAGTAAAAAAGCTAGTAAGGCCTTATCTCAAAAAACTAGTCAAGGTTTTCCTGGCCGGAGGGCAGGGAGAAGTTCTAGAATCTATTTGAAAATAACTAACGCAAAAAAGTACCAGCAGTATGGCTGACATAGTAAACTTACTTGCTAGACAGATGCTCTACTGCTTGAGCCATGCTTTTATCCCTTTTGCTGTGATTACATTTAATACAGCCTCAATTTTGGAACCTGAACCATGATCTTCCTACTTATACTTTCCATCACAACTCTGAAGACAGACAGGTAACACAGCCCCCAGCTCTTGGTTGATATGGAGTCTCATGAACTTGTTTTCCCAGTCTAATTTGGAACCATCATGCTCCCAATCTCAGCCTCCCAAGTAGCTGAGGAATGGGAGCCATCAGCACCTAGCCCATAAAATGTTCTCAATGTAAAAAGAAATAAAAGTTGGAGGCAGTGAATATTGCAGTTACTTTAATCTGATCATTATATATTATATACGTGTATTAAAATATCACAAGCGACTCAGTAAATATGCACAATTATTATGTGTCAATAGAAATAATTTTTTATTGTGAAAATACTGTACAGAGGGGTTACAATTACATGGGCATAGAAATAATTTTCAAAAGAGATTTTTCTCTGAGGTTGACTGCTTTACAAATATTACAAATAGAGTCGGGGTATAGTTTTAGCAATTATATATGTAAGAATTGACTTAATAAAATAACAAGGTTGAGAAGAGATTAGGGAACTCATGATATCATCATCATGTTCTTTATCTTTAGAGTGGGAAGAAAAGGCTCAATGTCAGTAAGGAAATAGAGGGTCAATAATATTAAATGTATAGAGGTAATGGTGAGAATTGACAATAGAAACTCTCAAGAAAGGTAACCTTGGAGTATTGCAACTGAAGAAGAAGTAATATATAAGAAAGGGGTTGGCCTTTCTATGTAGTTTGGATTATCATTTTGTACAATATAGACATGCAGAAATGTAGCAGAAAATGATGAATAAAAGGATCATACAGAATCACCTATCAGTTATATATCTGATAAAGAATATACAATGCACTTGAGAGCATGTGTTACTTATGTATATGTACAGGGCATAACCATGAGATGTTTACCTGGTCATGTCTACTCCTTCCTGGGAATGATGCCCCTTTGGATTCTGGGAATATCTTCCATCAACCAATGCACTGTGAGACAGGAAGTAGCTGACTGCAGTCATCTGAAGTTGACTCACATACCTGATGACCTCCCAACAAACATCACAGTGTTGAATCTTACGCACAACCAACTCCGACGACTGCCACCTGCCAATTTTACAAGATATAGCCAACTTACTATCCTGGATGGAGGTTTTAACACCATTTCAAAACTGGAGCCAGAACTGTGCCAAAATCTCCCCCTATTGGAGGTTTTGAACCTCCAGCACAATGAGTTATCTCAGCTTTCAGATAAGACCTTTATGTTTTGCCTGAATTTGATTGAACTCCATCTAATGTCTAACTCAATCAGAAAAATTCAAAACAATCCCTTTAAAAACCAGAAGGTAAGATGAAAATGTTCATTGCTTCTGTCCAAGAAATGCAAAATATATGCTTGAATGCTAAGTTTTCAAGTCATTTATTTTGCTAAGAGAAATAATGTGACTCTTGAAGTAAAAAAACTAAATGTTTACAACAGGGTATTTTTAATCACAAAAAAGATTACTTATTACTCCTACTATTTGAGGTAATGTTTTGTTGTTGAACTATTTCAAAGACTGACTCAGATTTGGAGGAACTGCTTGGGATGACAAAACTAACCTGTATACTATTTTTTTTTAACTCTCAGAATTTAATCAAATTAGATCTGTCTCATACTGGCTTGTCGTCTACAAAATTAGGAACTCAGCCGCAACTGGAAAGTCTCCAAGAGCTTCTCTTGTCAAATAATAAAATTCATACACTAAGAAGTGAGGAACTTGACTTCCTTGGTAATTCTTCCTTACAAAAATTAGAGTTGTCATCAAATCAAATTAAAGAGGTAAGAAGTAAAAGTTATCTTGCTTCTACTTTTGTCTGACGTCCTTAACTGTCACATTGCTAGAAATCTCAAGTAGCTTTAGAGATAAAGCTACTGTGTCTTTCAGAAATTCTTCAACATTTTGCTTGGGTCCTTAGGGCCATTACCAAAATGGAGCTTTGTTAGTAATTACAAGATGGGCTCTGAGGTCAAACTGTAGTGTGCTAAAAATCCCTGTGCTGTCAACAAGAGTTCCTTGAACTGACCCTGGGAGACTGACTAGTCTTAGTTGCATTACTTTATCAAGTGGAAATAGTACCCAAATCTTGTGCATGCTTTCTGTCTCTCTGTCTCTGTCTGTCTCTCTGTCTCTGTCTCTCTCTCTCCCTTCCACCCTCTTTCTGTCTCTCTGTCTCTGTCTCTCCCTTCTCCCCTCTTTCTGTCTCTCTGTCTATCTGTCTCTCCCTTCTCTCCTCTGTCTGTCTGTCTGTCTGTCTCTCTCAATCTTTTTCTCTTCGCCAGACCTCAGGTTTGAACTCAGGGCCTAGCACTGTCTCTGAGCTTCTTCTGCTCAAAGCTAGCACTCCACCACTTGAGCCACAGCACCACTTCCAGCTTTTTCTGCTTATGTGGTATTGGGGAATCAAACCCAGGACTTCATGCATGCTAGGCAAGCACTCTACCACTAAGCCACATCCCCCCCCCCCCCCCCCCCCGCCCAGCCCTTGTGGAATCTCTTTTCTATGGTTAAGGAAACAGCTTTAGACTTGGGTTAGCTGTCTCCATGTGTGACTTTATCTTTTAATAATATTGTAATTGGGCATGTATTTGATTTCTTTCTGCTTCAGCCTCTCAGCTTTCAAATTGGCATATTAATGACACTGCTTCATAGTAGTAAAGAATTGGATACCCTATCTGACAGAAAGTGCTCAGTAAATGAGAGTTAGATCTGTTTTTTTACCAAAACTCTCCTCTAATGGAACATACATAGTTAGCCATTATGGATCCGTTATCTTTAGTTGAGCCATTTCCATACCAAATGTGCCTATATTCCCATGCTCCACTTTTCCATGCTCTAAGAATATTGAAAGAAGTAGTTAAGGACTAGTTAGGACTAGGCTACTTAAGGATTATCTTAAAGATAATCTTGCAGAATTGTTTTCCAGACATAAAAATAGACTATAAAGTGATCCCGGCATAAAATGAGAGTTCATGCAAGCTACTCATCTTCTGTTATTTATTTTCAGTGGTATTAGGGATTGGACTCAGGGCCTCATGCTTGCTAGGGAAGAGAGCTTTACCATTTGAACCATCTCACCCATCTTTTTTTAGTTTGCTTTTCAGGTAGTGTCTCACACATTTTCTCAGTCTGATCTGAGGCTGATCTCCTGTGACTACTTCCCAAGTAGCTTGGTGATAGGTATGCTCACCACACTCAGTCATTTTATTTTTTAAATGATATGTTCCCTAATTCGAATATTTGTTGTTATAATCTTATAAAACATATACTGAGGGGCAATAAAAATAAGGGGAGGCTAAGAAAAATCACTCTAAAGTCCACTTTAAAGAAATAAGCACCCTCCTACTTTGGCTATATTTATTTTCAGACCCTCCCCAAATAATTATTATTATAAGAAAAACAGGGAGTAGTTGTGGAAGTGGGAGAGAAGGGGAAAAACAAAGGAGGCGGCAATATGCTGGATAGGAAATGTACTCATTACCTTGCTCATATAACTATAACCCCTCTATACAGTATTTTTACAATAAAAATGTACAAAAAAAAGAAAAACAGAGCTAAATCTGTACCAAGCACTTTAAAGCATATATATAAATATATACGTACACACATATATGCTCTTTTAAATTAATTTATTATGATATTTTTATATAAGAGCGAATTGAAATTAAGAAGGATTAAGTGTTGTATCTAAAATCTCACAGGGTATTCATGGCAAAACAGTTCGAGTATGCACCTGGAGCCCCTGTTCTCAATGATGGTGCTAAGAACATCTCTGAAATGTTTTTTTCTTTTACTGCTTTTAAAAAATCAATATTTTTGTGTAATGAACATCTCTCATGTAACTTTAATTTTAGTGGCTAAAGAAACCACTATTGTGTAAATGTACCATAATTAATTTAGCAGTTTCCTGCTTTGCTTATAACTTCTTTTATTCGCAATGAAGACCATTTTCTTCCACACTTACCTATTTTATTTCTTTTGCCCAAACATCTCACCAGTGAAGCATTAGAAAGCAAAACTCCTTTACTTCCCACCTGTGTCTAACTGCCTGGGTCTGGCTACTATCCTCTCTGGATTGTTTTCCTCCTCCTTTCTTTTCTCTTGGCTCAGCACTGGGTCCCAGACCAGCCAAGGCTTCTGATGGGGGGAGGGGAGCTAGAAATGAGTGGTAGAGAGCTAAAAATATTATATAAAGTTAGGAGAGAACCTGGGTGAAAAGATGGGGGAAAAAAAGAAAAAAATCTGACCTCAGAATACTAGAGAGGCAGTGTGCATCACTGTTTCCTAATAAAAGCCATTCATTCATTCCTTGCATATCTGTTGATAACACAGGGGACACGATCAGGTGACTTCACAGAGAGTTCATTCATTTCAATTGCACCCAATGTAATACAGTACAGAAAACATGAGCTAGTCATGATTGAGAGCTCAGGAAAAGGCCCCTGCTTGAATGTTAGTGTTCATGGCATCTAAATGGATCCAGGAATGCTAAATGGAGATTAGCTAGAGGGAGGGGGAGGTCAGAGACTGGAGCCTATGGTCAGTGATACAGGCACGGAGGAAGGCTAGAGCTATGTCATGCAGAGGGGCTTAGCACAGGGAATATGATGAAAGCGGAGTGAGTATGCGTAGAGGATTTTCAAGGGTATAAACACCTATTATATTGTAGTTATTAACCTCTTTTTGTGTCCTCTCTAGTTCTCTCCAGGGTGTTTTCATGCCATTGGGAAATTATTTGGCCTTTTTTTGAACAATGCCCAATTGGGCCCCATTCTCATAGAGAAACTCTGTTTGGAATTATCAGACACAAGCATCCAGAATCTGTTTCTGAGTAACACCCAGCTGTCTCGAACCAACAACATGACTTTCTTTGGACTAAAGCAGACAAATCTCACTGTGCTTGATCTTTCCCACAATAGTTTAAGTGTGATTGGTAATGATACTTTCACTTGGCTTCCCCAGCTGAGATATTTATTTCTGGAGTCTAATAACATACAGCATCTTTCTTCTTCCTCTTTTTATGGACTTTCCAGTCTTAAATATTTGAATTTGAAACGATCTTTTACTAAACCAACACATCCCAAGATTGATGACTTTTCCTTTCAGTCATTGAAATGTTTGGAGTACCTTAACATGGATGATAGCAACATTCCAGACACAAACAGCCATATGTTCACGGGACTGGTAAACTTGAAGAATTTAAGTCTATCCAGCGCTTTCACTGGTTTGCAAACTTTAACAAATGAAACATTTTTATCACTCGCTCATTCTCCTCTACTCATACTCAACTTAACCAAAAATAAAATATCAAAAATAGAGCCTGGGGCTTTCAGTTGGTTGGGTGAATTAAAGGTACTTGATCTTGGCCTTAATCAAATTGAGCAAGAACTTACAGGCGAGGAGTGGAGAGGTCTAGGAAATATTTTTGAAATCTACCTTTCCTATAACAAATACCTACAACTGACTAGTAATTCCTTTGGATTGGTTCCAAGCCTTGAACGCCTCATGCTCCGAAGGGTGGCTCTTAAAAATGTGAATAGCTCTCCCTCGCCTTTCCACCACCTTCATAACTTGACTATTCTGGATCTCAGCAACAACAACCTGGCTAACATAGATGAGGAAATGTTGGAGGGTCTAGGAAAGCTAGAAATTCTGGATTTGCAGCACAACAACTTAGCACGACTCTGGAAGAATACAAACCCTGGTGGTCCTGTTCATTTTCTAAAGGGTCTTTCTCATCTCCACATCCTTAATTTAGAGTCCAATGGCTTTGATGAAATCCCACCTAAGGCATTCAAGGGCTTATTTGAACTAAAGAGCATTCATTTAGGGTTGAATAATTTAAACATCCTTCCACCATCTGTCTTTGATGACCAGCTGTCTCTAAAGTCACTGAGCCTTCAGAAAAATCTCATCACATCAGTTGAGAAGAGTGTTTTTGAGCCAGCTTTCAAGAACCTGAGCAATTTGGATCTGAGCTTTAATCCATTTGACTGCACCTGTGAAAGTATCGCCTGGTTTGTCAGTTGGATGAATAAGACTGACACAAACATCTCTGAGCTCTCAAGTCACTACCTCTGTAACACTCCACCGCAATATCATGGGTTCCCAGTGATGCAGTTTGATACATCACCCTGCAAAGACAGTGCCCCATTTAAACTTCTCTTCATGATCAACACGAGTGTGCTGTTGATTTTTATCTTAGTTGTATTGCTCATCCATTTTGAAGGTTGGAGGTTATCTTTTTATTGGAATGTTTCTGTCCATCGAGTTCTAGGCTTCAAAGAAGTAGACAACCAGCCAGAACAGTTTGAATATACAGCATATATAATTCATTCCCATAAAGACAGAGATTGGGTCTGGGAACATTTCTCCCCGATGGAAGAAAAAGACCAATCTCTCAAATTCTGTCTGGAAGAAAGAGACTTTGCTGCAGGTGTCCTTGGACTTGAAGCGATTGTTAAGAGCATCAGACGAAGCAGAAAAATCATTTTTGTTATAACACAACATCTGTTAACAGATCCATTGTGCAAAAGGTAGGTGATTATTGTGAAATTTTAAGTGTGTGCCATTTCAAATATTACCTACACTCACAATTCAAAGAATTTATTAAACAAAATTAAGAAAACAATCCTAATTTTTAATGGCAGATTCAAGAACTTTCTACCAAGAATTTTAGCTTGTTGCTCTTTTGACTGCTAAAAATTGATCATTTAACTTTATATTCCTTTTTTTTATTTTCACTTAGATTCAAGGTACACCATGCAGTTCAGCAAGCCATTGAACAAAATCTGGATTCCATTATATTGATTTTTCTTGAAGAAATTCCAGATTATAAACTAAACTATGCACTCTGTTTACGAAGAGGAATGTTTAAGTCTCACTGTATCTTGGACTGGCCAGTTCAGAAAGAAAGGATACATGCTTTTTATCATAAATTGCAAGTAGCACTTGGATCCCGAAATTTAGCACATTAAATTTCTTTAAAGGCTAAGTTAGCAAAGGAATTGCTGTCCAACTTAAAAAGTTTCATGGTAAACTTAAGTTTTACTTTAAAGTAATGTAATGTGGTGGGTCATATTTATGGATGAAGGTATCTCTCTTCTGTGGAAATGTATCTCCCTAGTTTAGGCTTCTTACTGACAGTGGACTTTCCCTCCTGTAAGAAAACTCTCTACTAGTGAATGCACAAGGGGTCTCTGATGCTTATCATGATTTTGACAGTTTCCTCATTTAAAGAAAAGTTAGAGTTACACTTTGTGATCACCCTTTTGGGATTCACTTACAATAGAAAGAGATAATTGCTTTGATGGGCATAAGGTTATTTCAATTGTAAAAGGGAAATGTGTTGCTAACTATGACCAGAGGTAGTGTAGTGCAGTGGGATACTGAGCCAATGAAAATTAGAAAACACTGAGACATAAACAGATAGATAAATTCTGTCTGGAAGAAAGACACTTTTCAGGTCTCAAGAGACCAGGGGTCCCAAGGTTCTCCCGCACTTGGACCTTGAGTCCACATAAGCAAGCACATTTTGAGTTTATTCTGGTATATTTTGGGTTGAGTTGACACAAGGAAGGTTGCTATAGGTACATGTAAAAAGTAAAGCATCTTTATTAATATTACAATCAGTTAAAACAAAGTTTATGAGAGACACTGGTTCCTTTATTTTGAGACAGGAGACTGTAGCCCAGGGAAAGTCCAGGCCAGTGTCTATATATTAACCCCAGGTTAAGTTGTGAAGGTCCCTGGTATAGCTACCAGCCCAAGGAAAGGGGGAGGTGGCTGCACCCCAGTCTTTCCACTCTCTCCAGAGTTTTAACCCTTCCATAGCCCGCTCCCAGCATTCCAAGTGCTGTCAAGGTGACATTCCAACCTCTCGAAACTTTTCCAGGTTTCACAGCTCAGCTTCAGAGTTCCCTGCAGAAAAGTATTGAGAAAAAAAATTAATTGCTGTCATATTTTCTATTGAAAAAGCTTTTTATTTGGGGGTCACCATGTTGATTTTGTTAAGTAATGTTTAATTTGTATACTCCGGGGCAGAACAATTCACAATGCACTTCAATTATTTGATGAAATAAAAACTTGAACTAAATACTCATTTGTGTTTTCCTATCCCTTGAATTCTACTAGAGGAATATTGTAGAAAGGCTTTCTTCCTAAAAAGTTAATTAGAAGGTAGACATTGTGAAAAAAACGAAGTTCTGTCTGTTGACTCAAAAGATGATGCCCAAGTCACTTGATTCTTTGTCTCTTGATCTTGAAAATTACAATGAAGAATAAAATTTCAAGTAGCTAGTGATGATGAGCATGAGTTGATGTGGAATATATTGTGCCAGTTTCATTTTGCAATCAAATTAAAAAGCTTAGCTTTAAACTGAGATAAAAATAGTCAAAATATTGGAAATGAGTAGTTTTTTGGAGTAGTTATAGTTCTGGTATTCCAATATAAGAAAGACAATGCTGAGTTTGCTTCTTGTATTCATCTCAACTTGTATTCATCTGGAAGTAGTTAAGCTGTCGTATTTTGGAACTTTTAAATATATTCCCAGGACTTGGTTGACATGACCCTGGAGTAGTGTTCATGTAAAGAGGGAGGCTTTGTAACACAGGGAAAGAGGACAATGCATAGCAGCAAAAAGGTTATTCCTTACATCTGAGCATCACATGACCCTCAGTGAAAAACAGACCATTCAAAACAGCTGGGACCAACCTGGCTGATAATGACTGCAAACTCCTTTTCTTCATTATAATGTCATCTTAATATTATTAACCCTGCAGATTGGCTCTTCCCACCATGCATCTGATACCACCATGCATCAAAAAATCCCCTATTACACTGGAGAAGAAAAGAAAGGAAACCCTATTCCATGAGTTCCCCACCTTCTCTCCCACTGTGACTCATGAATAATCTTTTCTTTCATGAAGCTTGACCACAAAATATGCTGTCCAAAAAACAAACAAAATTCATGTGGTTTGCTCTGAGAATGCCTACACTCACCTCTTGAATGTTTACCTTTTACTCTATAATAAAACTTTCTCCTAATGTCTTTCTTTTGTCTCTTCTCTGAAATTATGGTAGAGGTCTCTTAATCTCCTTCTCTGAGACCTCCCTCTTCTGATCACTGCTGATTTTGAAAGAGTCTATGAAGGAATAAATTTTCACTTTTGCATTATTCACAACCTCTACATCTACATATTTGTTTACAGAATTTTAAATGAGATTTGTTTTTAACTGAAATATCTTGTTCTATCTCTTGACATCATAAAATCAAACCATTACTGCTTTTCTTCTTGATATGCTTTGTATGTTATCTACCAATATCCTTAACTTTCATTAAAATGTTATTACATGATTATTATAAATTAATCTATGGTTTGTAAAAAGTGGGAGATAATTTTGCTTTAATTTCTTGTTCATGTACCTATAGGTGGTTGACTCAAAGGCCATAATTTAAATTGAGTTCAAACATAGTATTTGCTGAAGCTGTTTAATATTTTAGAGGCTAACACAGGCAAAGAAAGATTTGCTTAAATAAACACAAGTAAAACTAATAAAAGGTGAACTGTGATTTGCACTTGACCTGCACAGGAAGTAGCATCTGTCCTTCTTAATTGTTCTCAAGAGGAGACCTTGTCCCTTGGGTTCAAGACAAGGGGATTGCAGAAAAGGATGTTTGTAATTTCCACGAGCAGCTTGACTTGTTTGACTACTCTCTCAGGGTCACAGTGCTGTCTGCTCACTCCAATGTCTTCCTGTTCTCCATAGTGCAAAACAAAACCCAATTGAATCAATACTGATTTAACATAAACCTTAGTAGTTAGGCTTTACCAAAAGAGACTAATTTTTTTAGATTGTGATAAGAAGTACCTTGATAAATTCATTAGTGAGGTGGGGGATTTTTTTAGTGCCATTTAATGATATCTGGATATTCAAATATACCTACTTTTAGGTAACTTGTACAGTGAGTTCAATTAGTAAGCAATGGTGACTATCATACTTCAGACTAGGATTTCCTGCAATCTATAAAGACAGTTGTAAATGTAGCTCAAATGGTAAGTCATTTGTTAAACATGTGGGAAAAAAGCCTTAGTTCAATTCCCAGTACTGCAAACACAAACTATAGAGCTAGAAAGTAGCTGACAGGAATGGGGAGTCACTGCAGTAGACACAAGGTATCTTTGTAGCATGATGAAAGCATTCTAAAATTAAGTTCAGGTAAAGACTGCGCAAGTAAACTTACTGAAAAACACTGCATTATGCAAAGAAAACACATAAGTTTATGGTTATCTAAATTACATTTTCATAAAGATGTTAGAAATCATGTTCATTGAGCAGTCACAAGTGCCTAGCTCCTTGCTAAATTCTATTGTGTAAGAAAGGTGTGAAATACAGGTGTAGGAAATGGGACAAGTAGTGTAGAGAGTAAGAAAGGATTGTCCAATGTGGACCTGTACTAGCCAGGCTTCAGAGAACAGTCAGATCCTTCAAAGATAGGTCTTGATCTTATGAGAGAGGGGGAAGAAAACAGACTGAGCTGTAAGTCAGAAGGGAGGGGGGAGTCATGAACTTGGCATTAGAAGATAGTACGGACGCTGAAGAAAATGGAGACCTTCATGGCATGCAGATAGCATATGCTTTGTATGTTATCTACCAATATCCTTAACTTTCATTAAAATGTTATTACATGATTATTATAAATTAATCTATGGTTTGTAAAAGTGGGAGATAATTTGGCTTTAGATTTAGGTTTAGATTTATTCTATTAGTATTTGGAGTTGTGATTCTATGAGCTTCTTTTGGTAAAAACACATTTATAATGAAATTCCCTTGTGATATATATGTATACACACACACACACTCACACACACACACACCTTAGATTTACATAAAGGTCAACTGCTTTTATAGAACAATATAGCTTATAAAGTCCCAGTCTAAACAACCAAGCTGCTGCTTTCTCTCACAGAACAGAATAGGCTTTGAAACACTTCTACACTTCTACACTATGGTGTATAGCCATACACTACATAATAACAAGGATGGATCAAGGATGGATAGTACCAGTAATTCCATAAGATTATACCATTAAGTGGGCTGGTAGTGCAGCTCAGTGGTAGAGTACTTACCTAGCATAAATGAGGCCCTTGGTTTGATCTCCAGTACCACTAAAATGAAAGAAAGTATCACCTAGAGGTGACAGAGCCATCTTCGTTTGTATAAATATTCTAAAATACTCTAGAAGCTCAATGGCAACAAAATTATATAACCACTCATTTCTCAGAACCTATCCTTGCCTTTATATATTGAGTGGCAATTTATCTGTGTTAAAACAGCAGGGCATGTCAATCAACTGATCATTTGTTACTAATTTCAGTGTGTTGGATATAAAGCCTCTCTTTGTTCTTGTAAAAACTCTGCCTCTGTCACTGAAAACAATCTGGCATATTTATTAAAAACATCTAAATGGTATAAAAATAAATAAACTTTGAAGCAAATGTAGCTATGTTTTCCTTACTGTGTTTTTCTCTCATTATTTAATTAGATTTTTCTCACATTTAATAAAAATGATATACTGTGACCAGCTACTAGTGGCTCATAACTATCATCTTAGCTACTCAAGAGGTCATAGTTTGAAACTAGCTGGGAAGAACAATCAAAAACAAGCCCATACTAAGGCTACCATCACAACTATGTTTATTGCAGCATTATCTACCATAGCTAAGATATGGAACCAACCCAGATGCCCCTTAGTAGATGAATGGATTGTGTATATATATATATATATATATATATATATATATATATATATATATACAATGAAATTTTATATATTCTTTCTCTCTATATATATACAGTGTAATTCTATATATAAAATGGAATTCTATATCTCCATAAGAAAGAATGACATTGTACCATTTGTCAGGAAATGGAAAGACTTGGAAAAAATTATATTAAGTGAAGTAAGTCAGGACCACAGAAACATAGATCCCATGGTTTCCCTTATTTTGCAATAACTAGTACTTGTGCAGGACAAGCAGAAAAGGCCAAAAGCTATGTACATATGACCATATAAGATGATGTTAAGCAAAATGAATCCTAAGACAGGGACACATGCTTATTTCTTTCTTGCTATTGTTTCTAATGTATTTATAATGTACCATGTGATTATTTTGTTTCTTTTTATGTTCTTCCCCCACAGCATAACCCCTGTTTTCACTGTATTTGATGTGGGTGCCTGCATCTTGTATATACACTTCTCTAATTCGGGAGGGGAAAGGAAAACAAAATGCTTAAATAAGGATACAGGTTGACCCATTGTAACAATGAGATGGACAAAACACTATGTTGAAAATAGACTTGGAGGTGGGGGGGGGTATAATTGTGGATATGGGAGAAAGGGATGATAGGGGGAAAACAAAGGAAGAGGTAACAGTACTCAACAGGAAATGTACTCATTACCTTACTCATGTAACTGTAACCCCTCTGTAGCACTTTTACAATGAAAAACATACAAAAAATAAAAAAATAAAAAATAACATACTGCACCAGGTACTAGTGGCTCATGACTATAATTCTAGCTATGACCTCTCAAGAGGTCATAGTTTGAAACTAGGTGGGAAGAAGTCAGTGTGATTCTATCTCTATTTATGCAAAAAAAAAAAAAAGAATTTGAACTGCAGGTGTGACTTCAGCTATGAGCAAAAAAGGTGAGCAATAATGCAAGGTCCCAAGTTCAAGCCCTAGTACCAGCATGTGCACACACACAGAGAAACACACACAAACAACAACAACAATCAACACCCAATACCCATGTACCTCATCCTGACAGGGTACCACACGCCAGCTCTGTCCACTGCCCTTCTGGGTAGGAATAGTGTAACTTTCACAAGGCATCATTTGAATAGCTATTGTTATTATCCTTGAGCTACAGTTGAGGAAACTAAGGAACAAGGAGAAGCTGTATGTTGGTGAGTGGCTGAGACAGTCTAGCTATACTCTAAATAGCTTCCCTGGGTGCCCAATACTGAGTTGTTAAATCAAACAATGCCTTTCATTATTCATTATACTAAAAGAGGTGACGCTGATCAAGATGCGTTGTATTCATAAACTGCTTCGCACAACTACTTAAAGATAATAAAAATATTTTTTAAAAACAAGTTTCAACTTTCTCATGATAAAAATGTCCAGTGTTTCTCCTTATAGCCCTTAACCTTCCTGCCATGCTAAGCAAGGTAACTTAACTTCACAGAAAATTCATTGTTTGCTTTAACTTTCAGGTTCTCAAAACATGACATTTCTTTGTAATAACTTGTTCTTAACTCCCTAATGCTTTCTCCGTGGTGTAGCCAAGCGTTATCTTACACATCAGGGAAAAAAGTCCATCAAATTCTTAATTTAAAAATGTGAACAGAAGAATTCTATCAAATAAAACGCCACTTTGACACTTCTAATAGTCCATTTAAAACAAACATTGCCACACATAGACACTAGGATTTACTTTATTTACTTTCATTCCATTCTTCTTGAATGAATGGCTTCATCCAGTCCACAAAGAGAATACCCTGGGGCTGGTAATTAACCGGGAAGCTTGGAGCATCTAACGTCTGTCTTGAAAGACTGTTGATGGATGAACAATGGGTGCAATAGACCTAGCCTCTTACTACGAATGGCTCATCATGTTTGCAATTATGGGTCATTTTGAAAGGAAGTACCTCCAACAAAAGGATCAATTGTTCATTCACTGTCCTTTCCTTACGAGACTGGCTGTTCTAAAAAGCTACTTACAATGTCACTATCTCCCATGCTACCTCACTTCTATGAATTCTGACACACTCCCTATGGATTCATTTCTTCTGCGTCTTTTTTAGAGTAAATATATTTTTAAAGAAGAACTGGCAAGATACCATATTGGGGAAAGTACTTCCCAATTTTTTACTATCCCAATAGAGCATTAAGGGCAATCTTAATGAATTGCCACAACTGGGAAACTTAGACCAATAGAGATTGGAAACTGTAAGACTTAAATCAGGTCCTTCAGAACAATGCCCTCTGAAACCAGTGAATTTGGTTTCCTCTCTTGATCTTTTTTCTTCTTCTTTCCAGCAGTTGTCGCACTGTCTCTCTTGTCATATGGTATTGCCTCTTTGAGTCTGTGCTCAATGATTCCTCTTCTTAAGAGGACCTCACCCCTTGGATTAGGGCTCATCACTAATCTCCCACTCCCAACCCCATACATTTGTTTTTCAGGGTTTCAAAACATTACTATAGCACAATAAGGGATTATTAGAGATTGAGAGAGATGAAAACAATACAACAGATAAGTCATTTACATAGCATTTGTTACATGAACTGGTAGTTACAATTTGACCTTTTTTGAGACAGGATCTGCTATGTAGCCTTGAACTTGAACTCAGGATCTTTCAGTCTCAGCGTCCTGAGTGCTATGATTACAGGTCTTCAGGATTTCACCATATATTTGGGGAGGACACAATTCAACCCATAAACATGTATATACATTTATCTAATTTGGGGAATGGAAGGAGAATAACAAAATGCTAAAACAAGGACACGGGATGACCCATTGCAACAATGACACTCACAAGACACTATGTGGGAAATGAACGTTATAACTTTGGGGGGCAGGGAGGTAGAGGAGGGAAGGGACAGTGAGAGAAAAACAAAGGAAGGGCTAACAATGCCCAACAAGAAATGTACTCATCACCTTACTGATGTAACTGTAACCTCTCTGTACAGCATCTTTACAAGAAAATAAAAACATTTTTAAAAGAATCCATTGATTAGCAGCTTGGACACTAAAAAGAAAAATCCATCCTCCAGAAATTATCTCTTCTTGTAATGAGAATAGCCTGGTATAGAACTCAATTGTTCTTCTAGAATCAAGATGCTTATGAAGTAATCAAAAGAAAAAAAATTCTACAAGCTACTTTGCAATCTTGAAATGCTATATGGAAATGGCATGGTCTCTGATGGACCTTGCATGTTCTGGAGGCTTCCTGGTGAACTGGTGCATCAGGGCAAGGGTGAGAACAAGGGAAATATGGGTGAGTCCACCCCAGCCCCACTCTGCCGGCCTTGAGTTCTACTAGAGCTGACATAGCTTTCCTGGGCTGACTCTGACTTTTCTGTCCATTGCTGCTCCTGTATGTGCCTGCTGCTTATTTTCTTTTCCCTTTATTTTAATTCTTCCCTGTGGCCAATTGCATACCATTGCCTCTTCTGGTATCAATTAAGACCTGCCTTTATTACTCCATCTCTTAATTCTCTTACATACCTGAAGTTCTGCTTCCTTCTAGCTAGTGTTGACTATGATGACTGTCACCAGTGACCGTGGGGGGGGGTGTAAAAAGGAAAGGGTGGGTAAAGACAGTCTTAATATTCAACGTATAGAACTGAAAATGAACCTAGGAAACTTAAGGGGATGGATGGGAGGCAGGGAGGAAGAAGGATGTTAGGACTGTCACTGATCCAGATGTATTGCACATATCCATCAATGTGCTGGATTGAAGCTCCTTTGTACACCTGTTTTTTTTTTTTTTTTTTTTTTTGTCGGTCGTGGGGCTTGAACTCTGGGCCTGGGCGCTATCCCTCAGCTCTTCAGCTCAAGGCAAGCGCTCTACCACTTGAGCTACAGCACCACTTCCAGTTTTCTGGTGGTTTATTGGAGATAGGAGTCTCACAGTCTTTCCTGCCCGGGCTGGCTTTGAACCGCGATCCTCAGATCTCAGCCTCCTGAGTAGCTAGGATTACAGGCGTGAGCCACCAGTGCCCGGCTTGTACACCTGTTTAAAGATAAGTTAAATTTATTTTTTAAGAGAAAGCATGGGGCTGGGAAGGTGGCTCAGTGGTAGAGCACTTGCCTTGCATGCATGAGGACCTGAGTTCAATTCCTCAGCACCATATAAGCAGAAAAAGCTGATTGACAACAAAAAAGCATGCAGTAGGGAATGTCAGTTTACTTATTCATTATCATACTTATTCTTCTTCATTCCTTGAACTTTGAACTAAATCAGAAAACATATATCCTGATACAAAAACAAAACTCCTCCCATTATCAGTGGTAAGCACCACCCACCGCTTTAAAACAAAGCAACAACAGAAACGTTTGCTCAAACCTGACCCCCTCCTGCTACAATATATGTCATGCTCAGGATTCACTTTTCATACACATTTCTTCAAATGAAGCAAAATATAACCCATTCCACTGAAGAGCCTCCTCCATGTATCTTTGAGTCTGTAGATTGTATCTATTCATTCTCATTCACTGGAGTCCACAATACTTTGATTTACACAGGATGTTTCTCTTCATGCTCATAGTCCTTTGGACATGGATAAGCATGCACATTCACTAGCTGAGCATTCAGAGTCCGATTTCCAAAAACAAAACAAAACTGATTTTAAAAAAATTGTTTTTTTGATAGGGGAGGCAGTTCCAAGCTGTTTCCAATTGTCACCTTAGTGATTTCTTTCTTTCTTTTTCTTTTGTCTTGGGGCTTAAACTCTGGGCTCGGGGCGCTGTTCCTGCGTTCTTCAGCTCAAGGCAAGAGCTCTATCACTTGAGCTACAGCACCACTTCCAGTTTTCTGGTGGTTTATTGGAGTTGAGTCTCATGGACTTTGCTGCCCTGGCTGGCTTTGAACCGCGATCCTCAGATCTCAGCCTCCTGAGTAGCTAGGATTACAGGCGTGAGCCACCGGTGCTGGCAATGATCACCTTTAGTGACACACTTTGAAGGTGACCTTGGGGTAGGGAGCATATTCCTTCGAGTATAACTTTTTATCCACCTTTCCTCACATTATAAAACTAGCCCTGACCAAACCACGTTTTTTTCTGGTCAGAAAGAGATGAATTCAGAATCCTTTTGGCACCAGGATTTTGCTTCCCAGGGCTCTGCTCCACTTTTCTAGCTCTCCCGAATCCGGTGAAAACTCTTAAGGACCTTGGAGAAATTGGAGTCTGTGGCTTTAAGGCATGAATCAAGGAGGGAGCCTGGGTTTCTATTGTAGCCACAGCCCGGAGCTACCGTGTGGAGCCCATTTAGCCATTAGCTAAGCTGGGGTTTTGTTTGGCCTAGCAACCGCCCGCGCGCGCGGTCCCTGGGGCGGTCTGGGTGTCACCTGGCCTCTGGCTGCAATCTGCGCGCTCAGACTCCGGGGCGGGCGGTGGCACCGAGTCCGCTTTCTCTGCTCCAGGACCCTCGGCGGCCCCGACGTGTCGTGGCGAGGGGACTGGGGCGGGGTTGCGCCGTGCTGGGGGTGGTTAAGGTCGGGCTGTCACCACCTGCAGCCTCAGCTCTTGCTGAGCCCGTCAGGCGCGTCGGGAAAGGACCGTCCTTTTCCTGCAGTTTGGAAGTTCCTGGAGGTGCATCCAGAACCCGAGGCCTCCGGGACCCTGCGGTGCACAGGGACCCCAAGATCAACGCTCGCACCCGGGGCCACCCGATCCCGATCATCGCGGGCGGCGGCGGATGGAGCTTGGGATTCGGGCAGCAGCGGACACCGCATTGGCCTGGCCAAGGCCCCGGCATGAAGCTCGCCGTGTTGGACTTGGGATCTCTCTTTGCCAAAATCTTCAAGTCCTCGACGGCAGCGTCCCCCGCCGTCCCGTCGCCGGTCGCCCCGTCCAGCCTCCCCGGAGGCGCCGCCGAGGGCGCCTCGCTCGCCATGGCTCCGCCCTCCACCCTCTTCCCCTCGCTGGCTCCCGAGTCCTCGCGGGGTCCACCCACCCCGGTGCACCCTGCCCTCACCTGCTCCCACCCCAGGGGCTCGGCAGAAGTCCAGCGGTCCCCCTTCTCCCTGCCCGGTAGCCCGCGAACAGCCAAAGTCCAGCCCGCGCCGGGCGCCCCCGGCTCCCCCAGCCACCTCGGCGCCCTGGCGCGCTCGCCCCCCGGCCCCGGCGGCGTCTGGGCGGCGGTGCCTTCGGTCGCCGGCCCCGCGGGCTGCAGCGGCGGCGTGGCGGCGGCGGCGAGTCCGCGGAACCCTCGCCAGCCCGGCCCCGGAGAGCGCGAGCCCAGCGCCTGGATGGGCCCGGGGCCTGGCCCCAAGACCTTGTTCTTCACCTTGCCGGACATCGGGGAGGAGTGGGCTTCGGGCAGTGACTCGGAGGACAGCGAAGAAGGGTGAGTGGCTGCTGGGGAGGGGGGGAGGAGGGGGGAGGGGTCTGTCTGTCCAACTGTCCCTCTCTCTGTCTGTGTTTGGTTGGGAAAACTCAGTGCTCCACCTGCTCCTCGGGTGAATTTTCAGGAAAAGCTCCCTCCTTCCCCTTCTCTGCTAGCCTTTCTTGGCTTTCCAACAGCAGTGAAAAACTTTGTCCTACTTTAAAAACAAACAAACAAACAAACAACCAGGAAGGCTCAAGGGAGAAGAGGGGAAATTTTGTTTTCGTCTACCTGACGAAATGATCTATCCTTATATGATCTATCCTTATATGATCTATCCTTAGATCATTAGCAAGTGTCCACCGTGACTATGAAGGCTCCCTAAGTCCCTTTCTTTGTACGTAACCCACTGCGCACCTTGGCCACCAAGATTTGATTGTAGAAACAGTAAAACCCAACTAAGTCCCTACTTTCTAAGGATCAGCCCCAAGGCTTATCCCCAGTGGACTGGGGTTCCTGGATATGACGTGGAGTTCATTTACACATGCAGCTCATCTTCTGATGCAAACGGAACTGGCAAAGCTCACGACACCTCTGATTATGTCCCCTGGAGGTCTTGTTTGAGTTCTTGCTGTAGTGCCCTGGGTTGCTACAGAAACGCAGACTGACTTCATGAGATTACAACTCTAACTCTCTCTCTCTCTCTCTCTCTCTCTCTCTCTCTCTCTCTCTCTCTCTCTCTCTCTCTCTCATTACTTTTGCAAAATAAGTACTTCAGAGTAAAAGTGAATTTAAATTTTTACTGATCAGATCCTACAGCTAGCTATTCTTGCGAGTGCAAAAGATGTTTCACCTTTTTCAGAGCTACAAAGGAAGAGCGAAGTAGTCAAAGGCAGATCGGAGAAGCCCATTCACAGATGGAGGTTTCTGCACCATTCATCATAAAACAGTCAGGCTTAATAGCATAACCATTACCGTGCTCTTCCCCCCCCCCCCAATGTTCTGAGAAGGATTTTTGCTTTATGACTGATGCTCACTCATTTGCAGTTTAAAGAATTACAATTTCATAAAACCGCCTGACATTCCTATCAATGCTAAAAAAAAAAAAAAGCAGCCAAAGAATACTGAGTTAAATAAATCCATTCTTTAAAAAATACTGTGTTATGAAATACATATTTTTATTCATTGGTATTTTCTCCAGGGAAAATTAATTGTCATTAGAATTCTGCATAGAGCACATATGCCTAAGGAATTAGACCTTTGTTTTTAGCAACTGGTCCTTAACATTTATGCAATTAATGTTTTATAAGCCAACAGATCTACACACTGACCTCAAACTCTCAGTACTTTTAACAAATAGGCATTGCAACACGCCATGATCACTAAATGAAGTGGCATTAGTTTCCATTCTTCAACATATTAGCCCTGTATATGTTGTTCTAACATTTGTAATTAGATATTTTTTGAATAATGGTATACTTGGCATTAGTTACACAAGAGATTTTTAGGCATTAGCTAATTGCACTGAAAGTCAAGAAAATGAATTTTATAAATAATATTCTCAGAGATTTGTTTTCAAATTATCCTGATGATGAATGTTATCTGTAGCAGAAGATAAAGTATGGACAGAGGTAGTCCAGAAGATAACCCTTGTTTTGTTAAAATACACAACTACCCCTTTATTCTCATGCACACTTCTTCAACCTTTAAAATGTAAAAAGGGACAAAAGGGAAAGACTAATGCACTAAGGTACATTTTTTTCCCCAATGTTAGCAACCTTTAGCACTTTGAAGTATATTATCCCTTGTGGATCCCTGTAGTGGCTAGGTATAATATTGAGTAAACAAACACCCTAAGACAACACATTTAAATGATCTCCCTGCCATTTTAATTGCCTAACAGACAGTTGCTGCTGTCTGCCTGCTTGATTAATGTTAATGCTGAGTGTTTAAATTTCAAGAGAGACAGAGAGAGACAGAAAGAGAGAGTGGCAGAGACAGAGAGAAGGGGGATTGGTTAGTAGCCCTGGTTTTGAGCTTTGACCCCTGGATTCCACCAATGAGATCTTTGTGCAACAAACACCCTTTTCATTCACAGGACATATTGCAATACCTGAGTTAGGATGGAAGACACTGAGTTCTCTTTCCTTATCTCATATGTGCACCCCCAGATACGTGATTTGAACCTTTCACCTTGGCTTTTACCTCCCAATGTGTTTGTTTTCTAGATGCCACTTTAGTTATCATTTCCAGAGTCCCTCCTTCCTCCTCACGACCTTCTTGGCCACTGGTTTCTAGCCATGAAATTATCAGCTTGTAGAGGCCTTATTATTTGTTCTGTAAATAAAAGAACTTCCAGTGATGACTGATAAGTAGATAGTGCTGATTATGAGTGATGGTAGATGGCAGATGACAAACTTCAGTGAGGGAGTATGTGTATCTTTGGCAGGACATTGCTATTAGGATTACTAATTCTTTGTCTGATTGATTGTTTTCCACATTGAAAGTGTCTTAGCGTAGGCATATTGCAAGTAGCTGCCTGAAAAGCTTGTGAACTGGTTTGACAATAAGATTATTGCAGGAACTTAGATTTTTCCCATTTATTTATCAATGAGACAGCCTAGTATGGACCCAATAATCAGACAAGGTGGGCTTTAATCTTCAACTATTTTGCTTTTGAGTAATTATGAGAGTTAATCATTCTTTCCAAGCTGTGTTTTTTTTTTCCTTCTTGATAATATGGAGACAGTAACACTTTCTAAAAACAGATGTTCCAAATATTAATTGAAATAACATACTGAGTACCTAACATGTGGAGAATTATTTAAAAATTGTAATTACTACCTTGTTGGCACTGAAATGTAAACTGAGAACATGTTTTATGAAAAGAAATATAACAAATGAAGAGAAGAATGGAAGATCAAAAGGACTCATTTCTATTTCTTATATACATATAATAAATGACATATTTTCAGTTCAACTTTACACAGGGTAAAGTTTAGCTTAATTAACATTACCACCAAATTCTGTATTATGCCAAGAAGAAAATGTATTTATTTTCCTAGAACCAAATTTTTAGGGACAATACAGAGTAATCAGTAGTATCACCGAGCTTTTATATAGCCAATTTCCCTTCCCATGTGATCCACTGATTTATGTATCCTTTATTAGACTATAAACACTTCCTACTTGAAGCAATGCAGACTCACAAGAGGGATTTAGTAAATATTTTTTTAATTTAATTTAATTTAATTTGTGAACATACTGTACAGAGGGGTTACAATTACATGGGCAGGATAATGCGTACATTTCTTACCAAGCATTGCAGCCTCCTTTGTTTACCCTTCACATCCCTTCCCAGCCTCCCCCTTCCCCCCCAAGTAAATATTTTTTTAGGAATGAATAAAAATGTTTTTTTTCCTGGCCCAGCACTGGTTGCTCATACTCATAATCCTATTTATATAAGAGGTGGAGATTTAGAGGATCACAGTTTGAAGCTAGTCAGACAAGAAAAGTCTGTTAGGCTCCATCTCCAAAATAACCCAGGACAGAGTATGGCTAGCCTGGAAGTGTGACTCAAATGGTAGAGCACTTCAAACCAAGCAGGAGGTCTGAGTTAAAACTCCAGTACCACACATTGTTTTTCCTTCATGTAATCCTTTTTTTTTTTTTTTTGCGTTCCTAATTTCAATAGTCTAGAAACAATTGTTCTCTTCTTTAGGACTATTGTTGACTTGGGCCTTTTTGTTCAGTTGTCTTGGAGTTTTCCCAAAGCTGATTAATGCCTTCTGCTGGGATTTTACATTTCCACTGGGAGGAATGGTGATCTCACTGTACAGTCATCATGTGACTTATACTTTCTATTACAGTCATATGACCATGACTTTCACTAAAAGTAGTAAAGAGATTGGTTAGAATTCATTGTAAATGCATGGAAATACAATAATGAAATCTCCCCTCCCATATAGCTAATAAAGTTAATCAAAAAAAGAATAATAAGAAAATGGATGAAAGTTTTTTTATGTCTTTTTTTTTTTTTTTAAACTAGGGCTGAGAACAGAACCCAGGGCCTTGGGCACACCAGGCGGGCGCCCTTCCGCTGGGCTAAACCCCCAGCCCCTGAAAGTTTTTTTAAAAAGTAGTAATGAACTTGATAAAAGCTTTTAAAGTCTACTATTTGCTTAAAACCAAGAAAATGGTTTTGTTCTTACTCTTAGGCAGTATTTTATTTTAGCTTTCAATTTGCCTCCTTACTGGTATATTTAAAGTAGTAGCTGCTCTGTGTTCTTCTGTGTATTTAGAACATATTCTGGATTTTTTTCCTAATATAGTCAACACACATATATAACTTGATATATATTAAGCTCACAGGACCAATCACATGGTATTTGAGTTTTTGAAAGTTGTAGAACAGTAAACTTCATTTGAATTAGCTCAAATTTTTGAGCAAATATTGAAGTCAGATTGACAAGATACAAATTCTACTTTAAATCCCAAGAGTGCTAATTCAGTACTAATGCTGGATATCTTACTCCACCTCTCAAAGTCACTTCCCAACATTGAGAATTAAAAGTCATCACAATTCTTGTAATATAGTCCCAGTCTTCAAGGCAGTTTTTGTAACAAAGGCATGGATTGCAGATAATAATTCCGAAGTGTTGGAGACTGTAAAAGGATTGGCTACATCCAGCCCTGGGCACCAGGCAGAGGCAGGCAGGCACAGGAGAAAGATTATTATAAGGTTTATTAGAGGAGCCATATTTCCCCCAAGAGGGAGCCCATGGCCTCAGTCACCATCCAGGTAGCAGCAGGGTCTGGGGGTAGGAAGTGAGGTAGATGGGAGCTCAGGTGGGTCTGGGCAGAGAGAGGGAGGGGCCGGCTGTATGGCGGGAACTCCAGGAATGGGAGGGGGCCCAGGTCTGGGTGGAGCCGAGGACCAGAGGTGAGCTTACTAACCGAGACTAACCCAGACCTTTGACAGAAAATATATACGCACAACAGTCTCTCTATTCTTCTTATTTATATCTTTGGGAAGATTCTTTACTTAAAACTATGGATGATCATAATTTATTCTTCGCCCTGAATTCTCTAGGAAGGAATCATGTCACAGTGAGCTCAGTGAACTCATGTCTCAGGAGAGGAATTCCCCATAGCTTGAATTTAGTTTCCATTTGCAGCTCAGATGCTGCCAAGGTGATAGAAACTAAAACTCAGTGGACTGGGGCCTCCTTCATCTTTATTGTAGGCACGAATCTCATTCCGGTGGCTGTACATGAGACATGGACTCTCTGTGGTGAGGAATAAACGCACCATAAACAGCTTCTGTCCTTGGATCCATCAACATATTCATGAGCTCTTTTTGCCCTTGATTAGAGCCCAAGTCTCTCCCACAGATCCAGGAACTCCTGGAGTTCCCTAAGTCAGCCTACTGCTTTATTTTCTAAACCAATAGGCAAAAATGTCCTTTGGATTTTTTAGTGTGAGAAGGGACACGGGAAAATGCAAACACTAGAGTAGAAATGTCAGTTAAACATAAGAATCCTCTACTGTATAGAGAATCCTCCTTCTTTCTTTTTTTTTTATATATTTTATTTTATTTTATTTGAGAACATACTGTACAGAGGGGTTACAATTACATGGGCAGGATAATGCATACATTTCTTACCAAGCATTGCAGCCTCCTCCTTTGTTTACCCTTCACCTCCCTTCCCAGCCTCCCCCCTCCCCCCACCCAATCATACCCCCCTCCCCCCCCCCACACCGACATTGTAAAGCTGGTTTTGACATGACATTTTGTACTTCTCATTGTTGCAACAGGTCCACCTGAATCCTTAAACGACTTGTTTGTCCCCATCTCCTCCACATGTTATACTGACATCAAATATAGTGAAAGCGGGGGTTACACTGTGGGGGAGGGACATACAAAGCAACAAAGAAATAATCTTATAAATGTGTTAGAAACACATGCATGAAAGAAACGAAAACATTAAAATACATATTTAAGGGTTCGTTTTCCTAACATCACATTATCTGACCTTTTCCGCTTGACTCATACCTATACTAGATATTGCAAATAAGGGAAACCATGGGACCTATGTTTCTTTGGGCCTGGCTTACTTCACTTAATATAATTTTTTCCAAGCCTTTCCATTTCCTAACAAATGGGACAATGTCATTCTTTCTGATGGAGGCATAGAATTCCATTGTGTATATATACCACATTTTCTTGATCCATTCATCTACTGAGGGGCATCTGGGTTGGTTCCATATCTTAGCTATGGTAAATAATGCTGCAATAAACATAGTTGTGCTGGTAGCTTTAGTGTGGTCTTGTTTGTAAACATTTGGAATCCTCCTTCTTTCTGCATGTAGTACAGATACTCATTTAAGAACAGCCAAACCACAGATAAATATTGAGATTTTCATAGTTTTGCAATTCATAGACAGTTTCCCAAAAGTATATGTCTTATGTCTGTTCAAATAGTTCTGTTTGACACATATTTATTTAGTAAGATTTGATTCATCAAATACTATTTACTAATTATTGAGCTAAGGAAGAAACACAGTAAAGTCATAAGTAAAGCTCAAGGGTAAGAAATCAGTCATAAATAAGGAAGCTAAAACAATAGAATGGAAGAAAGACAGCCTCTTCAGTAAATGGTGCTGGCAAAATTGGTTAACTACATGTAGAAAACTAAAGCTAGATCCTTATATATCACCCTGCACCAGAATCAACTCCAAATGGATCAAAGACCTTGAACTCAAAGCAGACACTCTGAAAACATTACAGGATGGAATAGGAGAAACCTTAGGTCTCCTTGGCTCAGGCCGAAATTTTCTGAATAGAGACCCGGAAGCACAACCAATCAAAGAAAGGTTGGACAAATGGGATTGCATACGGTTGCAGAGCTTCTGCAGGGCAAATGACATAGCTAGCAAGATCAATAGAAAGCCCACCGATTGGGAGAAGATCTTTACTAGCCATACAACGGACAAGGGTCTCATATCTAAAATATACTTGGAACTCAAAAAATTAAACCACCCAACAACAAATCCTCAAAGAAACAACTGCCCAATAAATAAGTGGGCGAAAGACTTAAAGAGAAGCTTCTCTGAAGAAGAAAGAAGGATGGCCAATAGACACATGAAGAAATGTTCAACATCCCTAGCCATAAAAGAAATGCAAATCAAAACAACATTGAGATTCCACCTCACTCCAGTTAGAACAGCAAAAATCAAGAACTCTAACAACAACAGATGCTGGAGGGGATGTGGACAGAAAGGAACCTTACTTCATTGTTGGTGGGAATGTAAACTTGTTCAACCACTTTGGAAAGCAGTATGGAGGTTCCTCAAAAGACTTCACATAGATCTCCCCTATGATCCAGCAATCCCACTTTTGGGCATTTACCCAAATGTTTACAAACAAGACCACACTAAAGCTACTAGCACAACTATGTTTATTGCAGCATTATTTGCCATAGCTAAGATATGGAACCAACCCAGATGCCCCTCAGTAGATGAATGGATCAAGAAAATGTGGTATATATACACAATGGAATTCTATGCCTCCATCAGAAAGAATGACATTGTCCCATTTGTTAGGAAATGGAAAGGCTTGGAAAAAATTATATTAAGTGAAGTAAGCCAGGCCCAAAGAAGCATAGGTCCCATGGTTTCCCTTATTTGCAATATCTAGTATAGGTATGAGTCAAGCAGAAAAGGTCAGATAATATGATGTTAGGAAAATGAACCCTTAAATATGTATTTTAATGTTTTCGTTTCTTTCATGCATATGTTTCTAACACATTTATAAGATTATTTCTTTGTTGCTTTGTATGTCCCTCCCCCACAGTGTAACCCCCGCTTTCACTATATTTGATGTCAGTATAACATGTGGAGGAGATGGGGACAAACAAGTCGTTTAAGGATTCAGGTGGACCTGTTGCAACAATGAGAAGTACAAAATGTCATGTCAAAACCAGCTTTACAATGTCGGTGTGGGGGGGGGGGGGAGGGGGGTATGATTGGGTGGGGGGAGGGGGGAGGCTGGGAAGGGAGGTGAAGGGTAAACAAAGGAGGAGGCTGCAATGCTTGGTAAGAAATGTATGCATTATCCTGCCCATGTAATTGTAGCCCCTCTGTACAGTATGTTCTCAAATAAAATAAAATAATATTAAAAAAAAAAAGAAATCAGTCATAAGTGAAAAAAGGTGAGAAAGCATACAAGGTACTGAGTTCAAGCCCAGTAACAATAAACACACAAAAAATTGCTAGCACTTTAGGTAAAACAAAGGTCTGAATGAGGCAGAATTTCCTTTGGCAATATATTGCCCCTTTAAAATATACTTCATAAACAAAATTAGAGTGCCTGCATTAATTTAGCAGTGATACTATTATGATTGCTCTTTACAGGTATAGGTTTTTTTGTTTTCAGTGGAACTATTTACATAACTGGATTTTGACAAATCCTCAAGCTACATGGATGGCTTCTAAGACATCCATTGTTCCCTATTAGGAAACTGGCTTACATTTTGCTCTCTCATCTATTTCACTTATGAATGACTTCTTGCCATCGAGCTACATTTCTACTTTTGACTTTGACTGGTTAGAGATACGAGTCTCTCCAATTTGTCTCCCTGTGATGGTCTTCAGACCTGGACCCTCAGATCTTTGCCTCCTAAGTATTAGGGACTACAGGCATCAGCCACTAACCCCTGGTTTTGTTGTAGCATGTTGTAAATCATACTTACTGATTGATGCAGTGAGCTTTGCTCAAACATGTATTATTCTATTAGCCTCATAAAACTAGCTTTATGGACATTAACATGAGGCCCTAAACAAACGATCCAAAGATAGGAGTTTATTTTCATTTTACCAATGAAGAAATTGAGACTCAGAAAAGATAAGAAGTCATTGAATTCCTCATAGCCTAGGTAAAAAGTACCAGATTCAATTCCAGGCATCACACAGTTGTGCAATCAGGTGTGTGCAATGGATGGAGTGTTTAAGAGGGTAATGAGGATTTAAATCCACTTCTAAAGAAATGGGGAATGATTTTTCTCTTACAAACTGGCTTTGAGAAATTATATAATTAACAACAAAAATAAAACACGTTATGAATCTGTAAGTATCTTTATCAAAATAATATTTCTATTAGCAGACTCAAACAGACCACATTTGGAGTTTTTGTCCATTTTAAAATACAGATACAATTTTCTATTTTCTTAAAGTTAATGTTAGGTTTTTAAAAAGAGGTAGCTGAGTAAGAACCACACCATGCACGTGGTATTCAGGTAAGGGGTAGGTTTATTCATCATCAGGCTGGCACCTGGCCATGTTGGCCCTCCACGTGGCTGGGAAAGACCTGGGAAAGAGAGCATCTGGGCCTGGGCAAGGCTTTATCTAGGGTAGGAGTGGAGAAAGGTGTGGCCACATCAAATTCAGATGTGACATCAGCGGATGCAGATGTGACCTCTTCCAGGTGTGCCAGTCGCTTAGGTAACGCAGGTACTGTGTGGAGACTTTGCTGCGAGGAGGGTGGAGTCTGCTAGCCATTCAGGAGTGGACCTTACAGTTAAGATTTTTAAAAAATTCATGTGGTTAACTCACTTCAAGTTCACATATAATTACATTTTTAAACTAATAATTTTGCATTTATAAGACCAAATCAAATATTTAATTCATACTAGTAAAACATAATAAGCAAGCACTGTCTTACCAGAAGAAAATAGAAGCAATTAGATATGACACTTGCTAGGAGAAAGGTTATCCTGGCCTATTACCATTTTCTTAATTGAAAGTTTTACTTAAAACTTTAGAAGAAGCCTTCCCCTTAAATATTAACAGCTGTAACCCTTGGCAGGCACTAAGATTCATCTTGTTTTAATGAGTATAATTCTTGTCCATAACTTTTAATAAGTGGATCCTTTTTTTAAAGTACTGGTTTCTAAAATAAATCATGTAACCTTAAGGATCTAAAAATATAAATAACTGTTTTAAAGATTTATTAAGGTGATTTTTTTTTTTTGCCAGCCATGGGGCTTGAACTCTGGGCCTCTGCTCTGTCCCTGAGCTCTTCAGCTCAAGGCAAGTGCTCTACCACTTGAGCCACAGTGCCACTCACAGTTTTCTGGTGGTTAATTGGAGGTGAGTCTCATGGATTTGCTGCCCAGGCTGGCTTTGAACCACAATCATCAGATCTCAGCCGCCTGAGTAGGTAGGATTATAGGCGTGAGCCACTGGCACCTGGACAATTTTTAAATTAGTTATTCACTTTGATTCTTTACAATAAAATGTCTTTGAGTGTATCATAGAGACAGTGTAAAAGAAACATTGATGACAATTGCTAAATGCTGATGTAATCAGCTTACAACCACTCAAATAAACACCTTCTAGGTCTACACGATCTACTTTGGGGACTGCAAGAGAAATGAGTGTGAGCTTGCCATTCTGTGTCCTGCAGTCCGTCTTCCTGTCCATATGCTTTCTCCTCACTCCATTGGTTTTCTACACTGAATACTTTGTGTTGACCTTGTGATAGCATTTAACATTGGACATGATTAGTTCCTTTGGGCCCTGATATCTCCTCAGAGCTCAGATCTTGACTGAAATGGCCTTACAATGAGTGTTCTTAAAAATCTCCTACGTTCTGGCCAATCCAAATCTAGCTAAATGACCTTACCAATATGTTATCCTCTTAGCTAATGCCAGGTTTAGGCATGCCCTGCCTAGCTTGGAGAATGGGATAATACTTGCTTTCCTTTTGCTTTCATTAAATGATCACTCATCCCCAATTATGTTTGCATATTAGGTTAAAAAAAAAAAAAAAGAAGATGTCAAGAAGACATCTAAAAACCTGCTGCTGAAGAAACTCTGAAGACTAAATATCCTATGAGCTCCCTGGCCTGTTCTCACCATTTCATCCTCTCTGGATGAGCACAGGGCTTGCCACCTGTCCCACCTGCATTCCCTTTCAAGGCTCTCTAGACCTCGGTCCCTGTAGAGGGAAGCAGTTCAGGTGGTTTCTCAAACACAGGACAATGGTGCTGTGCTTCTAGATTTGCCCAAGGCTAAGTTGGAAACTTGAGGCAGGTAGTTAATCTATTTGCAACTGTTCATCAAGTGGAAGCGAGGCTCAGAAGGGGATGTGAATGTGGTGAAGTATGATTCTTCATGAAAATTTGCATGAGTGATGGCAGGCAATCCAGTGGGCACCACTCAGGGCTGTTGTCAGTGCCAGCAAGCTCAATCACATCAAGGACATGGCACAGTGTTTTGTTGAAATACAGGAATCTAATGAATTTTTGATGATGAATATTAATGAATGTTATTTATGGCTATACAGGTCCAGTTGATTCTGTTTCTCTACAGAACTCTGACATGGAGCAAGATGCAATTCTACTTTCCCTATAAAGATTGCAGGAACCATTTGCATTATTAAGTCATTAGAAAAACAATAGATTTTAGGGAATATTCTTTTAGAAAATACATGGTGTTCTATATTACACAGTCCAATATCTCAATGTGGAAATCTTCAGCAATGATAGGGTACATTTTTACAGCTCAATCACAGTCTAAGGCCAAGTAGAAAAACTAAACAATAAAAGTTGAAAGTCACTCAGCAGTTCAGATACATTGGGAAAAAACCCAGCCTCACAGAGCCGGAGCCTGGTGTTAGATTTTCTCACTTCTGATTGGATTAAGGTTTCCTGGGATGGTGTGTGACCACCATCTTAGTTTGCTGTATCCTTCACACAGTCCCCAAAACTGTATGTGTGTGTGTGTGTGTGTGTGTGTGTGTGTACTCCTCTCTGAAATTAAGCTACCAGCTACAACTGCATGTTCTTTATTAAGAAGTTCATGTCAATATAAGAATGTAGAAATATTTTAAATCTATCTATAAGTGAAGTATTTTCACATGCAAGTATGCTAGAAATAGGAAGACAGTATATGATACCAATTAGACTTGAAAACAAGGAGGATTAGTAGAGGTCCCAAGAGCCATTTTTGTAAAGATAAAATGGTCAACCTATTAATAGATATAAACATTTTAATTTACAAGCAACAATACTGAATGACAAAAATACACTGAAGAAATTAATATCTGCTTGTAAGACTTTCTGGACAGATGCAAGAAAAACATTTTCCAGTGTTTTGTGTCCATCTAATTCTGGAAGTCAACATCACTGGGGAGTATACAGAAATTGTATATAAAACACGGAAGATTATTTTAATATCTAAGAAATAAACTTTCATAAGAGTAAAAACAACGCCAGCTTGACTCCAAAGAGTGAATCTAAAAATTGAGTTTACACACTACATGTATAAATGATTACTAAAACTAAGAGAAGAAATAATCCCCAAAACCGAGTGTGAGATTTCAATATATCTTTCACAGTAATGATGTACATATAATTATTTGGAAAAATATCACAAATTACCTTTAAAAATTTGAACAAGAGAAATAGGCACATTTTCTTTAAAAAGCTATAGTAGCCATGCACCAGTGGCTCAAGCCTGTAATTCTAGCTCCTCAGAGAGGCAGAGATCTGAGGACTACAGATATAAGGCAGCTTAGCAAAAAAAAGTCCTTGAGACTTTATCTCCAATTAAGCAAGCAAAAATGCAGGAGTAGAGGAATGTTTCAAATGGTAGAACACCAGCCATGAGCAAAAAATGCTTACTTAGAATGTGAGCTCTGAGGTCAAGCCCTGGTACTAGCACAAAAAAAAAAAAAAACCAATAAGTTTCAGTAGATAAGACTTGAGACAAAGAGAAGAAAATAGAAGGTAGTACAGAGGCCAGAAAATGGATTTGTATATGAACATCTGATTGTTGCCAAGGTGGCACTGCAGATACTAATGAAAATCCCCAATGTACTGGCATTAGGAAATGGAGCCTTTGGCAAGTAATTGGGTGTACATTCAGTTATAAGGGCGAGATCTTCCTGACAGGACTCTCATGCTCTTATAAGAGAAAGATAGAGCTCTCTCTCCCTTGCTCTCTCCCTCCTTCTCTCTCTCTCTTTCCCTTTTCTCTCACCTCTTTCTCCTTCTCCCCTCCTCTAACTATACACATTTAAAAAATTGTAAGTCATTCTTGTGCTGATATCAAACAACAACACCTAGGCTAACCTCCAGAAAGGTTGTCAACCTTTACAGCCTGACTCTCAGGAAGCCTTTACTTGTTTAGCAGCTGAGGCTCTTCCTTTCATCCACACAATATACTGTGTGCTGGTAAAACACAGGCAGGGGCACTCTAGCAATTACTGGGGAGCAAAGAAGAGCTGTGGTGCTCCTGTTCTCTGGCTTGTGAAGCAGATTGCTGGTTGCTATAGTTCACAGGCTGTAACATGAAAACGACGGCCTCTATTTTCTGGTTGCCATGTTTGCCACTGGCATCTTTCTGAGGCCTAGGAGAGCAGTCGAGTGGTATAGGAAGTGTCTCCCAGGAGCTCTGTCACCCTGAGAGCAGCAGAACCCCAAGATCTGCTTTCAACTTTGCTCCACCGGGAGCCCCAGAGCGTGAAGAGGAAGGAGCCTCTCTGCGCTGCTCTGCCTCTTTGGCTTTAGTCTTCTAGGTTTTCATCACCGCCCAGCAGCACAGATGTGTTACTGTGTTGTGTTTCTTAGGGGAGTCTTCTTAGTATTCCCCACACATCGTGAGTAGAGCTCTCCACACACACACACACACACACACACACAGAGTCTTTGGGACTGTGTGAGAAATTCGGGTGTGGTCTAGCAAGTTAATCATTTATAATTCCTCAGGCACCTGTGATCCGGGAAGCCAAATGCAGTGCCCACGGATGGCAGTGCGCATGCGCAGCCTTCTCTTCTGCAATGACAGTTCCCACTTCAGACTTAGGGCAGATTGTGCCTGACATCAGCTCCAGGTCCATTAGACTGGTTTGCTTGTCTGATCCTCGAATACACTTTTGAAATTAAATAATTGGCTTTGTGAAGACACGCTATGTCATGTTCATAAATATGAACAACGAGGCGGGGCAGAGAGTGGATTCTCACTGTGTCCTGCTGGTTATGTTCCTCAGGGAGCTGCACAGTGCAAAAATGGCGACCACCAAACCATCACCAGCGTGGTGTGTGAGCGGTGAGCCATTGCTTTTAGGGGAAGCACAGTGCGCCTCCAGCCTCACATATTCACCGGCAATACATAACCTTAGCTCATATGCATGTGTCTAATATGCATGTAGTTTGTAACACATACACGTGTGTATGCATTGTTTAATGTACACAGAATTGACTCATGAACATTCAAGTTACAACTAATAGTAGCCGAATGACATAAACACATTCCCGTGTATTTCTTTTCTACGACTTTTCATGCTTCTGTAAACGTGGCCGCCTTGCGGGAGTCCCTGGTCAAAGTGAATTCACCAGCAAAGTAGCACAAAGATGCAGAAAGCAATTCACCACAGACCCCTAAGGGCCCCGCTGACTTAACTCAGGTGCAGCCACCTTCCCTCAGCTTAGCTGGGAGCCCAGGGCTCAGGTGACTCGATTCTTTATTGTTCCTATGAGCATGAAAGTATTGATTCTGGGGAGATCATTAATTTTAGCAAGTGGGTGAAGTCTCATCTCTCAAGCCAGAGAATAAGGAGGCTTAGCTAGGTTTTAATGTGTCTATTTACGTAATATGAAATCGTGAGTTTTCAGTAGTGACCTAGCTTGTGATTGCTACAAAGCCTTTGTTTTGGGCTGGGCTGCATTTCAAGAAGAAATCAAGAGAGAGCTATGGAAAACAGGTTTTAGCAAAGTTCAGCCCTACCAATATCATAGTTTGAGAAAACAAACTGTATTTGGGTAGCGATTTCCATTTTGAAAGACTGGTGAACTCTTTGTTAAATATGTCTACAAATCCGTCTTGAACAGTTTTTCATCTTTCTACTGAAGAGAAAATAGCAAAATCTTTAAAATTAAGAAAAATATTGGATACTAAAATGTTATGGCCTCCCCTTGTCTGAAGTATTAGGTTGAAACACCAGAAGTTTCTATTTCCCTGGCTCTTGACATTGTAGTATAGACCATTCCACATGGTTCTTCCTAATAATTATTTGTCCTTGATATTGTCATTTCTTTTTAAATTCAGGATTTCGGTAGTTAGGTGTTTTATTTAGAATAATATACTAATTGTGAATCGTGCTGTAATTTTTTTTGGGGGGGGGGGTCTGGTCGTGGGCCTGAACTCTGGGCCTGGACGCTGTCCCTCAGCTCTTCAGCTCAAGGCTAGCGCTCTACCACTTGAGCCACAGCACCACTTCTGGCTTTTTTCTTTTTGCTTATGTGGTGCTGAGGAATCGAACTCAGGGCCTCAGGCATGCAAGGCAAGTGCTCTACCACTGAGCCACCTTCCCAGCCCTTGTGCTGTAATTTTAGATGAGCTTAGGGACCTCCTAGGTGGCCCAGGACGTTGTGACTTTTATACTTTGCATAATAAATCTGCAATGTTTCACCTACCATCTCTTTCCAGAGACAACTCTATCAGTCTTGAAACTTCTTTCCATCCTTTGACAAACAGAGCAAGCCTCCATGTCTCTCTATCACTTGGAGAGGGCTTCAGGGGTGGGACTCATGTTGTGCATAGATTGAAGTATGTGATGGATAAGCCATGTGGCTAAAGGTCTTGCCAGTCTCAGATTTTCTTTAGTTTCCTAGACTACAGGATGGAACTGTGAGCAGTGCTCTTCCATTAACTGATTGTGAAGCTCAAATAGACAAATAAATGTGTACTGAGGGCTTCCAATAGGGGCTAGTATGTGGCACATCTTTAAGAACTATGGGTAAATACTGTCCCAGGAAACAATGATGCATTGAAAATACAGTAGGCATGTATGGACAGGAACTTTGATGGAAATCAGTACACCGACTTCTAGCCAAAACTCTGTAAGGTAACTATTTGATGGTCTCCATAAACTGCATGCCCATGGCAATTTACAAGAATGTGGCTAACCTTGACTTTCGTTTCCACATGGAAGAGAACCATAGCCATGGTTCTGGATGATTGTGAGTAGATTGCAGCTGGGCCCTATTTGCTTGTCAACACAAAGTCCTCAGCTCCACTCATCATAGATTCAAATGCCGTAAGACTTTCTCTGGGCTGTGTGTACCTAATTTGGTCTCCTGCAACAGTGATTTCTGATCTGAATAGGATTCAGTATCTTTTCTGAAAATGGGAATTCAATGAATCTTAGATCTTACAAGGAAAATTAAAATCTGAGCAAGGCTTATAGTGACAAATGAAGGGAAATCCTGACATCTAGTGGTTATCTTTAAGTACTACATACAAGCATTTGCAGTCTGAGGTGCATGTGGAATCTTGCTTTTCATAGATTGTAACTTGAATTTTTTCATGTTCATTTAATTCCACAGATAATTAATTTTAATTTCCTGGAATAATTTGAAAATAATATAAATTTCAATGCTTAATTTTTAAAACTCTTACACTTATTATTTTGGTCATTTTTTAACTTTCTAAGATGTTGATACCTTTTATATTAAAATAATAAAGCACAATATTGTTTATCATTCTTCTCTGAAAGTAGTATCTAATTTGTTTTTTTCTTTTTTATTGTGAAAATAATTTATAGAGGGGTTACAATTATATGGGCAAGGTAATGAGTGCATTTCTTATCAAGCATTGTTACCTCCTCCTTTGTTTCCCCTTCCCATTCCTTCCCATCCCCCCCCCACTTCCCCACCCTCGGCCAAAGTTGTAAAGGTCGTTTTTCGACACAACGTCTTGTACATCTCATTGTTGCAATGGATCCAGTTGTAACCCTATTTAAACAATTTGTTTTTTCCCTTCCTCTCCACAAAGTATACCAACATCAAATACAGTGATTATACAGGGGTTATACCATGGGGGAGGGACATACAAAGCAACAAAGAAATTATCTTAGAAATATGTTAGAAACAATCGCAAGAAAGAAAAAAAAACATTTGAATACTTATCTCGGGGTTCATTTCACCTAACATCAACTTATCTGACCATTTCTGCTTGTCTCAGACATATACTAGCTATTGCAAATAAGGGAAACCATGGGACCTATGTTTCTTTGGGCCTGGCTTACTTCACTTAATATAATTTTTTCCAAGTCTTTCCATTTCCTAACAAATGGGACAATGTCATTCTTTCTGATGGAGGCATAGAATTCCATTGTGTATATACAACACATTTTCTTGATCCATTCATCTACTGAGGGCCATCTGGGTTGGTTCCATATCATAGCTATGGTAAATAATGCTGCAATAAACATAGTTGTGCTGGTAGCTTTAGTATGGTCTTGTTTGTGATCATTTGGGTAGATGCCCAAAAGTGGGATTGCTGGGTCATAGGGGAGCTCTATGTGGATTCTTTGGAGGAACCTCCATACTACTTTCCAAAGTGGTTAAACAAGTTTACACTCCCACCAACAATGCAGTAGGGTTCCCTTCTGTCCACATCCCCTCCAGCATCTGTTGTTATTAGAGTTCTTGATTATAGCCATTCTAACTGGGGTGAGGTGGTATCTCAATGTTGTTTTGATTTGCATTTCTTTTATGGCTAGGGAGGTTGAGCATTTCTTCATGTGTCTATTGGCCATCATTCTTTCTTCTTCAGAGAAGCTTCTCTTTAAGTCTTTAGCCCACTTATTTATTGGGCAGTTATTTCTTTGAGGATTTGTTTTTGGGGGGATTTAATTTTTTGAGTTCCAGGTATATTTTAGATATGAGACCCTTGTCTGTTGTATGGCTAGTGAAGATCTTCTCCCAATCCGTGGGCTTTCTATTGATCTTGCTAGCTATGTCCTTTGCTATGCAGAAGCACTGCAATTTCATGCAATCCCATTTGTCCAACCTTTCTTTGATTTGTTGTGTTTCTAGGTCTCTTTTAAGAAAATTTCAGCCTGTGCCAAGGAGACCTAGGGTTCCTCCTATTCCATCCTGTAATGTTTTCAGAGTGTCTGCTTTGACTTCAAGGTCTTTGATCCATTTGGAATTGATTCTGGTGCAGGGTAATATATAAGGAGCTAGCTTTAGTTTTCTACAAGTTTTCTACCAATTTTGCCAGCACCATTTACTGAAGAGGCTGTCTTTCTTCCATTCTATATTTTTAGCTCCCTTATCGAAGAGTAGATGGCTATAGGTCTGTGGGTTCATTTCTGGATTTTGAAGTCTATTCCATTGGTCCTGAGGTCTGTTCTTGTGCCAGTACCAAGCTGTTTTGATTACTATGGCTTTGTAGTAGAATTTGAAATTTGGTATTGATATTCCCCCAGCACTGTTCTTTCTGTTGAGGATCATCTTAGCTATTCGGGGTCTTTTATTATTCCATATGAATTTTTGGATTGCCTCTTCTATTTCCTTGAAGAATGAGGTTGGAATATTGATAGGTATCGCATTGAATTTGTAGATAGCCTTGGGAAGTATTGCCATTTTCACGATGTTGATCCTTCCAATCCTTCCATGGGAGGTTTTGCCACTAAGTTCTGTGTTGATTTCCTTTTTCAGGTTTTTAAAGTTTTCATCATAGAGGTCTTTCAGTTCTTTGGTTAAATTAATTCCTAGGTCTTTTATTTTTTGTGGGGCTATGGAGTTAATGGAGTTGCTTTCCTTATTTCAGCTACACTTTTCTCATTGTTGACATACAGAAAAGCCATTGATTTTTGAGGGTTAATTTTATACCCTGTGAAAGTAGTATCTAATTTGGAAGATGATTTTTGTATGTACAGCAGAGACAGTTCTGAGTATTTCTTAGTGGCGAGCTCTTGACTACATGTAAAGACTTTGCTTTTAATCTCTACCACAGATTTTTTTTAAGTATAAAAGAAGGCAGCGCAAATAGAGTTTTTAAAAATTTAGTTTTATATTGAAAGAAAATTCCTGTTTTTTAAACATCTATTAGTATACTGGTACTTGTCACAACTAATGAATAAACACTAAGATATTACTATTAACTAAATCCACTTTTCTTTTCTGATTTCATTGGAGTATTAGATACTAGGTTTCTCAAGAAACACATTTCCAGTCGTATGTGTGTATGCATGTAAATATGCAAGGACAGACTCACACACACATTCCCAGAAAGCAGGGATTCCTCTCCCAGGGCAGGGGCGGCTGGAATTTCAGGCTACCCTCTAGAGGCCCATCTCTGAGTTTGTTTATTGTTTGTGTATTGCTGTTTGTTTGTTTTAAAATCATTGGCTCCTCCCCAAACCTAGAATCCTTGGGTGAGGATTGAGGGTGTAGGTGAAATCCTTGTGGACTTGGCTGCCTTTCTCTTGAACAATAAAATACTTCTTCAAAGAAGCAAGACGGGGTGGGGGGGGGACCCAGAGCCCGGGGGAGGGGTAGGGGGGTCTGACTCCTGCCCTCTGGAGGCTCCCACGGGGCGGTGGGTGGACCCCGCTAGGCCCAGCGGCCCGTGGCTCCAGCTCTGGTCACTGGGTCGGGAAATCCAGCCCGAAGCGGGGAGAAGGGGGACTGGGGTGCCAGAGCCGGTGGCGGGGCGGGGAGGGCGGGCAGGATTAGGCGGAGGGGTGGGGGGGACCCCGCTGGGCAGCTGGACCCCGGAGAAGGGTGCGGCTTGCGGGGAGGCGGCGGGGGACGCTGGCAGAGGGGCCGGGAGAAACCAGAATCAGCCGAGCCACGCGTCTGGCCTAGGAAGGGGGTGCAGGGCGCCCCGAGAGCGTCTGCGCCCCTGGGCCTTGCCGATCGGGCGCAGCGCGGCTCGGCCCGGGCGCCCGGGCACCCCCTGGCTGCACGTGGCCAGGCGGTGGCTCTAGGGGCGCAGGGCTGGGCCGGCGGGGGGCCGAGGCCCCGGGGGCGCGGGGGGCGCACAGCGGCCCGCAGCCTGCGTGGAGTCCGCCTGGGGAACCAGCCCGCGGCGCCCAGGCCTCGGGGTGCGGGGCCCGGCGTGGGGGGCGCGAGCCAAGGCCTCGGGCTGATCGTGATCGGGTAAGTGCTGCGGGGAGGGGGTCGGGGGGGGGTGGTCGCGGGGCGCAGTCGGTGCCGTGCGTGGGATTTGGTCTCCCCCCGGCGGGCGGAGTCGGCCCGCTCAGTGCTCTGGGCTCGGTGTCTTCCGGATCCACTCCCGACCCAGATGGCATCTGCACTTCCTCGCCAAGTCCTGCGGTCCCCAGGACCCGAGCCTTGGGCAACCAAGGACCTGGGCGCGTTCGAGACCCGGCTCCGACCGGGCCGCGGCTGGGGTTGAAGTTCTCCAGCTCCAGCGCAGCGTGGTAGATAGAGATGGTGGCCAGTGAAGGCACAAGTGTGTGGAAACGCACTCGTTGGAATGGGGGAGATCCGGGGGAGAACCCAAGCAGTGTAATTCCGTAGAAAGGCCCTGATCATAGCTCCCCCCCCCCACCCAGGAAATAGGTACTTGAACTGGGTTCAGTGGGTCAAAGGAAGAGAAGTGGGGGAGGATGCAGTTGGGGGGGGGGGGGCTGGGAGGGATGGGTGAGACGTGAAAGGGTGACCTTGATCAAGACGCATGGTATTCATAACTGTTTTGTCCTATAGACAATGACTTAAAAAGCTTTTTGTTTTTTGTTTTTCCCAAGAAGCAACCTTAGCAAAATGAATCAGCAGGAAGTGGGCCCTGGAAACGGGGGGGGGGGGGAACGGGGTCAAGGGGAGCAGAGTAGACAAATGAAGAGAAGAAGAGGGAAAGCGTCAAGAATCCAATGGCGCTGGGCACAGGTGGCTCAGGCCTGTAATCCTAGCTACTCAGGAGGCTGAGGTCTGAGAATCGCAGGTGGAAGCCAGCCCAGGCAGGAAGGTCCTTGAGACTCTTACCTCCAATAAACTATTTTCACAAAAAGCTACTGTAGCTCAAGTGGTAGAATGCAAGCCTTGAGAAAAAGAAGCTCAGGGGCAGCACCCTGAGTATAAGCCCCAGGACCAGCACCAAAATCAATCAATCAGTCAATCAATCAATCAATCCGATGTATATCCTGCAAAATTAAGAAAAGTGAGGGAAGAGTTGGGTAGGAGAGGGAGGGATGCAATATATTGAAAGGGGTAACATTGATCAAGATATGTTGTATTCATCAACTGCTTTGTTAAAAGGCAACTCTTTGTACAAGTACTTAAAGATAATAATAAAAATAGGTGTGTGTGTGGGGATGTAGCGCAGTGGTAGATCACTTGCCCAGCATTCACAAGACCCTAGCTTTCATCCTCAGCCCTGTAAACATAAGCATAAAAGTGATCAGACTGGAATCATTGGCTGAATGTTTGCCACAGTTTAGTCTCTCCAGGAACCCATATTTTTTGGTCTAATTTATTCTCAAGTTGAATGTCATATGTAGTTCCTTAAAACTGAGAGATACCCAAATCTCTCACTGATTTTTTTGTTTTCCCTGACAGAATAGATAAGAGCAGTGTGTTGAACAACCTTCATTCCATATGTTCTATTTAAATCCCACCAACTTTAATGTTGTAAAAGTGGAAATGAAAAGGTACTGGACTTCAGTCACTTGTGCAGATTGGAACTCAGCCTTAATTTTGGTGCATAACAAATGAGAACAGTGCAGTTACTTGTCTGTGTTAATTTCCCCAATGGGAACCTATGTCCTGCTCCCAAATTAAATGTGTTTCCAAGTGATTTATTATCTTTAAATTTAAGCAATGTAGGAAGAAATTGTCACGTCTATGTATTACAAAACATCACCTTTCCAGACATTTTAATATTCTCAATTTGAAAATACCAGCCTGAAGTGGTGGTGCACACCTATAATCCCAGCTACTGGGACAGCAGAGGCCTGGAGGTTGAACAGTTAGAGGCCAGCCAGAGCAAAGTCAGGGAGGTTTGGCACACTTCCTTACCATGTATGGAAGTGGACGACTTGATTATTTATAGGGGATTAAAGATGTACAACATGCAGCCCAGCAGATCCATGCTTGGTTATTGTACAGAGAAGCCTACAAACAGAAGCATACTATAACAGAGTACAAAGGATATCTTTTATGGGCTCTGTTTTGAATTCACCACCTTAGTACCTCGTGGTCTGTAACAAGTCAGTAGCCTTTTTGGTGGCCTTGGAGGTCATTGAGATGTAGCTTGAACCTCTTAGATCACATGTTTTACATTTGTCTATGAGTTCCAAGAAGTTCCACAAAACATGAGGAGGGGAGGAAGGGAGAAGATAATACTGGGAAAATGATGTGGAATGAGATCATGTTGTAATGCATTTGCTTTTTGGAAATTCCTGGGAATACTGCCACTTTCCCTGAGGTCCCATACCCCCAACCTCCCCCTCTCCTGAATGGCCACTTGAGCCACTACAATAGAACGGTTGCTCACTACTCCATTTGGAAAATCAGGCATTAGGTACTCCTGATTCAATACAAAACTAGACTGTTTCTAAATGTATGCCAGCATCATGGTATCTGGTTGGAAGTAAGGCAGATTGAAGGCTGTTCCCCATTTCATTGCCTTACCTTAAGTCAACACAAGTTTTATTTGAAAGGAAAATATGGTTCCTACTACACAAACATTAGTTTTCAAAAAGGACCAGGAAGGATTTTGACTGGAGGGAATTAAATGCTTTAAGAGGTTCATTGCCAGGACATTTTAAAGATTAACAGGAACTTGCTACTTGGTTCAGTTTCATAGTTTACTTAAAGTTTAAGTATTTTTTTTCTGTTTTAATCCTACATTGATTTTTTTTTAATGTTTTGAAGCTGTCTTGAGCTGGGGGCCAGTGGCTCATGCCTGTAAGCCTTGCTATTCAGGAGGCTGAGACTTGAATATTGTGGTTCAAAGTCAGGCACACAGAAAAGTCCCTGAGGCTCTTATCTACAATTAACCACCAGAAAACCGGAAGTGGTGTTGTGGTTCAAAGGGATAGAATGCTAGCCTTGGGCCAAAAAAACCCCCACCAGGATAGCTTCCAGGCCTTACGTTCAAGTCCCATAACTGATCGCCCCTGTCCCCCCAAAAACTCTCTTAAAACCTAGAATATACACCAGACAATGATGCTAAAGAAAAAAGAGTTAGACTTCATATTGACTCAAAAGAACGTGTTGCATTTAGCATTAATATGGGGTTCATTCTACACTGCAGTGTAGGTTGGGTTTTTCAAGGACAAGGACAAGCTGGGATCTAGCGCGTGACTGACTTGCCCAATCTTATGCCCTGGAGTAAGGCTGTGTCTGAATTCCTGCCAACTGCTCAGGGCAAGGTTTACTTCTCTTAATGTCAGAGAAACTTGTTGCTTTAGCTAGTTAATAGAAAGGTATCTGAGGCACTGTTCTAACTAGCTATTGACAACCTGTTCCAAGAAAAGACAAGTCCAGGCTCCATGTGTTCATGTTCCGTGTGTTCAGAGAAATATGGCAGGGGAAGAGGAGGAACTTCATACAGAAAGAAATGAGTGTTGTTGGGCCTTGACTTAGGCTTTTGTTGTTTTGAAGAATTTACACTCTTTGTGAAAGCATTACAAAATAAGTGTGGGCCAAGGGGAAAGGGATAGAAGAATGAAGCAAGGAAGGGGAAAGAATGCAGGCAAGAATTCATTTGTACGTACCACAGAATTGAGAAATAGAAGGGAAGGGGTGGGGAGAGGGGGGATGAATGGTGACACAGATCAAGAAGCATTGTTCACATAAACTGCTTTGTTAAAAGACAAAAAAAATTCAATACATAACCTAAAATTAAGATAGGGAAGGGGTAGGGAGGGAGGAGTAGGTGAGAAAGTTGAAAGAGATAAAATCGATCAAGATGCCCTGTAGTTATGAACTGCTTGGGTGAATGGCAAATCCTTTCTACAACTACTTAAAGATAATAAAAATAGCTGGGTGCTGGTGGCTCATGCCTGTTGTAATCCTAGCTACTCAGGAGACAGAGATCTGAGGATTGAGGTTCAAAGCCAGCTCAGGGAGGGAAACTCCGGGAGACTCTTATCTCCAATAAACCACTAGAAAACTGGAAGTGACACTGTGGCTCAAGAGGTAGAGCGCTAGCCTTGAGCTGAAGAGCTGAGGGACAGCGCCCAGAGTTGAAGCCCCACGACCACCACCATCATCACCACCACCCACAACAAAAGATGATAAAAAACATGCCAAAAAATAATTAGATGGGGTGGTGTATAACTCGTGTTGTAATTGGGAGTTATAGGTTAGGAGGACTGCAGTTCAAAACCAATGGGGGGCGGGGAGGAATGATAGTGAATCCCATCTCAACTAACAAGTCAGGTGTGGCAGCCTGTATCTACATTTGACACAGAGGTAGGAAAGGCAAAGCGAAGTATATTCCAGTCTTGGCAGAACCATGAGACCTGTCTGAAAATAACAAAGCAAAAAGGGTGGGGACTTAGCTTAGATAGTAGAAGGCTTGCCTAGTAAGCATGAGGCCCTGAATTCAAATCCCAGTGCCAACCCCCTCCCTGCAAAGCCATGAGAGTTTATAGGTTTTAATGAGTAAAGACAAATTATTTCTCCAGGAAGACATTTTATGTTTTAATTTTGTTTTGCAGAAGAGGACTGTCAGAAGGCCCTAGGAAACCCAGTGTGCTTTTGGAAAGCAAAGACTCTTTACCTGCAAACTTTACAAGGAATGTGCAGAAAGCCATTGATAAATACACCAGGTAAGAATTAACCTCTTAGATGCTGCTGATGACAAAATTCAACAATGTCCATATAAACATAGGAAACAAAATCCGTGATTAGATCCTATGAGCTTTGAAGAGTAAAATGCAGGGGTTTTGTTGTGGTGGTGGTGTTGGTGGTGGTGATTGAACTCCCTCAGCATTTTTGCTCAAGCTTAGCACTGTACCACTTTGAGCCATACATAGCTTCATGTCTGGTTTTTTGGTGGTTAATTAGAATAAGAGTCTCACAAACTTTTCTTTCCCGGGCTGACTTTGAACCAGGATCCTCAGATCTTACTCAGTCTCCTGAGTAGCTAGGATCACAGGTATGAGCCACTAGAGCCTGGGGCAGTTTCAGTTTTGACCCAGTAAAAATGATATATTGCAAATATATTTTAAATGTATAAAAGGTAAAATACATCTGGGCTATTTCTACATGGTATCTGTTTAATATTTAAACTATTTCAGCGGTCTTTAAAATGCATTGTCCTGCGGAATTCCCAGATCTAATTAAGGAATGATAGAAAATAAAGGCCTTGAGAAACACAGTCACTTGCTTGACTTACTGTGGAATTTCTTAGGGTAAAGTTTATTTCTGTTGCTTGTGTTCACACCCACAGTGAATCCTCCACATTCTCCTCCAGCGGGAGTGACACACCTACAGAAGCCCACAACTCATGGCCGGGGTCTTCCACACAGAGTTCCACCACTGGTCTGTCTACAGAGAGGAGCTCGGTTTATTCCTGGAGAGATGATGTATGTTATGTTTCAGAACACGGAATAATCCTGCGCTTGCAATGTGTACTGAATTGCATTCTTTATTCTTTATTAGTTTAGTGTAGTTCCTTTTAGATAGGGTCTTGCTTTGTTGCCCAGGCTGACTTTGAACTCACAATGCTTCTACTTCCATCTTCTAAGTGCTGGGAATACAGGTGTGTGCCACCACAGCTGGTTAAGAATTGCTTTCTTATCTTCAAAGAACCTTGTCATTCTTTTTAAAAGCATTCCCTACACTCATGCATCTCTCACTATTTACATGTTAAAATAGGAAAATACAGAGAAAAACATAAAGATCACTCATACTGTCAGAGATTCAGACTTTCTAGAGTCTTAGCTGTTGGAGGTTTGTTTTTCCTACTCCATAACTCAACCCCAACAATATTACATATAATTTCTTGTACAGTATCTATGGCTGGAAACCCAGTATAAAACCCTGGCAACTTCTTATTAAGAAGTCAAATAGAAGAATGATTTTGGAAACGTGAGGATTGTGAAACATCTCCATAGCTGGAGGATTTCTCCCCGATGCTCTGAACTGGGTATTTCACTTTCATCTTTTAACCCTAGGGAAACCATGACCTGGAACCCTACCTTGCATCTTTGTGGTGGTGGGTTAGCTGGGTAGGAGTTTAGTTCCAGCATGAGCTTTGCTGGGAATTCAGCTGCCTCTCCAGGCTCCGCCCAGTGGCGACCCCTTACCCCCCAGTGACCCTGTGCATCCTGGAATGTAGGTTTGGCAAAGTGCCATCTGCCTGTGGAAGAGCCTCCACTACACTTCTTGGGAGTTCTACTTCCTTGTTTGTCCTCTTTCTTTGCTTTCCATCCTCTGGCCTCCTCTTAAAACCTTCACATAATTGGGGATAATTTATTTCTGCTTTATTGATTAAAATAACTTTAGTGACCCTAGGTTCAGAAGTAATTTCTCTTCCTGTGGTATCATCAGAAGAAAAAATACCTTGTAATTTGTGTGTGTGTGTGTGTGTGTGTGTGTGTGTGTGTGTGTGTGTGTGTATGTGTGTAAGAGAGAGAAAAACTGTTGCATTGGTTCATCTGAGTGAAAAACCCATTCTTTCCCGTTTGAACCCTCATGAGTATATTGTCTTTTCCAACATAAGCATCAATACTTGGAGAGCCTGGTGTTTCCTGTCATAACTAAATGTTCATTTCTGTTTCAGGAATTTGACAAAGTCAATGCACAGAAGGTACAGCAGCTGTTCTGGGAGGTGGAGGAAATGTTATTTGAAGGGAAAGTGAGTCCCCAAACCCAGAATCTGCTGGCGGAATGCAGCCAGTGGGCAGAAAGATCTCTCCATCTGAGGTAGGGGGCCGTGCCCAGAAATTCTCTGAAATGACTTTGCTATTGATGGCTCCTTCCTGGAATTATTTGCTGAATCAAAATATGTAGGCCGAGCATGGTTCTTTCTGATAAGTGATATCATTTGTTTTGGTGCCAGAGGGAGACATTAACACCTGCCAATATTCAAATACCCTGTTATCTGTCAGGAACAAGTCTGACTAATCCTCAGAAAAGCTCGATATGAATAACTGGAACATTAGAAGTGATTTTTACCTTTGCATTCTCTCTCCACGAGTGTCAGGCATCTGACCCTGGGCACAGGAAGGATTCTGGAGTGGGCAAGTGCTGATTTTCTGAATGATTAGATGTACTTCTCATCTCCTTGCCATGCCTCCTGGGGGGAAAGCCCAACTTTCATTTTTATAATATCAAAAATAGAGGTTATGGAGTGGGTGGGAGAGAAACTGCTTTCTTTACCCTGCCAACCCACAAAGGGAAACATTCTCTCAGTTCTTGGGAGTTCTTCTGCATTACAGCTCTGGAGGATGATCTAGAACATGAGTTTTCTGATTAGCTTGATGGTATAACTCACAAAATAAATGTCTTAGATGTTCATGCTGACACATGCCTGTAATCCCAGCACGTGGGAGGACGGGGCAGGAGGATCATGGACTTGATGCCTTTCTGGGCTATGGCCACAGGTAGTTCCATGTTAGTCTGGGCTACATGGGGTGACCTTATCTCAAAAACTAAAAAGAAAACAGAAAGCCTTGACCAAATAGGTCATCCTTCATAATCTCCTACCATAAGGAATACAATGTGTCAATCGGATATTAATTATATTTTTCTGGGGATGGTGTAGCTAGCAAATTGTCAGGGGCATAGGCTTATTTCTGTCACCATTACCATATGTTTTATAATATATGTTTTAAAATATAAATGAAGAAGGGAAATTGGGAAAAGGAAAGATGGCCAAGGCCATACCGACATGGGTTTTCAGTCATGAGGTGATACTAACATTAGTGAGCATGTCTGTCACGTGCCTTGCCTTAGGCATCTGCGTCCATTGTACATTAGCTCTAATCACTGTGGTCAGGTCATTAGGATTCTGTTTTGTCTATGAAAAGCAAATGATCAGTAGCTGAGAGAGGCAGAGAACTGAGTTCTGACCCAGTCCAAAGTCAGAAAGACTACCCTGCCCACTCAAAGCCCAAAGCCCAGGTTTTCTCCGCTACCACCATGCTTTCACATGCGCAAACGCTAGCAAGTGACAAGGTGATTGCCATCTCCTCTTTACGTCAGGTCACGTGACAGGGTTCCCCTGTTTGATCAAAGGTAGGAGCAGCTTTGTGGTTTCTCCCTTTTGCAGGGTGTTAGGAAGACAGCTCATACCTCCAACCGATGAGGGCTTCCGGCACTTCCAGAAGAGTGAGGCTGCTTCTGCCCACCACAGGCCTCTACCTGCTGCCCCTGAGCAGAGTGGCAATGTCAGAGAGTAAGTTTTTCCATGCCATTTTAACTGTATTTTAATCATGCTTTGCATGTTGACCTCATCCACTAGTCTTGCCTCCAACAGATACTCAAATTTCAATCTCAGTGCAAGACAGGTACAGAGCATGTTTATTTATAAGGTACTTCTAGGGGCTGGGAAGGTAGCTCAGTGGTAGAGTGCTTGCCTTGCATGCATGAGGCCCTGGGTTCGATTCCTCAGTACCATGCAAGCAGAAAAAGCTGGAAGTGGCTCTGTGGTTCAAGTGGTAGAGTGCTAGCCTTGAGCTGAAATACTGAGGGACAGTGCCCAGGCCCAGAGTTCAGGCCCTATGACTGACAAAATAAAATAAGATAAAATAAAAGGTAAGAAAAGAAAAGAAAAAAGATGCTTCTAGGTCCTAGGTGATGATGGTGATGATGAAGATGATGATGATGATGTTGGTATGTGTGTGAAATAGAGGAGAGAAAGAGAGCAATAAAAACAAAATATACTCATAGGCATATGGAGTTATTTTCAAAAAACGTGGCCTATGCAGTAGTATTAACAGATTCTTGATAAATCTCTTTCTACCTTTATACATATTCAGAATCGTGCGATGACATCTTTTTTTTTTTCTTTTACTGCAGAGTGGATACAGACACATAGAACATTCCAAGGCTCTAAGAAGCCCTTAAAATTTTCATCACATCTCTAGTAAGGGATATGAGTTTTGGCAAATGCGCCACTGAATGGATTTACATTTGAGATGTTGTACTCTGTGGAGAGTTGGAAGGTTCACCACAATCAGTCTAGCATTACACTGTTCTACAAACTCCCATGTAGACTCTGTTTTGTCCTCACAGGTTGTGCATCTCTGGCTGCCAAATAATCCCAGCTGCCTTCCCACCTTCTGCCCTGCCAGGCCCTGAGGGCACAGGGATTGCTGACCTCCACGCATGTCCATCCCTGGAAGAAGAAGTTTATAATGAGGATGGGAAGTTTGAAGAGTATTTTGCCTTTGATGGAAAAGACAAGTAAGTTGCATTTATTTGGCATTGGTTTCATAATATAGTATTTATTTGTTTGACATTTGTTTTATTATATGATCATTAATTCTTTGTGTATTCTTCACTTATTTAAATGATTTCTGTCCTTTGGAAAGTAATAGATCCCTCAAAGGTTTTAGATTGCTGGAAGGAATCTAGCACAGGCCAGAAAAGGACTCATGTTAGGGCTCCAGGCCCTAACACTAACAGTTTACCAATCAAAAGAACAGTAAATGCACTAAATGCATGTTTCATTCATGAATGAAAACCTATAAGCACAGTATAGTAAAAATTTGTGTGAAGCCAGGTGCTGTGGCTCAAGCCTGTAATATCAACTACTCACAAGGCTGAGATCTGCCAATCTCAGTTCAAAGTTAATCTGGGCAGGAAAGTTTCTGAGACTCTTATCTCCAATTGACTTACCAAAGAGCTGTAAATGGAGCTGTGGCTCGAAGTGGTAGAGCAATAGCCTTGAGCACAAAAGGTTAGGGACAGTGTCCAGGCCCTGAGTTCAAACCCCAGGACTGACACACACACACACACACACACACACACACACACACACACACACACACACACACACACACACACACACACACACACACACACACACACACACACACACACACACACACACACACACACACACACACACAAAATCTCATGATTGAAAATTGGTACAAAGTAATCAGGTTCTAAAATCAGGCCTAACAAATATAAGGAGATTGATTTCATATCAAACATCTTTTCTGACCACAATGGCAAAAAAATAGAAATTGTTAGGAAGGAGGAAACTGGAAAGTTAATCTATATATAGAAATTAAACATTGTTCTCCTATAGAAATAGTGGGCCAAAGCAGGGTAAAAAAGAAAGCAGGAGAAGAGCTTAAGACAAAGGTAAATGAAAATACAAACTTAAGGGATACAATAGCTCTAAGAGGAGGAGAGTTTGTAGAAATAAATACCTGCATTAAAAAAGTAACAAAGATCTCATATAAGTAAACTAAACTTATACTTGATGGAATGAAATTCATAACAATAAACTAAGCCCAAAGTTAATAAAGGAATCATGGAGATTAGAGTCTCTAGTTAAAGACTAGAAAAAGAAAAATAGAACAGATCAATGAAGCTAAGAATTGCTTTGTAAATGAAGCTAAGGGTTGCTTTGTTTATTGTGCTTTCTCTCCTAGGTTTATTGAGGCATAATTAATAAATAACAACTTATATATTTAAAACAACAATGTGCTGCAGTGTTAAAAGTGTGTTGTGTATATTAATAAAAATAAATATGTAGATGCTTGCAAGACAGATGAAATAGGCAGGTAGATAGATGATAAATAGATGGATGGATGGATAGGTAGATCATTGTAGGTAGATTTATTTTAACTTTAACCATGATTATTTTAATCATTAAAATGGGTTTTCATCTTCAGTGGTGACGAACAGCTGGAACAAACATCAGTTCATCATGGCAGAAAGTGGAATAAACACGGGCTTCCTCCTGTGTCTCCGCATGACTGTATCAAAGATGCCGTGGCAGCAGAAGTATTTGATCATGTCTGGAAAAATGTAGTAGAAATGCTCCAAGAGCTGATTCGAAAAACTTGGGAAGCTACGGTCACAGGTACTTACCTGTTAAATTTAGCTTACTAAAAAGAACAAAAAGGGCATTATTGGTTTGAAAAGTGGGCTTTCTGCCTTTATTTTATATTATTCATTTTTGTCGATCATAGGATTTGATCTCAGGGCCTGGTCACTATCTCTGAGCCTTTTTTGCTTACCAAAGAAGCCACATTCCATTTCTAGTTTTTTTGGGTGGTATTGGAGAAAAAAAGTCTCATGGACTCATCTGCCTAGGCTGCCTTTGAACCATAATTCTCAATCTTAGCCTCATGGGTAGCTAGATTACAGGAGCGTGTCACCAGCACCTCGCTTCTACTTTTATTTATGGGTGATTTTTAAACATTTTTTTTCAAAAAGGACATTCTTGTTTTGGTGTTCTCAAAATAATACACATGCATTCTATAAAAACAACAAAAAAACAGAAATACACATGAAGAAAGTAGAAGACACTTTTAATTGTGATTAAAACAACCTAGTTGACTAATTCTAATAATTAGATGTTACTTTTTTAATCACATGGCATTTCTTATGAAGAAAATATAAATATAACTAATTTAATGATTGCTTCAATTATCTTCAACATATGAGCATTAGAAATACTGATGTGGGTCATTAATGACTAATTTGATGTAGCAATTGATAGAATTGGCAATAATAATCATGTGGATTTGAATACTGTTGTTTGTCCAGTCAAAAGGATTGGTTGGACTGTCATAAAATGAGGAGAATCTCTGCTGTGTAAAGTCAGTCCTTGCTCTGTTCCCCGTTTGTCTATTGGTCACCGACGTGAGCATCCCCACGAATTGACAATCCTGGGGAGGTGGGGAGGGAGGATAACTACTTGGTTCTTGACCTGCAGAACTCTTTAATTAGAGGTCACCTGGGAACCTGTGATAACTCAGCAACAATCAAGGACAAATGTCATCTTTGGTAAGTGTCACTTTAGGCCATCTGATGTTGCTCAACAATTTTTTTGCTGACACAGAAGGAAAAAAGCAGAACGAAAAACTGAAAGTATCTGAGAACAGAGCTTCCACTGTGTACATCTCCCGGGTCAGCACTGAGGTGGCCAGCGTCCCCCCGTCCAGAAGTTCTGAAACTCGTGGCATGTCACTAGCCTCTCATCTCCATCCTCCTCAGGTACCCCAATATCCACCCACCTCTCCTTCCTTTGACTTTTATATTTCTCTTCTCAAGTGGTAAAGAATGCTATTCGATTCAGTTCCCTTAAATCAAAATATTTGGGTGTTCTTCAATCAGTTAAAATGTAATATTTTGACTTACTTTATACCACATAATGTAATTTCATATACTATGTAAGATGTGATAGTTAAACTTAAAATATAATTATTTTAACTTATATAGTTACTTTGTGATGGTCAATAGAATCACCATGTTCTTTTTTCTCCTTCCCTGCTGTCCTATTCTTTATTAGTTGTACAAAAAAATTCACTGTGATTTTTTTGTACAGTTGTAGTAAGTTATTTTACGCTATTTGCATATATATATATATATATATTTTTTACTTTGATCATATTTACCCCATCACTCTTATTGGTCTTCTTAAACAGTCTCCCTTCACACACAATCACTACATTCTTTTATTTTTTAATGTTTTAATAATTTTTATTGAGATTAAGTGATTACATAAATTTCACAAATTTCACAGTATTGTGGGATAGTGATACTTAAAGTCACAAACACATTTAGCCTTCACAAAGCAAATTGTCATTATCATGGTCTATAAAGTTTGTGAATTCTATAAGCGTTGACAATACAACTATTTCTTCCCAAATGGTGAGATGTACATTTCTTTCCTTTTGCTTAGTGTCAGCTCTTCCCTCTTTCCCTCTCGTTTCCTCCCTCCCATTGCTGCCCTTGAGTTGCTTAGTTCACTTTCATCAATGTCCAGTGCAGCTGATGGGCCTCTCTGTTGTATTTTTTCACCTGTTTCCTTCTGACTCTGTGCCTTCCTCCCAGCTTTTCTCAGATGTGCATATATGTATACCATACATTCTTAGTGAACACTTAGACACTGCTTTGATATATGGGACTATTATATTTTGTGAGAGCAAATAAAACACTTTCTCTAAGTTTCTAGCTATTTGTGAAGTTACGAATGGCCTCCTATCCTTCCACCAAAGTGACAAAAATAATCAATTCATATGCATTGGATTCACTGAATAGTTATTGCTTATATGAAATGTACCATATTCAATATATTTTGGAGATGTATAGATGAATGAAACACTGTGTCTGACCTAGTAAAACAAAATTTATAGCAGAAGGTCAGATGCAATACATTCTGTATTGTAAAACAAAGCATCGTGGAAGAATCAAGGCAAGAATGGTTCATCCTGATTGGACAGTGAGGACTGATCTACAGTGGAGGTGAAATCAGAGCAGAAATACGAAAAGATGGGCAGAGATTTGTAAGTAGGAAAGCTGGTTGAGCCACTTCAGGCTGGACAAAAGTGTGAGTCTGAGAAAGATGGAGGTGTTTAGGGAGCAATGATTAAATTGAAGACAGAGTAGCAAACCCTGGGTTTTGAAGTCATGAGGCTTATTTTGCACATTTCAACATTTCTAAACTTCCTATCTGTATAATGAGCACAATAATATGCTGTCTATGTGATTGTTTTGAAAACATCAAATCAGATACACCAAACCCAACACCAAACCAGACATAAATTAGACATGCAATTCCTTTTCTTAGGCTTGTGTCTTTACTGAAAGATCTAGTAGCAAGTTAAGCTAGAAAGGATGGATTGACTCATATGAAATCTTCAGGGTACCTGTGGAAACAGGGCATCATATTTTACATGACCTATCTTATTGGGGATGAAGAAGAAGAAAGATCAAATAGGATTCCTGGTCCTACACTAGACATTATTTACAGTTTAATTGGAGAGGATCAAACCGCACCCCCCACAAAGATACAATATTGATGACTAAGGGTTTGAACTTTGCACCTAGGATACAATTTCAAATCAGTCCCTTTTTTTCTAAAATCTTTGATTTCACCTTGTGCAGGTGGCTCATGTCTAAATCTAAGCTACCCAGGAGGGTGAGATCTAAGGATCACAGTTCAAAGTCAACCCCAAGCAGAAAATCTGTGAGAGTCTTACCTCCACTTAGCCACTAGAAAGCCAGAAGCAGAGCTGTAGCTCAGGTCATAGAGTGCTTGCCTAAAGTGAAAAGACTCAGGCAACAGAGTTCAAGCCCCAGTTCAAGTGCAAGACAACAAAAAGCAAAAACCTCCATTCAAGTTACCTATGGATGATAGGAAGCTGTGAGAATTAGAGAATGTAAGACATTTAGTACAGTGTTAGTTTTTGTTTAATCAAATGCTGATTAATGCTATAAATCATACCATATTTTATAACTAGATATGTTAATTTCTAAGGGGTTCAGAGGAAAAAATATCATCCCTTTCACGAAGTAATCATAAACTAAGCTCTGCATGATAGGTTAGATTTGCTAACCCTGAAAAAGGAAAGAAATTCACCTATGTATGAGGCATAATAATAAATGAGTAAAAAATCTTTGTAGGAGGGAAGGATGCAGGCCTGAACACACTGAGTGGGGAAAATGGTACTTGCTAGACTTCTAGTGTAAAGGATTTTTTTTTTTGTCAGCTGTGGGGCTTGAACTCAAGGCCTGAGTGCTATCCTTGAGCTCTTTTGCTCAAGACTAGCCCTCTACTATGTTGAGCCACAGTGTCACTTACTGTTTTTGAGTGGTTAACTGGGGATAGGAGTCTCCCAGGGACTTTTCTGCCTGGGCTGGCTTTGAACTGTGACCCTCAGATCCCAGCCTCCCGAGGCATGAGCCACCAGTACCCAGGCAGTATAGAGGGTTTTTTTTTGTATATATATTTTTTATTGTAAAAATACTATACAGAGGGGTTACAGTTACATAAGTATAAAGGTTTTTAACTATCACTGTTTGCTTTTTCCAATGATAGAAAAGTTTGGAGCTGCCATCTACTTGTTGGATCTTTGGTCTCTTTAAACCCTTCTGATATATTTGACATGTATCTCCTACTCAGTTTAAGAGGAGTAAAAAACATTAAGAAACTTTATAACGCATACTCCCTTTCCTGAGTTTACCTACAACAGGCTATTTGCTCTGACTGGCCTTGTGATGGCACTGGACATGTTTTAAGTTTTAGCTTCTTTTCACTTTTCTCAGATCCATCGCTTCTCCAACAATTTCTACAGTGATTTGAATGGTGTGATGACAATTCAAGCCAAACCGCTCCAGCAAAGGCTTTCCTACTCCACAGACAGAACACAGTACGTCTCGGGGATGAGCCGGCACTTCCCTGTCCACACAACTCTTGAACACTAAAGATCTTAGGGGGATGAGACAGCGAGAATCCCATTTAGTTCCACTCTCTGAGTGAGCTGCAGGGGCGAATGCAGAAGGCAGCATGTGAGAACAGAAACAGTCTTGTCTCACACCCACCACAAACTAATTTCTGCTGCAAGTTAGGTTGGGCAGGATGAGGATGAGGGAATGTAGCTGTAAAATCTTCATCTCTTAGGCTTTATTCTACAGGCAATGAGGAATTTAGGTCTTTTCTTCTGTCATTGATTCTTCATTGACCTAGCAGTGGAAATGGAGGTGGTCTGAGCGTTCTCAATGGATGCTCAAGGGAATGTATTTTGTGTGCTGACATGGATGTAGGCAGTACTGAGAGGAACGCAGACATCATTGTGTTCTCGGATCTCAAGACATTTATAGCTAAGTAATGAATTGGATTCCCCTCTCCTAGGAATGAACAAGAGGACAGATTATCTGGTGTGGGAGCCAGTGCTCTTTCCTATCCCCGGGCCTGCCTGGGACGAATCTCAGATACTCGTGGTTTACAGACTTCGGCCAAGAAAACAGCAGTGCACAGGAGGCTGCCTTCTTTGCCTTCAGAATCACAGAGACTAAAAACTCCCAATGTGTACAGCGATGAGATTCTCAGAGGAACCAAACTGTGAGTCTCGTTTCTTTCATAGTCAATAAAGGATCACAAAGGACAGACACATCTGTCAATTGGGATTGATGGCTTAGCCTGGACACAGGTTCCTCTATCAGATTTTAGCTGGAAGCTCTTTTAATAACTTCATGTACTTGAGTATTTACCACTAATTTTGTCTGAGTGGTATATGTAGGTATATACTAAGTTGCAGTTCAGGCAGCTAAGTGTATTTAAGTGGAGTGGGCTGATACTGGGTGAATTCAGTAGCCTCATCTGTAAAATTATTAGTGCTCTTAAAATATCCCTAAGATGTAGAAATGAGCTTTGATAATGTACAATCATGTACAGCACAATAACGTTTCAATCAACTACACACCAATTATATGGTGGTAGGCCATAGGTTGATATTGCCTAGTGACATTAAAGCTATGTTTGTAGCTGTGTTTGCACTGGTACATCCTGTTATACTCACAGGATGACAGAACCTCATAATGATACATTGCTCAGAAAGTACTTCTATCAATAAGCCACATGTAACATACTTAAAAATAAAAGGTATGTAAGATGGAGCACCCTAGAATGCACTTATAACTCTGGAGGGAGACCAAGACAGAAGGATAGTTTAAGACCAGTAAGACCAGGGGTTTTGAATCAACTGGCCAATAAGGCAGGCAATATTCTCTCTCTCTCTCTCTCTCTCTCTCTCTCTCTCTCTCTCTCTCTCTCTCTCTCTCTCTCTCTCTCTCTCTCTCTCTCTCTCTCTCTCTCTCCCTCTCTCCCATTAAGTTTTATTTGATTTTGAGGAAGTGTTTCACTTATGTGGGAGTTTGGGAGATAGTTTTTTTTCACAAACATTGTTTAATTAGAAAGATAGTAAAATTCTTTTTTCTTGAATTTTCAATATGCAGTCAATATATTTTATACAAGTTGAAAACAATAAAAATCAGTATAGTAAAAAAAATATTGAGAGATAGTTTTGAGGCTAAATGTGATCGTTCTGTCGTTCTGTAGAGATGTGGTACTGTGTACTGTAATCCCAGAATTCATGAGCTAAGGTAGAAGAATTCTAAGTCTGATGTCAGTCTGAGGAATATAGTAATACTATCCTGAAGAAGGAGGATAAGGGAAAAGGGGAAGGAGGAGGAGGAAGAAGCAAAAGAGGAAGAGGAGGAAGTGGGAGAGGGGGAGGAGGAAGAGAAGGAGGAGGAAAAGGAGGAGGAGGGGAGAAGAAAGAAGCATCAGCTTTGATCTCAGTAATTAACATCAAGATCCTTACCTAAGTAAAAAGCCAATAGTCTCTCACTTCGTCCTAGAATTCTGAAGCACTACTCAGACAACATATTGTCAAGCTATATTTATATTCATGGTGACGTCTGGGGTTTAGTAATTGTTTTCTTTGTTGCCAACACTAGGTAGATGGATCACATTTATTATCTTATTCTAACCACAGACCTTTATTACTGGGGTATGTATATGTGTGTATTATTATCTCAATAATAATTGAAAGACAAGGGAGGTGTAGTTCAGTGTTAGAGCCACTTACCTACTATGAGCAAAACCCTAAGTCCAATTCCAGTGTCTGTGGACAAGTGGGAAATTAAAGCTGCACCAGAATCAAGGTAAGGAAAGAGAATAAGATGTAGTTACGCATGGTAACTGTGTCATGGCACAAAAGGAGGCCCAAAATTAACTCATAGATAAAGCACTACTACATGTACAGATAGTCTGTCTGTGGCACTAGCTTTCTATAGGGGAGCAAATAGGAAAAGCCTGTATCTAACTTTCCCAAATATAACTTCTAAGTTACCCCAAGTCTAACTTCTGAGAGAAGCTGAATAACAGGCTAAAGATCTTCACACAAGAAGGCTGAGCTGGGGACACCTACCCAGCCCACTGGCCTTGGAGTTTACCCCCTGGGCTATTGTTACAGGATTTCACCTGCAAGAGAGTGGCCTGCGGAGGGGCTGCTCTGTAGATCCCTGCAGGAATTGGAGGACTAAGCAATTTTCAGCAATCACTCTCAGTCACTGGGCTTTTTTTTTTTTTTTTAATGCATTCCTAGTATCATTTTCAGCTTTTCTTAGGCCAGTGTTTGATAATTTCAGGATTGACATTTCCAATTGTATGGTATCTTCTCTGTTAATTAAAAAAAAAGTATTTTATTTTACTTTAATTTTGTTGGTCGTGGGCCTGAACTCTGGGCCTAGGTGCTGTCCCTGAGCTCTTCAGCTCAAGGCTAGAGCTCTATCACTTGAGCCACAGCGCCACTTCTGGCTTTTTCTGCTTTTGTGGTGCTGAGGAATTGAACCCAGGGCCTCATGCATGCAAGGCAAGCATGCTACTACTGAGCCACCTTCCCAGCCCTTCTCTGTTAATTAAAAAAAAATTCTCAGCTGGATTCTAATGGCTCATATCTGTAATCCTAGCTACTCATGAGGCTGAGATCTGAGGATCACAATTTGAAGCCAGCCCAGGCAGGAAAGTCTGTGAGACTCTTATATTCAATTAGCCACCAGAAAACTGGAAGTGGAGATGTGGCTCAAAGTTCTAGAGCAATTGAGTGAAAAAGCTCAAGGACAGTGCCCAGGCCCTGAGTTTAAGCCCCACCACTTACAAAACAACAAAACAAGACATTTCTCCTTCCTTTTATTCTCAGTGTGGCCAGCTCCTACACCTTCTTCACTCCAATTTCAAGTGATCACCATTCTATGAACTTTCTTCTTCCTCCTCTCCAACGTCAACTTCTGAATCACACTTTTATCCCAAACCACCTCTATTTCTTATCCAAATAAACATAGACCCTCCAACTGTACATTTCTTTATATCTTGTCTTCTCTCTGTGTAGACCAATGTGTCATCATTTGTTTCATGGTCATGTTATTTGTAATAATTCTCTGGTTTTTAAGAGGAGTAGCTAGATCTTTAAATCCTCTGTGCTCTGTTTATTTCCTAGAGTAGTTGTGTACTCAGTTAGTCCAGATTGACAGTCATAGTTAAACTAGGTCAGTGAAACTGGGGCTGGGGTTTCCTGATGCATATTTATCTTTCCAAACTTCCTTGGTCTCTATGAGTATTGCTTTAGGAAGCACAAACTGGCAGCCTCATAGTTGTGTGTGTCTTACTCTCTCTTTGTGTATGTTCAGTGACTTGTTGTTGTATTTACAGGCAGACTGGCCTAGATCACCTGTCTTCCCCAGCAGTTCAAGCTTCCCGGAATAGATTACCCCCAATAGGCTCAGAAGTTGGGGAACAGAACACAGCAGTTTCTGGATCTCGCTTTGTTTCTGTAAGACAGATTTCATTATAAATATAACCATTTAGTTGGTTGGGAAAAAACAACACAACACAAAACATTTTTGGCATTTCCAAGAGAAGTCAGTACATAAGCTGAATAGTTGTATTCAGTATATTTTTATATAGGTTCCCAAAGAGTTTATGAACATTTACAGAAAGCATATGAGGATTTACGTAGTATGTGAGGATTCAATTCATCCTTTTGTGAAGTGAAATTGTCTTGCACTGACTAAATCAGAAAGACCAGGTGTCAAGAGGAAGACATGAAGCTTTAGGTCTAGAAACAGCAGATCTCTCTGGATCCTGCATGGCTTGGTAGAGATTACTTAACTGTCTCTGAACTCAATGCCCTTATCTGTTCAAAGATAAAATGGTTCCTATCTCAAGGAATTATTATAAAGATTAGAGGGACTCATAAATTTCTAATAAAGCTAAATATAAATAAGAGCTCAGTAAGTGATTACTGTCATCTTTTTTTTTTATGAGTTCCCACAGCTAACCTTTGCCATGTTTATTTCAGTGTGAAATATCTTCACACACACGGTCCTTTTCCCCTAGCAGTGGAAATAGATGTGGGGAAGTAGACCACCTGCGTATGGATCACCAGCCCTCTGCCAGCCTGACAGTGGCCTCTCAGTTCACTTGTGACTTTCGTATGAAGCCCAGAAGCTCCTCCCTGAGTTAAAAGAGAAAAAAAGAATCAAGCTAAGGCGTTTTCTTGCATGGGCTCAAACACAGCAGTAGAAGCTGTCCTCAGAAGGCAAGAGGAAAACTCTAGTACTGAGCCAATAAGAGAAGGCCAACGTCACATTAACAAGCCTGATGCTTTCCAAGTTCAGAATTGCGTTTCTATTAGAATTTAACATCAAGAATTTTACATAGTTAAGGATTTTGATCTCTGCTTACCTACTACTGCACTGGCATTCATAGGGTTAAGAATTACATACTTAAAGCATATGTAAGCATAGTTTCCTTAGTAGACTTAATACTTGGTGATATCTAAATAAAAGTTCCGAAGTCAGTGAGTATTAAATGGTTGAACACTTGCAGCATATATAGTATGTTTTGCCTAAAGACTGTATACATTTTTTAAAGCAAGAGTGTGTTGTCCCCCTTTTAGTACAGAGGAAAGCACCCACAAAACCGTGTACTGAGTGCACTGCCTGACAGCACAGAGCGCTCACCGCTTCGAGAAAGAACCATTACCTTGGAACAGCGTTCAAGGCCCAGCACAACTCATACATTCCGGGTAGAATTCTCCATTTGATTTTTCTTTTTTTAAAATATTTCCCAAAAAAGTCAAGCTTGTCCCTCATTTTATTTTTCTCTTTACAGTCAGATACACCTCGGAAAGGTTCGTTGACACCCATGGAGTTTACTGGTCACACGTGGACCGGGCAAAGTCTTTTAACAGGTTAGCTTTTCCCACTTATGAAAGAGAATGTAGTAAGCTGGGAATGATAGTGCATGTCTATAACCCCAGTACTTGGAGGCTGAGTTAGAAGGATGGTGAGTTCAAAGCTAGCTTACCTGTGTTACATTGTGAGAATCTCACCCTCTCAATAAAAGCCAGTGTTATAATTTGTGACAGTTCGTATTTTAGAACATGATTGTACAGATTATCTAGTTTAAAATTTCTGATTAGACCATGCAGAAAGATATAGTAGCATACCCTCAATGCATTTTCCTTCAGTTTTTTTTTTTTTTTTTAGATACACTCTTGATCTTTTCCTCATGCCAGCATACCACAATTTTCCTCCTTCCACCACCTGAGTATCTGGGACTATAGACTGTACCACCACAGCCAGCCTGGCAGAGATATTTTTTAGTCTTAAAAAAAATGTCTCCTAAATCAAGTGCCAGTGGCTCATGCCTATAATCCTAGCTACTTAGGAGGCTGAGATCTGAGGATTGCAGTTCAAAGCCAGAAAGGCCATGAGACTCTGTCTTCAATAAATCACTCAGAAAACCGGAAGTGGCTCAAGTGGTAGAGTGCTAGCCTTGAGCTCAAGAGCTGAGGGACAGCATTTACACCCAGATTTCAAGTCCCATAACCAACAACATAAATAAATAAATAAATAAAAATTCTCCTATGGTAATAGCTCCAGGCTGCTGTGTGTTTGCATGTTAGAGATCCTGACTACCACATGTTAACTAGAGATGTTGAATAGGTTGTTGGGACACACAATTTGGGATAAAGATAGAGAACTTAGTTGTTAGGCTTTCACCAAATGCTGAGTCAGTACTGTTCCCTGGTTCTGGGAATTGAGCTGAGACACTTTGCACATGCTAGGCTAGCGTTCTACCACTGAGCATATACCTTCAGCCCAATGTATTCTTGTCTCAATGACCCTGAGATAATTTTAATTATTGGTGGCTAGCGGTCTTTTCAAGTCTATGAAAGTGCTATAGACAATATTTCTGAGGGTTATATTCTTTTTGGTCTGATAAAAAGACATAGGAAACTGTAACACCTCTTACAGTATCCTTACAATTAAATAAATATATATATATTTTAAAAAATGGATACATGACCACATTTATTCTTTGATAGGAAACATTTTTTAAAAATCCCTGAAGATGGGAAGGTGGCTATCCTCAATAGCAGGTAGGAATTTTTACAGCAGAGGACATTCTGCTCTCCCTGTGAAGTTGGACTAGAGAAGGATAAGGAGGTTATGGCTCCTACTCCTTATTCAACTTCCTGGGACATAGGGAACAACCCAAACCAAGGTCTATACAGGAACAATCTCTGGCAAATGTGCATTTATGGAAGAAAGCATCCCAGAACTGTAGCTTCTCAGAGGGGTCATCCTTTTTTCTCAGGACAATAAAGGGGTGTGTGTGTTTGTGTGTGTGTGTGTGTGTGTGTGTGTGTGTGTGTGTGTGTGTGTGTGTGTGTGTGTGTGTGTGTGTGTGTGTGTGTGTGTCCTGGGGCTTGAACTCAGACCCTGAATGGCTGTACCTGAGCTTTTATTTTGCTCAAGGCTAGCACTCTACCATTTGAGCCACAGCTCACAGACTTTTCTGCCCAGCCTGGCTTCAAAGCACGATCTTCAGTTCTCAGCCTCCAGAGTAGGGTTTCTAGGGGTGAGCCATCTCTACCTGACCAGGTTTTTGTTTTGTATATGATAAATTATTTATTTATTGTATTAAAAACAAGGTTTAATCTACATAGGATGTCTAAAACGATCCTCTTGAGATGTTGAACTTCTGCCATCTATGAGAATTCCTTTTTGGTTTATGTTTTAGGTTCACAATATATGCCTAAATCTTTTCAGAGGACAACTTTGACTTCAAGGAAGAGGTTCCAAGTGGCATCTTGATACTGTGTGCCCCAGAGTTATGGACTTACTGGGGCCTTCAAAAACCCAACCCACAAGTATTATACTATATATCTATTAATCTGCTTGTCTTACATTCTGACATGTAAGACTTCCTGAGAGAAATGTAAACCAATAGGTTAACATAATGTTTTCACTGTACAGAGAATAAAAGTTGAAATGACTAATCTTTTCTGGTAGGTTCTTCAGACTTTGTTCAGAATACCCTAGAATATCTTTAAGTCCTCTCATTTGATCATCAGAAAATTCATATGATCATTCATTTGCAGGCTAAAAATATATAGGCATGTTAAATAATAGCCACTTTGTAATTTTGTACCATGATTTAAATTCTTTTTGGTTCCTATTCTCTAATTCATCAAAACACAGATCACAAGCAGTAAAGTCATATTTGAGACAATCTGTCCATTTGAAAGAGATGCTGTTTGTTTTAATCATTGTACTGAGTTTCTTTTTTCTTTTTTTTTTTTTTTTGGGTCCGGTCATGGGGCCTGAACTCTGGGCCTGGGCGCTGTCCCTCAGCTCTTCAGCTCAAGGCTAGTGCTCTACTAGTTGAGCCACAGCACCACTTCAGGTTTTTTCTTTTTGCTTATGTGGTGCTGAGGAATCGAACTCAGGGCCTCATGCATGCAAGGCAAGTGCTCTACCACTGAGCCACCTTCCCAGCCCTGTGCTGAGTTTCTTATACCTTTGTGTCAAAGCACCCCTGAACCTCTGTGAGGAAAGTCAGTGGCTAATTGGGAGCTACTATTGTGTGAAAACACAAGGGTAAAGTAGCTTTCATTGTCAAATTCAGACAGTCCATTTCAAAAACATGCCACATTTGTTGATACTTAAAACTGAATATAAACATAATTAAAATCTAGGGCACATAGTTGCCTGTTTGTTATGTTAGGTGCAATATCCACCTACTAGAGGGTTTACTTTCAGCATCTTCTTCCCCCTCTTTCCAGCCTCGCTTCCTGACCAATGTTCAGATGATATCTCTGACACCTGCACCCTCTGTTTTCCCAGACCTTTGCTCAGATGACTCCTCTGATCCCTTAACCTCTGTCCTCTTGCTCTGCTCTTCTCTCTTTCTCCCTTCCTTCCTTCCTTCCTTCCTTCCTTCCTTCCTTCCTTCCTTCCTTCCTTCCTTCCTTCCTTGCTTCCTTGCTTCCTTGGCCTGGGGCTTGAACTTAGGGGCTGAGCACTGTTCCTGAGCTTTTTACTCAAGGCTAGATATCTACCACTTGAATCACAGCACCACCTCTGGCTGTTTCTGTTTATGTGGTACTAAGGAATTCAACCTGGGGCTTCATACATTCTTGGGAAGCACTCTACCACTGAGTCACATTCCCAGCCCTCTGCTTTATTTTCTTTAGAGCATGAGTCACATCTGACATTGCTCTAGAAAGGGGAGTGGAGAATGTAAAGAGAAATATTAGTTAAGGAGATATACAGCAGTTTAAATCCTTAGAGTTGTTTACATATTCTTACATCTCAATCAGTCTAATTCCTTTTTTCCTAACAGATAATTCCCTTATAAACCTAATTTTCCTGACTCCAAAACAAAACTTGATAGATATAGATAGAAATATGTATTATCTAAATGTCTAATAAACTACTTTCACAAATATTTCTGGCTGAAAAGAATGAAGATCATTGTCTATTTGCTTAGAGATGTTTGAAAGTTTTAAAGTATGAGGAGATTAGAATTAGTGTTGTTATATTTTATCATGAAATGATGAAGTTGAAATGGCCTGCACGCTCTTATGAAAGATTGTATGTCCTTCTGTTATTTACCCCACCATCTGCAGTGCTGAAATAGATAAGGAGAATCACCACTCTAGGGAACTCCATTTCCTAGCTCTAGAGAATAGTGGTAATGCTTAGTTCCCCACATCAAGCAGACTAGGGCATTAGGACCATTTGCTCAATTACTCCACAACACAACCAATGAAAACTTTTAAAAGAACACATTAGTCTTAATTAAGCAATTGTCCAGTCAGAAGAACTTGTAGATAAGTGAGTGCTCTGGATCCATGCGCCAAAGGTCACAGGTGAGTTTCTATCTGGCTTGTCATGAAATCTGCTATAACACCTGTCCACTCTCTTCACTCACAACTGTTTAGGTGCTTTATATCAGTTTCTTGGTACCATGTAATGACTCTCCCATTCATCTCAAACTTCTTAAAAGAAGACAGAACATGGTCTATGTAAATGAACAATTAGGTCGCGTGTCCACGACAAATTACTTTGTTGTTTTTAGAGAAACACTAAATCTATCGGATGGTAGCTTTACATTGCTTGATATGAGAGGGTTAAAAATGAGAACATATTATTTAAATATTAATAAAATCATATTAAAAATAGAACCAGGCACGGTTTTGAAATTTCTCCCTCAAAATTGTGATTAGAAGATAAAGTACTATTAGAGATTACAGGGGATTTGGGGCTCTTCTTCATTCTAAAAGGGGTCTTCTTATAAAATTTATTTTTATTTATTTTTATTTTATTTATTTTTATATGTGGTAGAATGCTTGCCTTGCATGCACAAGATCCTGGGTTTGATTCCTCAGCACCACATAAGCAGAAAAAGCCAGAAGTGATGCTGTGGCTCAAGTGGTAGAGCTCTAGCCTTGTGCTGAATTGCTGAGGGACAGTGCCCAGGCCCAGAGTTCAGGCCCCACAACTGACAAAACAAACAAAAACAAAACAAAACAACTTATTTATAGGTTAAATGAAGTTTAGAAGTCAGCAAATAATGCTTGTATCAAGAATGCTACTTTTTAATCTAAAAAGTTTTTAGGGTAATGTTTGTCTTGTAGTCTACTTTGATAAATGGGTATTGTCTTACCATTTCTGTGATAAAGGCAAATTTAATTGAATTTGAGATCTATTTCAAGTACGGGTTAGTGACTACATTTATTAAAATAGCTGCTTCTTTATCCCAAACCACTGGAGGGAGTGAAATAATTTAAAATTAATTTCAAAAAATATAAAGTATAATAGAAAACTGAAGAATTTTATAAATTGAATAAATACAAGTGTCTGCATTCATATTATTCTGAACTAGAATGGACTTCCTATACCAATTGATAGGTACATTTTAAATATCATAAATCACATAAATTTTTATTATTGCTTTCTTATAACTACAGGTGATTCTTCACATTTGATTTTTTAATTTTAATTTTAATAAAATACAAAAGTGTTTAAAGAGTTTCCCAAAATGTATTGCATTGTAAAAGCATCTTTTCTTTTACTTTGGGCCTGGTCACTATCTCATTATTCCTTAGCTCTTCAGTTCAAGGTGCCACTTCCCATTTTCTGGTGATTAATTAGCGATAAGAGTCTCATGGACTTTCCTGCCTGGGCTGGCTTTGAACTGTGATCCTAAGATCTCAGCCTCCTGAGCAGTAGGATTACAGGAATAAGCCATTGGTGCTGGGTTTTACATTCTTAATATATGTAATCTGTGCGACTATCTCTCACTTTACAATTTTTAATACAAAAGCATTAAATTATTTCTAACTACATAGCAAAGTTCCTTCAGAGAATTCAAAATATATATTCACACAAATGCATGAAGGTAAGTTATGAATACACCAATTGAATAGTCCTTTGTTTCACACAGTAACATGTTTATCTGATAATTATTATGATTTCTTATTTCATCAAATATTAAATACCTTGTATAAAGTGTTATGAGTATTGGTATTAACAACACAAAATTGTTGCTCTAAAATAATTTAGATTATAGGAGTATGCATTTTGCCTGAATGTACAATAGTTATTATTACAGACTGAAAATAATGTTTGTAAAATGGAGAGGGTAGCAGAATAAAGGACACTGAGTTTGGTCAGTGTATGCTACAGCAAATACTATCAGTATGTATCAATAATACATGTTAGTGAAAAGTTTAAAAAATTACCGTTATCAATTTGTTGCAAACAATGAAACAGTTTGAGTTGTATGCTCAAGAAAATAGAGGAAAACGCACATAATTTTTAAAAAGAACTTGAATCTGACAAATAATCATTTGCATTTATAGAATTAAACACTAAAATGACATTGATAACAATTGCTATGTTTAATAGCATAGTAGACACAAAAATATCAGTGAGCTGAAAAATGAGGACAATACAACGAGGTAGACCTCATTCTAATGGTATGATGAGCATCTCTGTAATCACATGACTCCTGACAAGTGGCATAGTGATATTATTGGTTAAAGGGCAATCTTCTCATAAAATTGGTAAACTGGATATTCATACTTTTAAAATGGATACCTTCCTGCCTTGCGCACATGTTTACACAAAGACATCGATTAAGTTCTTGGGTCCAAATATTGGTGATACAAGTCTTTAACCTCTAGAACTTAACATAGGGATTTAAATTTTTTTTTATTCTATGGTGAAAAAAGGTATTCTAAACAAGACAAAAAGTAGTTATCATAAAGGAAAGGTAATAAATCGGATCTCATTAAAGTTATCAAGCCCTGTATTCATCCAAAGATATCGTGAATAGAATGATAAGCAAGCTACAACTACTTGCACTGAGTATTTGCCGAAGGGTTTACAGTCTCACACCCACAGGCATTATACAATAATTGCTTGTTGTGGTCGCTGAAGATCTTGAGGTGAAAACTAGGACACTGCTCAGTCACCCAGCAAGCAGCCCAGGGCCAGCCACCTCCCTGCACCTGGAGCTTGCTCAGTAGGCGGAAGTTAGCGTTCCAAAGGCTGAATTCCCATCTTCATCCTTACAGGACTGCTACCACAGCCAGCATCCCTTCACTGCCGACCCCGCGCTCCCCTCAGTCCTAGCTCAGTCCACGCATTGAGAGGGTGCGGGGTGGGGATGGGTGGGTGGGAAGGAGTGGCCTCCGAGCTCGTGAAGGCCGGTGGTTTGCAGTTCGAATCTCCTCTCCATCCCAAACCACCCTAGGTGGGTCCTCCTTTGGTCCCCAAGGCCCCCCGCGGGCCCGAGACAGGCTCCCTTCTTTCGCTTTCGCGCATGACGCAGGCGCCTGCAGCTCCGAGTGACACCAACTCCCCAGCGTTCTCCGGTTGGAAACCGGGTCCCCCCACCCCCGCCGGATCCCCCCAACCACCCCTCAGCGCCCTGACGCTTGCTCCGAGTCCCAAGAGCACTGTCGTGGGGGGGGGGGGGCGGCGGCGGGACTGCGCCCACCCCCAACCCTGGCCCCAGGAAGAAAGAGGAAACGAGCCTGGGGCCTGGTTTTTCCAGGGTCCCCGCCCCAGTCCCGAAACCCCTCCCTCTTACCCCCCCCCCCCGCCCCTTCAGTGCGCTTGAACTTGGGAGTTGAAGCTCCAGGGCCAGAGCCAGAGCCCTGCCCCAGCGCGCCCCGCCCAGCCCCGGGAGGACTCCCCATCTGCAACCCCTCTCCCCGCCAGTCCTAGTCCAGACAGGGAGGCTGCCGAGATGACTGGGCACTGGCTGGGCTTCCTCGGGTCGAAGCTGCTGCTCTGGGGAGCAGCCAGCGCCCTCTCCCTGGCCGGCGCCACCGTCCTGCTCCACCTTCTGCAGATGGTGGCGAGCTACGCGCGGAAATGGCAGCGGATGAAGCTTATACCAACCGTGGGCCGCGCCTTGCCCTTGGTGGGACACGCTCTGATGTTTAAACCCAGCGGGAAAGGTAACAGATCTGAGGGAGCGGAAGGCAGCGCACCCCGACACTTGACCGTCCGGGACCAGAACCCCCTCCCAAGTGTCACACCCCGGGTGCCACATTCTGAGCCTGGACTCCCCAGTTTAGCTTTTCCTAGACCTGGAATCTCAGTACTTGAGGATCTCAATACTTGAGATTGCAGGATGCAATGACGACAGAATCTGTCATCTGCTAGAAACTGGCAACCCCAGTCTATGGGCTCCCCTTGGGTACTCTCCAAACGTGCTCGGGGCCCTCCTCTCCATCAGTGATCTCTTTCTTTAGATCTCACACAGAATGCAGCAAATGCCGGTCCTGCTTTTGCTTTTGCTTTTCCCATTTGGCGCTACTCAGATCTTAAAAGCGTGTCATTTTTACCAGTCTTGGTTTGCAAAGCCATGAGAACAGAGGCCCCTCTTGCCTTCAAACCTAGCGCATGCTCTGTTGTCTCCCACTCTGGAAAACAGACGAAGGCTTCTCCCACACGGCCAGGCAGACCTCAGGTGGCTTGGCTGCTAACTTTCTGTATGTGTAAAATCATTGAGGCATCCTCAACGAATGTACAGGTGGCTCTTTTTACACTTGCATCTGGGAGAGATAAAATTCTCAACTTTTTCAGCTTTTTGGACAGCTATTTGCACATGCACAGACCATCATTGTGGGTTTTGATACATTGTATCATTGTCACTTAAGTTTTCTGTCATAGTATTTCTTATGTCTATGGTTAGGAAGAAGTACACACAGAATCTCTAATAATAGTGATATATGTGTATATATTTTACTTTTTGAATATAGTTTTATGAATAGAGTTTCCATCCATAGCTGTTAGAGACACTGGACTCTTGTCAATATACCTGAGTATTTATGATTGCAAACATGTGTACGTTATTATTTTATTGGGCAAGATGGCCTATGAAATGGTCCTCTGTGTTCTTATATGTTTTTTTTCAAGAAAATTCCTTTTAAAATAAACGTAAATACTTTAAAGACCTTGTTTTTAATCATAGTCTATAGGTCTTTAATGAGCAGTATGAAATAAAGATTTTAAATCCAAACCGGTCACAGTCTCCAGTCACAGAGCACTTTCTTAGGTCCCTCAAGGAATTTTTCTATTTTTTTCCAGATATGGTTTCCAGCTATACTGTGTTTTGATTTTTTAGGATTTAAACCTACAGAATTACAGAATTAGGATGTTTTCTTTGGGAATTATAGCTCACACCTGCGAATCTCTTTTCCCATCCACGCCTTTACAATGGGAAAGTCTTGTCACACAATTCTTTCCGGGATTCCACAAATTAAACCATTTAGTTAATAAGGAGGATCAGTATTAAGGTAAGCTGTGAGCTCATTGGACTGTTCAAGGTAATTCTCCTTGTTGTGACTTACCAAGTGATGACCGCAGAGTCCTCTTCCACAACTTGATTTTTTGTTTCAGCAATGCAAATTGGATTTTGATAGCAAGAAAATTGCTGCTCGATTTCCAGCTTTATAGCTGAGTTACCTGAGTAGATATTTAAAACTCTCATAAGTTTAAGGCTATTTTTCTCACTTGTAAACGTAACTCTTGCCAGCCACTGATGGCTCATGCCTGTAATTCTAACTACTCAGGAGGCTGAGATCTGAGGAACATAATTAAAAGCCAGCCCAGACAGGAAACTCTGTGAGGCTCTTACCTCCAACTAACCACCAAAAAGCCAGAAATGGAGCTTGCCTCAAGTGGTTCTAGTCTTGAATTGCAAAGCTCAGGATGGTGCCCAGGCCCTGACTTTATGCCCTAGCACTCCCACAAAAAAAAAAAAAAAAAAAAAAGAAAAGAAAAGAAAGAGAAGGTAATTCTATTTCAAAAGCTTTTTTTTAAAGAATCATATTAATTCACACAAAGTTTCTAGATCACTGTGTAGAACTTGACAAGAATAAGCCCTGTAATGCCAATGAAGCATTCACTGAGGTCCTTCTTTATGCCGAGTATTGAGCTCAACTAAGTTGAGGATAGCAGAAATTTGTAAGATATTATCCCTCTTCCTCCTCCTCCTCCTCCTCTTCTTTTTTGTTGGGTGTGGGGCCTGAACTCTGGGCCTGGGTGCTGTCCCTCAGCTCTTCAGCTTAAGGCTAGTGCTCTACAGCTTGAACTACAGCACCACTTCCAGCTTTTTCTGCTTATGTGGTACTGAGGAATGGAACCCAAGGCCTCATGCATGCAAGGCAAGAACTCTACCACTAAGCCATCTTCCCAGCTCTATATTGTCCCTCCTCTAAGCAATGCTACTTCAGTACAAAAGGCTAAACCTTTCATTCAGTGGGTAATGTCTGGATTCTGACATTAGTCATGGGACCTTGAGTATTTTGCACGGGACTTCCAGTTGATCTTTGAACTTGCACTCTGATTCCCCAAACTTTTGGATTAATACTTCCCTTCCCCAGCTACTCCCAGCTGTTGGCCCCGATAGCTTTAAACAACATTTAGACTGCTCTGACCTTTGTCAGACTGACCAAGGCAGACCACATGAAGTAGGATGTGTTGATATCCTGCTAATATTTTATCCAGGTGCTTTCACAATAATTTTGTCAATTTTTTTTATCTAAGAGACCTTTCGAAGCAGTGATACTATGTTCTAGAGTTTTGGTACAATGCCAAGTTCCACTGTATACTAACTTGGTGGCACAGGTAATGCATTTTGCTTATTTGCTTTTTCTGGTACTGTTGATTGAGTTCAGGGCCTCATGTGTACAGTTGCTGGGAAAGCTCTCTACCATTCAGCCATACTTACTTTATTTTCAATATTTTTGCTTTTTTGCTTACTTTATTTTTCAGATAGGATTTCACATGCTTTTCCTCCCAGGTACTAACCTCAGTCTATGATCCTCCTACTTGTACCTTCTATGTACCTGGGATTACAAGCATGTACCACCATCCCAGACTTGGGCAATCATTTTTTTGAGTGCAGATTTTGGCACATCAGAACCTAAGAATAATTATTCTATATAGCTGACATCATTTTTTTACATGTATATCTGTGGTAATACATATTTTGAAATAGTTTTTTAGAAGTACAGAATAATTTAAAAAAAGTAGTGCAAGGAGTTTAAATCGATCCTCACTGGAGCTTGCTTTAATGGTGTTATAATTCCCGTAGTTACTATATTTATAGAAATATTGCTTTTAATGTATTTACAATGTACTGTGTGATTTTTTAAAATTTCCTTTGTATGTTCTTCCCCCATGGCATAACCCCTGTTTTCACTTGATTCCGGTGCCCTGCATCTGGGATATACATTTTTCTAATTTGGGGAGGGGAAGAGGAAATAACAAAATGCTGAAATAAGGATACAGGTTGACCCATTGTAACAATGAGCTATACAAGGCGATCTTTACAACTTTGGTGGTGGGGGGGGGCAGGGAAGGAGGAGTCTGGAAGATGGGGAGGGAAGGGATGGTAGGGGAAAAACAAAGGAGGAGGTAACAATGCTTAATAGGAAATGTACTCATTACCTCACTCATGGAACTGTAACCCCTCTGTACAGTATCTTTACAATTAAAAACATATACAAAAAAGAAATAATGAATATTTACACAGCACTATGTAAAATGTCTAGATTGAATTAAAAATACAATACTTCTTTTTTAGCTTTTTTCCAGCAGATTATGGAGTACACAGAGGAATACCGAAATAAGCCACTGCTTAAACTCTGGATTGGCCCAGTGCCCCTGGTGGCCCTGTATGAAGCAAACAATGTGGAGGTAGGTATGTGATTAACAGCATAGGTGTTTTGCTAGGTATTAAATTCATCTGAACAAGTGTAATTTCATTTTGACTCAAACTAAAGAGAGTTCATTAAGCATTTTAGGCTGTGTTGTTAGCATCGGATGTTCTCAGGAAGTAGTTCAAATACCCCTCCGTATGTCTTTGTATATTTTTCCTCAGGTCTCAATATATTTGTCCTATGGTTTGTAGGAACAATAAATAGATTGTTCCACAAAGTTAGTTACTGTTTGTGATCTGTCATACACAGCTCTAAGATTCCAAAGTGCATGACTCAAAAAATGTGTTTCCCTCAAGGTGCTTAGGGTGTTATTTTCTGCCAGTGATACATTTATTATTTCATATTTACAAGCTATTCATTATTAATCTTGACTGATAATTCCCTTGGTCTACAGAAAATTTGGATCTCTGCACTCATTACTGTGCTACTGAGGAAATTATCTTGTAATATGTAGAGAAAAGGACATGGCCAGGTAGCAAAAGTGGAATCAACAGAGCTTCTCTTCCTAAAATTAAAAACAGACTTTCTCAGGAACTAGTGCTGGGACATAGCTTTCTTAGTTATTGTGGTAGAAAGGCTGGAATTTCCCTTGTACCACACTCCAGAGTCTAGTCCAGAGAAGATCGTGAGAGAACCAGGCATGGAATTTTGGCTGCCAGGCCTAGCAAAAGAATGTGTGGTGTATTGTAGGTAGAGATCTGTCCAAGGTACAGAGGACTGGAGTGAGAAGCCTGAGAGCATTCACGCTCAATCCTAGATGTTCATTCCTTCTTCTTTATCTTGACTCTAGGAAATCTAGCCCTAATCATGATTTCCAGTGTTAACTATATGCTCAAATATGTCACATATATGCCTTAATGCCTTAACCTGTGTGTGTGTGTGTGTGTGTGTGTGTGTGTGTGTGTGTGTGTGTGTGTGTGTTGTTAGTAAGGCTTGAACCCAGGACCTGGGCACTGTCTCTTAGCTTTTTCACTCAAGACGTGTTCTAACACTTGAGCCACAGCTCTACTCAAGATAAGAATCTTCAGACTTTTCTGGCCAGGCTAAGATCCTCAGGTCTCAGTCGCCTGAGTCTCTAGGATTATAGGCATAAGTCACCCATGCCTGCCTATATTACTTTGGTTTTTATCTTGAACCTCCCACTTGTTTTCAGATCATTGCAACTCAAATGCCTCAAAGTCAGTTTAACTAAGGACAAACCCATAATTTGCATTGCTGTAGTCATGGCAACCTGACACTTTCCTTTCTTCCCTCCACCCTTGCTGATGTTCACCACATGACTCCTAGTTCAGGCAAGAATCACAGAGTCATCTTTTATTTTTAAATTTAATTTAATTGTAAAGATGCTGTACAGAGGGGCTGGGAAGGTGGCTCAGTGGTAGAGCGCTTGCCTTGCATGCCTGAGGCCCTGGGTTCGATTCCTCAGCACCACATAAGCAAAAAGAAAAAAAGCCAGAAGTGGTGCTGTGGCTCAAGTGGTAGAGCGCTAGCCTTGAGCTGAAAAGCTGAGGGACAGTGCCCAAGCCCAGAATTCAGATCCCACGACCGGACCCCCCCCCAAAAAAAAGATGCTGTACAGAGGGGTTACATTTACATGAGTAAGATATGTTTCTCATTGGACATTATTTTACACATTTCCATTTAGTTCCTGAGGGACTTGCTCAAAATTCTGGTGGGAGTTCTTTAAGGCACAGGAATGGAAATGAACTAGAGAAAGTAAAATCTGTGAAATATTTACCTTAAGGAGTTATGTCCTAAGTAGGTACTATATTGAAGTTTCTTTCATGCCTGTTTCTCTCAAATATTTTATTTTCTATTCCTAAGGTGATTTTAAGCAGTTCAAAGCAAATTGACAAGTCCTTTATGTACAAGTTTCTAGAGCCATGGCTTGGCCTTGGGCTTCTTACAAGGTAAGTCTGTGTATATTATAAAGCTCTCTTGTTGATAGACTTACTTTTACAGTATGTTGTTGTTCCTGCAATTGAAAGAAGATAATTTTTCTGTAGCAAAACTATTTTTAAGGAGTACTAACAACTGGGTGCCCGGTGGCTCACGCCTGTAATCCTAGCTACTCAGGAGGCTGAGATCTGAAGATTGAGGTTCAAAGCCAGCCCGGGCAAGAAAGTCTGTGAGACTGGAAGTGGTGCAGTGGCTCAAGTGGTGAGCACAGGTCCAGAGTTCAAGCCCACAACAGATGGGAAAAAATAAAAAAGAAAAAAAAAAGAAGGACTAAGAAGGCTGGAAAGAAAGATCCTGTTAACATTGTGCCTTTGACAAGTAAAATTCCAGGGTAGATGGTAATCGCTAGCTTTTGTATTAGTGATGAGTATCGCCAGCATTTCAATAGGAAATCCTGATGTTCAAGTGCAGTAGAGCAACGGAGTTAGAGCAGAGAAATCTTGAAAGGCCAGTGGCAATGAACCCCCCAGAAAATACGTGGTGGCTAGTTACCTTCACTTTCCACCTTGACCTGTCATGAAGAAATAGAACTCCGGCCTATTTGTGGAGGGAGGGCTCAGCAAGCAAAGACAGTAAATGCCAAAGGACTGGAAAATTCCAACAGTGGAAATTAGGCAGAGTCATGGAGCATGGTAGTTATCTGAGGATTAAGGTATCCATGGAAGAAGAAAAAAAATCTTATTTGTAGAAACTCAGAACATAGACATGAGGAAAAAGAATCCTAAAGATTTATATTTTCCCAATGCTATTTTAACTATTTGTATTATACATCAGTGTCCGAGAGATTGGTATCTTGTAACTGTATATGAATATTGTACATATCTATATATCTGTCTTTGTTTTTCTCATCAAAGCCTTTGGTCACACTCATGGGCTTTTTATTTGGGATATTACTCCTTTTTAATTTGTAACCATTTTATTGTACTTTTAGTACTGGAAACAAGTGGCGCTCCAGGAGAAAAATGTTGACACCCACTTTCCATTTTGCAATCCTGGAAGATTTTTTCGATGTCATGAACGAACATGCAAATATATTGGTTACAAAGCTTGAGAAGCACGTTGATCAAGAAGCATTTAATTGCGTTTTCTCCATCACTCTTTGTGCCTTAGACATAATCTGTGGTAAGTCTGATTGGTTTCTGTCTCGAGTAGTGGTGTAGAGATAAAATGGCTCAAACAGAAAATAACCATTCATTAGAAAATCAATGGAAAGAGCTTTTCAGAAAGGACCCCAGATTCCTCATGGCAATGTTACTGATAAATGAGCTACCCTAGAGGCAGCAGGCACTTTTAGAGGACCTTAGACAGCTTGTTGGCAAAGTGAAGAGAAGGACTGTCAGGAGCAGGAAGTAGGAGAAACAGAAGCCACAAACAGGAGAAAGGAGAAGAGCATTTGGAAAATGTGGGAGAGCGAACAGTGTTCATGTCTCTTTAGTGTCTACTGTTGAAAAATAAACCTGAGTAGATAATTTAAACACCTACTTCTCACCTGTATCTTACAGAAACAGCGATGGGGAAGAATATTGGTGCGCAAAGCAATGGTGATTCTGAGTATGTCCGTGCAGTTAATAGGTAAATTGAATTCCTTTAATTATTAAATTAGGAGTTAGCCTTTTCAAATATTGTTAATTGCTTGTGTCTGTGTTGTCTATTTTTTTATTGTAAGTAAAAATATCTAATCCTAGCACTCAGGAGACTGAGGCAGGAGGATTGAGGGTTCAAGGCCACCCTGTGCTATACAAGCCAGCCTGAGCTATACAGCAAGATCCTATCTCAAAAGCAACACAACACAGCACAACAAAGCAAACAAAGCTAAACCAAAACAGCAACATGAGATAGTAAATTAAAATTTAACCTCAAGACTTAACTGTATGCTTCATTTATTTCTTTTCAGGTTTGATTTTTTTTTTTTTATTTAAGCAGTTGTACAAAGAGGTTCCAATTCAACATATCACTTGATGAGTTCAATGCATCTTGGTCAATAATACCACTTTTTAAATTTTTTTTTATTGTGAAAATACTGTATGGAGGGGTTACAATTACAATGGCAAGATAATGAGTACATTTCTTATCAAGCATTGTAGCTTCCTCCTTTGTTTCCCCTTCCCATCCCTTCCCATCCTCCCCCCCCCCACCGAAGTTGTAAAGTTCGTTTTCGACATAAGGACTTGTACATCTCATTGTTGCAGTGGGTCCACCTGTATCCCTATTTAAATGATTTGTTTTTCCTCGTCCCCTCCACAAGTTATACCAACATGAAATACAGTGAAAGCAGGGGTTATACTGTGGGGGAGGGACATACAAAGCAACAAAGAAATAATCTTATAAATGTGTTAGAAACAATCGCATGAAAGAAAAAAAAAACATTTGAATACATATCTTAGGGTTCATTTCCCTAACATCACCTTATCTGACCTTTTCCGCTTGACTCAGATATATACTAGTTATTGCAAATAAGGGAAACCATGGGGCCTATGTTTCTTTGGGCCTGGATTACTTCACTTAATGTAATTTTTTCCAAGCCTTTCCATTTCCTAACAAATGGGCAATGTCATTCTTTCTGATGGAGGCATAGAATTCCATTGTGTATATATACCACATTTTCTTCATCCATTCATCTACTGAGGGGCATCTGGGTTGGTTCCATATCTTAGCTATAGTAAATAATGCTGCAATAAACATAATTGTGCTGGTAGCTTTAGTGTGGTCTTGTTTGTAAACATTTGGGTAAATGCCCAAAAGTGGGATTGCTGGGTCATAGGGGAGCTCTATGTGGAGTCTTTTGAGGAACCTCCATACTATTTTCCAAAGTGGTTGAACAAGTTTACATTCCCACCAACAATGCAGTAAGGTTCCCTTCTGTCCACATCCCCTCCAGCATCTGTTGTTATTAGAGTTCTTGATTTTAGCCATTCTAACTGGGGTGAGGTGAATACCACCACTTTTATGCTCTCTCCTAACCATGAATTTAATAATAGAGGAAAGGTTATATCACTCATGGCGAATTGAGATTGTACATCAATTTAAAGTGACTGTTTTCCAAGATATTGACATTCCATTGTGATACTAGATAGAAAAATAAATAAATTCTGCAGTATGATAGTTACTAGCATGTAAAACATATTTATAGGGAAAAAGCTATTATGAAGCTATACTAAAGTGTTAGCCTTTCTTTACTATAGCATTTTGCTTTCCTTTTTATTTATTTTCCTTTTCTATGTTTTCAGCCATGAGTAAATATTATTTTTTGTATCTGAACCAATCGATGTTTACTTTAAAATTTCTTGTTTAGTTTTTATTTAGCTATGAGGATGCAATGTGTTTTAAGTCCACTGCACGTTTTACATCATTTTAACAGATATTAATTGTACATGTATAATTGGCCAACCACTGTACAAGGTACTAATTTTATAGTGTTACTCAAAACAGAATGAATAGTGGAAATGAGCATCAAATCAACCAATATGAACTTATGAAATCTTGGCTTAGGAAGAAAAGACCAAGTTGAGTTTGATGGGAAACAAGGATGTGTTGTATGGATGGAGAGGTCAAGGAGAGCCTCTGGGAAGGATCGGTGCTAAAGGAGATGAAATACAAGTCCTTCTGATCTGTCTCTGGAAATGAGAGTGATGTACTCAGGGCAACCATGTGACACATCATTATTTAATGTGCACTTGCAACACAGCTGGTTGCTTTTTCTGCACTGTAAAAGAAGGCAGAATTTGTCTCTGCACTTTTGATATAAAACTGCAGGCAGCCTTGGGAAGTTGAAAACATTCTATAGAAACACAAGCACTGATCACAGGCCATCTATCGGTGGATAGCATTTTATAGTGGGTCTCCATGCTTGTAAAGAGGAATGAGTGTAGATATATAGATAGATAGATAGATAGATAGATAGATAGATAGATAGATAGATAGATAGATAGATACAGTTTCATTGGTTATGCTATAGCTTAATCTTTAGCACTAAGCATGGAGACCTTAGTAGCCTTGAACATTGGTCATATCATTCTTAGGGGTTACTTTCATGTAAACCAGGTAGGATCATGTAAGTGTTCAAGAAATATATGTTCCTGATGTGAAAGATGGTATATTTATCCTATTTATAGGATGAGTGATATGATCCATCGAAGAATAAAGATGCCCTGGTTTTGGCTTGATCTTTTGTACCTTACGTTTAAAGAAGGATGGGAACATAAAAGAGGACTTAAGATCCTACATACTTTTACCAACAATGTAAGTCACTGATGTTTTCTTGTTGTGGTAAAATATACTTACTGTGAATTTCACAGTGATACCAATTTTTGTATAAGTTTGTGACATTAAAGGCATTTACAATATTGTGCCAGAACTATTTTGTAAGAGTATGATTTTTATATATTGTCAATGTAGCTAGTGAATGCCAATACAGGGAGTCTCATAAGAATAAAAGTAGAATGGAATAAGAGTGGGAAAAGTGGTTGGCATGATTGCATTCAAATGATATATTCAAGTAGAATTGACCAAGTACTTTCTGAATGCCAAAAACATTGGAAGCAGAATAGGGAATGAGATTAGTATGTTCCCATCCCTGATAGAGGCTAGTTTCTATAAACAAGTAATTGTAATACAGATTATAAACACTTGCCAATAAGATGCTGGGTAGAAGGGTCAGGAGTCCCAGACCTGTGGATCTGAGTTCTTTGGGGATTAAAGAGTTTGCAAAAACATTTATTAAAGTAATACATATCTTAATTTGCAAAAAAAAATAGCCAACTACTACTGTTTTATTTCAAACTGAAAAATAACCAGGAGATAGGGATAGTATATCAATTTTTGTGTCAATGGTATGCTTAAGAACCTTGGCTTTGTGGCTCATGCCTATAATCCCAGCTACTAGAGGTAGACAGGAGTGTAGAGATCACAAGCATTGTGGTTTATTTATATATGTATTTCTTGCAATGCAGGTGGCAGAGGTAGAGGGATTGGGCCTAAGGCCAGTGCAAAAACCTGAAACGGAATTTGAAAAAGAATCTGGGGCTCAAGCTGTAAAGTGGTTAGCCAGCAAGCAAAGAGCCATGAGTTTAATCCCTAGAATCCCTCCCCCCTCCCAAAAAAAAACAAGAAAGAAAAAAGAAATCAAGAAAAAGAGATAAAGTTATGTTTTTTTAAAAAGCAAGATACACAGAGGTACAAAGTTATCATTTAAAGTGCTAAGAAACATTTTTCTTTCTTTGCTATAAACTTTGGTTACGATGTATTGGGATTGTTTTCATATGGTAAGAAAGTCCCTGCCACCAACAGATCAAATGACAAAAAATATCAGTTAATGGCAAATGAATGTGATATTGGCTTGAACTTGCCACCATCTAATAACTTGAAGAAAGAGCACACAGGTTGCATTTTACAGTTACATTTCTCCTTACATTTCATACTTTGGTATCTTAATATTAATATTAAAATCCAGGCAGGATGGGACAAGGTTACTGGAGAAAGATACTGAATCGTAAATGTGATGGAATGTTAACTGGTAGATGGAAATGAGAAAAATACAGTAAGGTAGTGAGGGCAGCCATGCTCCAAGAAGGTTTTGATCGGGTACCAGTGGAAAGATGGGAGGATGAGCCATGCGGGTATCCCAGGACAGCACATCTAGGGTGCATTGGCTCATCCATTTGCTGTTTCTTTTCTAACACAACAGGTAATTAAAAGTTATCTATAATGAGTAAAGTTATCTATAATGAGTCTATTACATAATAATTGCTTTATCTCTGCCACCTACACTTTTTCTCATTAGAGCATTCAAATCTCTAGGGTATGATTTTGTAGAGTATGATTATATTCCCCGTGATAGAAAGATTACAAATTTGGCACTGTGTTTTTCTGACATTAATTTTTTATATAGAGTATGTGTGTGTGCTGTTCCTGGGACTTGAACTTAGGGCCTGGGCGCTGCCCCTCAGTATTTTTTTTCTCAAGGCTAGTGCTCTACCACTTGAGCCACAGCTCCTCTTCCGCCTTTTTTGGGGGATGTTTAATTGGAGATAAAAGTCTCATAGACTTTCCTGCCTGAGCTGGCTTTGAATCACCATCCTCAAATCACAGCCTTCTGAGTATCTAGGATTACAGGTGTGAGCCACCGGTGCCCAGCTATTTTCATAGTTTCGCTGAATAATTCTCAAAATCTTAACAGAAATTTTTACTGGATTTTTACAAGAACTCAGGTTATGAGACTTGAAAGGGTAGGAAAGGTTTAGGAAAAAGTAACTTGAAGAAAACTTGCATGCCTTCATAGGAAAATGTAACCTTCACCTAGTCCAGACAAACTCAAGTGATGGTCATTTAAATTGTTCAGGTCATTGCTGAACGGGTTAATGAAATGAAGACAGCAGAAGAATGTAGTTCTGGAAGCGACTCTGTCCCTTCCAAAACCAAGCGCAAGGCTTTTCTGGACTTACTTTTAAGTGTGACTGATGAAAATGGGAACAAGCTAAGTCATGAAGATATTCGAGAAGAAGTTGACACCTTCATGTTTGAGGTACTCTGTATTTTCCGGGTACTTTCTGATTCCACAACTCAGGGTGTAGCTCAATAAAATACTTGCCAAGCTTGCTGACCTCCATGGTCAATCCCCAGCATTGCAAACCAAGAAAGACATTTTAGATTATCATAAATTATAATACTCAAGCACCTGATTAAATATTAGAAGAACTTCCTTCTTTAGAAGATGATTTTCACAAGATGGCTGACTCAGCAGCCGACATTCTAAAGGTCAAGTTCCTTCTTTTTCTTTGCTAGGCTGTCTGTCCAGTGGGGAAGTCATTTGATATTTTTTACTTCCTCAAGTATGAATAGTAGTAATTCAGATTTCCGAGAGTTTCTGTGAAGATTCATTTCTGGGACATACTTAGTATTTGGCTAACACTCAACAAGTATTAACTAAGTTGTTTATCAGTCTCTTGGTGTGGAGAATACTGCTAGGAACCACATATAAATTCTACATCAACAGTCAAAGCTACATTACAATTACAGAAAGAAGAGAACTACAGATCTGTCAGGTTGACTCCTCAAAGTCAAATCATTCAGCCTCTTAAAAAGGTTTAGATCACCAAGATGTGTTGATCTGCCCACCTCATTAGTAAAGATCAGCTATTTCCTGCAATGTGTGGCACTGTAAAGCACTGAACGCGAAATCTTTTTCTTTCTTTCTTTGTGCCAGTCCTAGGGCTTGAACTCAGGGCCTGGGTTCTGTCTCTCAAGGCTAGCACTCTACCACTTGAGCCATAGTTCCTCTTCTGGCTTTTCTTTCCCTCCTGTCCCCTCCTCTTCCTTCCTCCCTCCCTCCCTCCGTCCCTTCCTCCCTCCCTCCTTCCCTCCCTTCCTTCCTTCCTTCCTTCCTTCCTTCCTTTTTTGGTGTTTAATTGGAAATAAGAATTTTTCCTGCCTAGGCTGGCTGGCTTTGAAGCTCAGTCCCCAGATCTCAGCCTCCTGAGTAATTAGGATTACAGGCCATGAGTATTCAGCTTGAAAATGCCATCTCTAAGCAGGAGCTTCTGATTAGTAAGGGATTGTGTTGTTTGTTTTACACGGAGGTGACATGTGCCATGGGAATATTTCATGTTTTGCAGTCACACTATAGCTGTCAAATGTAGGGAGAATTCAAACGATGTAAATAGCCACTTCTAATCTTCTCAATAGAACTCTATTTTTAAGCTTGTTTTTTTTCCCCTTATATTTGTAGGGCCATGATACCACTGCAGCTGCAATAAATTGGACCTTATACCTTTTGGGTTATTATCCAGAAGTCCAGAAAAAAGTGGATAATGAACTGGATGAAATTTTTGGTATGTTTAGACTATTTGCTAGTTTTGCTAGTTTGTAGATCCTAAGCCCTTCCAAGCAGTCATAAGCACAAAGGGGCCATGTAAGACCCCTTTCCCCTCTGCAAGCCCTTCAATAATCCCTAGCAGGCATTCATCAGTCTTTTGGTAAGTGATTGTCTTGATCTAGATCATCCAAGGCACAAATCAAAGATTGCCTTCACCATCTAACCAGTTAATATGTAAAACAGGCACATGCATATAAAGAGTTCTGGGCTTTACCTTTGAGTAGGTTGAAAAAAGGTGCAATTTGGAAGGTCAAAGAAGCAGGTAAAGCTATTTCTAAAGGCAAAGGAAAGCTCTTTCATATGCAACTGCCACTGACCACAAATTAAAGAGCAGCTGTGTGAGTTGATGAAAGGTAGATTTCTATTCCAAAGCAATCTGGAGGTACAGACCTAGGCTAATGCTAGTAGACATGTCCCAAGGTCTCAGATATGCTCTTCTCCATCTCCCAACTCTACCATCTCATCTCGTTGTTTCTTGTTCTAGGCATCAGACTCATCTTCAGAGCATGAAGAAAGGGGATATAGGGTATATTGGATTCCTGCAGAAATTGTAACAAACTCTTCAAATAGTGAGGGTTAACACAACAGAAACGTACTTTCTTGATAGTTTTGGATACCAGAAGTCCAAATCAACATGTTGTCAAGAATGTGCTCCTTTAAAAAAAGAATCCATTGCTTGCTTGCTTCTTAAATTTCTGGTGACTGCCAGGATACTATGGCCTATGGGTACATCATTGCTTAAACCTCTGCCTCAGTCTTCACATTACTCTGTGTGTGTGTGTGTGTGTGTGTGTGTGAGAGAGAGAGAGAGAGAGAGAGAGAGAGAGAGAGAGAGAGAGAGAGAGAGAGAGAGAGAGAGAGAGAGAGAGAGAGAGAGAGAGAGCAAGAGAGCAAGAGAGAGAGAGAGAGAGAGAGAGAGAGAGAGAGAGAGAGAGAGAGAGAGAGAGAGAGAGAGAGAGAGAGAGAGGAGAGAGGGAGGGAGGAGAGAGATACTGGAGATTGCATTCAGAGTCCTACTGAATCATTCAGGAGAGTTTTCCAAGCTTACAACTTTTCCTAATATGAGTTTTTCCAAATAAGACAATATTTACAGATCCCAGGAATCAGAACCTGTTATCTTGGGGGCTCTTACAGGAGGAATCTCACCGCTTTTATCCTTTATAAAACCATATGTTGGGGCTGGGAAGGTGGCTCAGTAGTGGAGTGCTTGCCTTGCATGCCTGAGGCCCTGGGTTCGATTCCTCAGCACCACATAAGCAAAAAGAAAAAAGCCGGAAGTGGCACAGTGGCTCAAGTGGTAGAGCGCTAGCCTTGAGCTGAAGAGCTGAGGGACAGTGCCCAGGCCCAGAGTTCAGGCCCCACGACTGGACTCCTCCCCCCTCCCCCCCAAAAAGGTGTCACATGATTCCCCACAGTCAGAGCATGAGAAAACAACGAGTTGAATTATCCAACCATCATTGTGGTCTGATTCAATTTCATAGAGAAAAGAAGTCGGAGCCAGGAACTGCTGGCTCATGCCAGCAATCTTAGCTACTTGGGAAGCTGACACTGGGAAGATCCATGGTTCAAGGCCAGCCCAGGCAGAAAAGTCTATTAGAACCCTTCTTAATCCATAGTTGGTAGTGGTGGCACATGCTGGCTTTCCATCCTAAATTACCTGGGAGGGTAAAATTGGGAGGATCATGGTTCCAGGTCACAGTTCCAGCCTAGGGAGGGGGTATAAGGGGGGCAGGCTCCCTCTAAGAAGATGGAGCTCAACAAAGCAGTGCACAGCAAGAAGCCTACAACCGTTGGGTTGTGGTCCAGGTACAGACCCTGACAGGAGGACAATGATTCTATCTGAAAAATAAGCCAGTGAGAAGTAGAGTGGTAAGCATGAATATCTGCTTACCAAGCTTGAGATCCTGAGTTCAAATCCCATTACTGCCCTACCTCAACACACTTTCTCATGTTCTCTCCAATTGCAATGGCTACACGATTTGCTAGTTTTCCCAATGCTCTTTAATCTTGCATAATTAGTAACACCATTTTTCTTACTACAATCACTGCTGTGTTCATGTTTTCACTTACTGAGCACTTTGATAATTAGGTCCCAAAATTTTGGCTACTGAGTTGCAAGTATTGATCTCTTTTGTTGGTTTTATAATGAAAATGAATGGCACATAACATAAAGACAAACATTTGAATGTATATGTTTCAGTGACGTTTAGTACATTTACAGTGTTGTGCAACTCTTATCTTTAATTCCCAGTGTTTTGAGCACTCCAAAATAAACCCTTTACCTTGTGTTTCTCTCCTCTCTATACCTTTGAATAACCACAAGTTTGCTTTCTGTCTAGAAAGGGTAGCGTACAATATGTGTATACTTATATCTTTGATTATGCATAATAGTTGACATTCTGATGTAGTTTTTAATTCTTTTTTTTTTGCCAGTCCTGGAGCTCAAATGGGTTTGGGCACTGTCCCTGATCTCTTTTTAGCTCAAGGCTAGCACTCTACCATTTGAGCCACAGCACCACTTCCGATTTTCTGCATGGTTTATTGGAGATGAGTCTCACAGATGTTCCTGCTTGGGCTAGCTTTGAACCATGATCCTCAGATCCTGAGTAGCTAGGATTAAAGGCGTTAGCTATGAGTGCCCTGCTGACTCTTGCCTTTTGTGCTAGGGCTAGCTTCACATCTTGATCCTCAGGATCTCAGCCTCCTGCATAGCTAGGATTATGGACATGATACTGCCTACAGCCAGCTCATTTTCTCTTCCTATTCTGACCTTAAACCAGGGAAGTCTGATCGCCTTGCTACATTAGAAGACTTGAAGAAGCTTAAGTATCTCGAATGTGTCATTAAGGAGACTCTTCGTCTTTTTCCTTCTGTCCCTTTTTTTGCCCGGAGAATTACTGAGGACTGTGAAGTGGGTAAGTGTTCTATAATTTACAGTAGTCATGAGAGTGGATCCAATATCCCATGTCTGTCTTGCACCTGTTTTATGACCTGTCCCCTCACTTCTTGACAGCGGGTTACAAGGTGTGGAAAGGCACGGAAGCAGTTATCATTCCCTATGCTTTGCATAGAGATCCAAAGCACTTCCCAGACCCTGAAGAATTCCAGCCAGAGCGATTCTTTCCTGAGAATTCCCAAGGACGTCACCCATACTGCTATGTGCCCTTTTCTGCTGGACCTCGGAACTGTATAGGTTTGTATCCACATGACTATGCTTCACCTTCCAATCCCATGTGAGGGTAGGTTTCCAACAAGGCTTTCTTTGAGCTGTGGTTTTACATTTCTCATGTGTGAAAGTCTTAAACATTGGGGCCCATCCACTTTACAGTATATTTTTAAAATATTACTGTCAGAGCATAGTGCTTTGCTATGGCTGATCTAACAAAATACTGTAGACAGGGCAGTTTAAACAACAGAACTTTACATTTCTTTACAGTCAGTGTCAATAGATTTTGTTATTTATTTACTTATTTATTGGGGGGGTCTCTCAAGTTTATAGTCTTCACTTGGTCTTTGCTCTTTGTGTACCTGTGTTTAGTCAACTCTATCAGTATGTATTTGTCCCCACTTTATTTGACTTTAAGTTTAACCATTTAATGTTTATGTTCTGTATTTCTAACTATTGTCATAGAATAAAATACTCTGGTTCAGGTTTTCCACTTAGGAATTTTGGATGTGGACACAAGTCAGCCCATAAGAGAACATATAATCAATACTATAATAGTATTTTAAAATGTTGTAGGTATGAGACTAAAGAAGAATTATTGTAGTAGCAATTACATCAGTCAGGCATAACTTTATTTTTCTGCTTATTTTTAAGAGTTGCAACCATATAATGCCTAAACAAAGAATGCTTGCCATGTGGCTACTTAAAGTACCTCAGGACATGAGTGTACTTCACCATGTAGTACAAGCACTCACAGTAATTCTAGTATTTTATATTTTCTGTAAATGCTGACATTAGCCAATTGAGGCTAGATCTAGGTGTGTGAATCTGAAGTACATTGGTGAATTTATAGTAAATTAAAGAGCGAATGAAAAGCAACTTAACATAGTTATTTTCAGGCTTGAATGAGACTAAAATCCATCTGGGTGATAGCCATCCACAGGTATCTTCAGGGACTGGTTTTTAGCATGGTCCTCCCATGGATACCAAGATGTTCAAATTCCTTCTACAAAATGTTGTAGTATTTATATATAACTTAATCTGTATTCCTGTGTGCTCTAGGTTGGTCTCTAGATTACTTACAATAGCTAATAAAAATGCAAATGCTATGCAAATAGTTGCTATACCACACTGTAGGGAAAATGACAGCAAAGCCTGCATGCGTTCAACACAGATGAATCTTTTACCCAACTACTTTTGATTGGAGGAGTCGGCAGACAGAAAACTGATGGATGTGCAGGGTCCACCCTATTGGTAAAATAGAGATTCCTTGGCCCACCGTAGTTAATCAAACACACTGAGTGAAAGCAGAAAAGGGTATGTAAAAATCTTCCTTTTAAAAACAGCCAAAGTGGTTCTGACTCTTTTACGACCCATGTGAAGTTATAAAACTGCTCCTTCTTGTAAGAGTGCTTCTTTCTCACATATGCTTATCTGTCATTGAAGTAATGGTTCTTATATTAATTTGAAGGTCAAAAGTTTGCTATGATGGAAGAAAAGACCATTCTTTCCTGTGTCCTGAGACACTTTTGGGTGGAATCGAACCAGAAAAGAGAAGAACTTGGCCTATCAGGAGATTTGATTCTTCGGCCAACGAACGGCATCTGGATCAAGCTGAAGAGGAGAAACACAGATAAATCTTAAAATGATGTTCCCAGGCTGTGCCAAGATAAAGTCATTCTGTAAGGGATACCTGATGGGAAATGTGTAGATCATGAATCTAGTACCCTGAATTTCCTGACCCCATTACTTTGTTGTTCTACTGAGCTTGGAATCTACTTTATCAAAGAGAAGGCTTTTGTACTTTTCTAAAAAAAAAATATTGTTGTAGATGTTATGTTACCCGTGCTGTTGAAGTACAGTGAACTATTGAGGTACAGTCAATACCCAAATAAACATTTATCAAGTTTCTCAAAAGAGAAACTCATAGGACAATTCCATTTAATTTGGTTGACTCAAAGGATGTAATTTAATTGCTGGTCCCAGGGCTTGAACTGGGACCAGCGCACAAAAAAGGTGGCCTGGGCACTGTCCCTGAGCTTTGTTTTGCTGGAGTCTTGTGCTTTAGCTCCCTTTATTGGCTTTTTGGTGATTAATTGGAGATAAGCATCTCACAGGCTTTCCTGCCTGTGGCTTCAGACCACAATCTTCAGACCTAAGCCTCCTGAGTTGCTAGGAATGTAGAGGTGAGTAGTTTGACTTAAGAGGCCTAGGTTTAAAAATTTTTATCAGTGGCAACAGTTATGGTAATCATCATTATGGGACTTTTCAGATTTTACTACCTAGAGCAGATCATTTGCATGCTGACTTTCCTTTGTTTAATATGCCCTTGTAGTCTTCTTTTTATTATGACCTGCATTGAACAAGTTCCTTCGGGCAGTGTCCAGTTAGAGTAGAACTTTTCTTCTTTTACTCTCATATTAGGAATAGCAAAGTGTGATCTACAAGAAAAGAAATTTCTACTCGAAGTCCTGCTAGAAGCTGGGACAGATCTAGAAATCAAGGTCTGTACTCTAGATCTCTCTACTCCTTTCTGATGCATTTTCTATAATACACTATGGCCTTACAGATCTCAACTATGATTTAGTTGTGTTATTATAACTCAAGATTTCTGCCTGTTGTTTAGGCATATTTCTTTTGGAATTCTCCCACCTTCAAAAGAAAAAAAGAAGCATGATCTATGCTTAGTAAGCCAATAATAATCTACTTTTGTTTAGGGCTAGACCTCTACTTAATTCAGTGTCGCAGAACCTATCTATCAAACTATTACATATGTCCTGAATTTAAAATTTGTATTTAATACCTCTATTTCTTACTGATTTTAAAACTTATTTTAATAAATAAATTTCACGAGATTGCTTTCAATTTTGTAATTTTGTATCTGCATTAGCAGATAGAATAGACTGCTCTTCAGTGGATAGCAAAGGAATAAGTTATCAAACCACAGCCATCTGGCAAACACTATAGCCTGGTGCTTTAGGGGTGTGTGAGCAGCTGTATCTGCTTGTCTAACGATCTATAGAACTCCAATGAGTAAGTCCAATCCCTAAACAGATGCAGAAATAATCCAAGAACACATATGGGACGGATTCCTACAAATAGTTTACCTCTATATCTAGCAAATGAAAATATATAAAAATTCTCATCCCCACATGATTTTTGTATATTACAGAAATTAGTGGGCTTTTTAAATTGTTGTTTATTGTTTTGCTAGTCCTGGGGCTTAAACTTGGGCTGGACACTGTCCCTAAGCTTCTTTTGCTTAAGGCAAGTGCTCTATGGCTTGAGGCACAGCACCATTTCTGGCTTTTTTTTGAGTAGTTAATTGGAGATAAAGAGTCCCATGAAGACTTTTTTTTTTTTTTGGCCAGGGCTAGCTTTAAACTGTGATCCTCAAATCTCAGCCTCCTGAGTAGCCAGGATTATGGGCATAAGCCACCAGTGCCTACCTAGAAATTAGTATTTCTTAATTTATGCCCTCATATTTATGCTTGCTAGTTTATTTTTAGTAAGCCTACATTAAGTATTAAATTAAATTGAAAATAAAACATTGTTCAATGTGTCTTTTAATCCAAGATCTTCATCTAGTCCTAAAATATTTTGATGCTCATATTTTAATGGCTATAATTCACTAAAACTATATCAGAATTGGAACTGAGAAGTTATGATATGTCCTGTAGGGTCAAAATGCAGTGATTTTGTTTTTTAAAAAGAAAATGATCACATGATCTGTTTGTGTTTCCACTGCTTATTTTACTCCCTCTTCAAAGAACAATCGCAAGAAAAATGAATTTTATATTTTAAATGATTTATTTTATTCTAAAATTTTATTTCTGTTTGAAATAAAGGAATCATTAAAAGTAATTCACTGGGCACGGATTCAAAATTGGTGATAAAACGTTTGAGATAATGTCATCACACTAGAGGAGAAGTGGAAATATCAGAGCTTCTTGCTCAGGAAATGAAATCTCCCAGGGCTACGTGGGTCTCATGGTTAGAAATCTGTTCATTGTTATTGCACTGGTAAGGCATTCACTGTCCTTTCAAATAACTGAGACAGGTCAATTTCTGTACCAACTCACCTATCTTAACAATTAAAGGTACTTGTCATAAAAGACCAGTTTTTATTTGAGAATATTTCTAGAAGGGTTAAAAAATCCTTCTATCCATCACCTAATGAGATACCCAATAGGTATGATTAATTATAGTTTGCCATATATATATACATATATCTGTATATATATATATATATATATATATATATATATATATATAGTTTTAGAATTATCTCTGTTAGTTTTTAGCAACTACTGGAGAGAAACAATTTGAAAGGATGAAAACAACACGGTTCACAGTTTTAGAGAAGATCTAGTCCCAGGTTGGATAGACCCATTGGGTGTGAGGACAGACAGAATATCATCCCAGCCAAGAAGGAGAGAAAAAGAAAGGAAAAGGGAGAGGGAGAGGAGAGAGAGAGTGACAGAAAGAGAGAAGAGACAGAAAATATTGTTAGGAAAATAGAGGAGAAAGGAAGGAAACAGGCCCAGACTCCATCTTCACTTCTGGAGGCTTTTCACTTGGGCCCAAGATGGAATGTTTACAACCAGGCTTAGCTAGATTGCCCTGCTGGAGTCAGGCTCTCTGCCTTTAACTTTGGTGGGTTACCTTTTATCTGCATGCACATGGGAAAACAAGGTACACTCAATCCTTCCTCCATCTTTTAATACATAGAACAGGCCCAGAGGCAAGTCTTCATATATATCTGTTTTAGTGGGCTTCTGCCTCTTTCTCTTTATTGAATCCAGATGCCCAGTCTAAGGAATGGCATCACCTATGTTCCTTAGTTAATTGTCTGAAAATTTCTTAACAAGCACTAATCTACTTATTTACTAATTTGCAAATCCACTAGATGACTCTTAATTCAATCACTTCAACAATCACAGCACAGTTCACTCCTTGTCAATTTAACATGCAAACATATCTTATTACACTGTTCTTAATCTCCAAATAAACATAGTGACAAGTTCACGATTTCACCTAATATAACTTAACTATCCTGCATACAACCCAAGTTGCAATAATTCCTTTCCCAAGGTGTCAGCTTTTTCAGTTTTGCTCATAATCCCAAGCCCAAAGTCTTCTTTGAGTCTCAAGGCAGTTTCTTAGCTGCAAGCCTCTGTAAAATCAAAAGAAATCTACTTGATTTCAATATTCTCAGCAAACAATGCTAACAAGTAAACATACCCATTGCAAAAAAGAATGGAAAGTACAGAAGAGACAAAAGGAAGCCCAAAGCCCAACAAGAAAACATTAAACCCATAGTTCCACAGCAGCAGTTTATGTACATTTAATAGGACGTAAGCTCCAAAGAGCTTGAGAACTACTAGCTATAGCTTGCTATTTGCAGCCCACACAGACCTTCTCTTGGGTTGGTTCCATTTTTTGCTTACAGCTGTCCTTGGCAGACATTTCTGGAATCTCAGACTTACTGGAGCCACATTGCAGCTTTGCCCTGATAGCTTCATGCATCATACTTTCAAGAACTGACTACAGAGATTCCAACACTCTCATATATTGCTTCTCCTACCAGGCTTTCTTTTGAAATTATACTGGAAGCCTCCATGATGTTGTAACTCTTATATTTAAAAACTCTTATATACAAAACCAACATCATGTATAACTGCAGTGGTCTGTCAGTGCCCGGGCAGAGGGGCACCATAAAATGAGTCCTGGCAAAACAATTTCCTAGGCAGCCTGTGACCTGAAGTTCTCTCCCCAAGGAAAAGTCTTTCAAATACATTTGTTTTATGTCCTTGAGTCAGTGATGGGTGAGGTCTGCTCAGTTTCTTAGTTGCTCTCAAGACGCCTCTCTTACTAAAGCAATACAAAATACTTGGTTTATTTTTAAAGATGCCAGTCTCTTCAACAACCAGGCCTTCTTCCACCCAACATTACCTAAATTTTCTGACCAAGCCCAAAGTCTTAGTTCTCTGCTTGTTCCTTCCCATTTTTAATGTGAACCTGACTAAAAGTAATTGCATTGATGCCACAAGCTAAATGCTACATTGTCTTGAAACTTTCTCTGCAAGATTAGTTGATCCAGTATCTTTGAATTCCATTGATAAAATGTAGATAAGTTCTTTGCCAGAATATGACATATGTGGACACTAGTTCAATACAACATATAATCCTAATATAATATAAAATATAATTCTAATTAGAAACCCCATATTTCTATCAGCATTATATTCTGAGCTCCCAACAAAAGTACCCTGTGAGCAATTCTAGACTTTTCTCTTATACTTGGTACCTCTCTGACTTCTTAACTAACATCAGGAAGCTCTGCTTTTCAAAACCTCTATAAAGAGGTTAGGTCTAGCCTAAGTAATATCCCATGTTGACTAGTTCAAATGCAAATGAGCAGAAATCTTCAGCATGTCTATGGAATTGCTTTAATCATATAACATAATCATGGGCAGACATGCTATCTCATTGTATTCTCAGTCCCCAACATTGACATGGGAAGTGTGGAAGAACATTTTTTTTTTTTTTTAGAATTCCGCTTACCACTCCCACTTTTCAGTTTCATTCATCTAGCTCTCTCAAATTCACAATGGAATGTTTGCTTTCTTTTGAGTTGCTGGAACGCATTATTTCTTTCCTTGTAAGAAACCTTCAAACACAACACAAAAGTATCATTTAAGGAGATTTCAATCCCTAAGCTCACCTTTTAGGTAAACAACCCCTGAGAACTTCTGCATAGCTATGAAGAAAGGGTGCCCTTGTTTGTCCCATTCATCTTTTCTCTTACTGAGTTGGGTTGCCAGCCTGATAACTCCAAAATTCATACTCTTTTACAGCACTCAGATCCAAGTGCTTTCTTTCTTTGTTCGCAGTTGAGCCAGTTAATACTCTAAAATTTAAAAGCAGCACAGCAGGTATATTTAAATAGGTAACTTCACGTTAGCCCAGAATATTTATTGTCATCCAGCATTCCAGTAATATAAAGTTTATGAATCAACACTCTCCAAATATAAATTTGCTAGTTAGAATGATGTTCTGTAATTCCAAAGAAGACCAACTGCAGGAGATCTATGGCCTCCAAATATTTCTGTAAAAACACAGGAAGGGACTGAATTATTTTGTGTATCTAATAGGTAAATCAAGGGCTGAAGGTTAGGAGCTGTAAGAAGGTGTATTTCAGTGCATTGTCAAACCAAGCAGCTGTAACAGAACAGCAAGCAAACAAAAACCAGATGAAATTTAAGCTTTAGCATTAGAAACCTGGGCAGGGTGCCAGTGGCTCATGCCTTTAATCCTAGCTACTCTGGAGGCTGAGATCTGAGGCTGAGATCAAAGCCAGCAGAGTCAGGAAAAGTCTCTTATCTCTGATAAACCACTTAGAAAACCGGAAGTGCACTGTGGCTCAAGTGATAGTGCACTAGCCTTGAGCTGAAGAGCTCAGGGAGAGTGCCCAGGGCCAGAGTTAAAGCCCCATGACTGAAAAAAAAATAAAAATTAGAAACCTTAGAGTGAATTGTGTGGCCCTAAGGCAAATTACCCACTTCTCCATGAGTTAAACTTTTGAATGTGTTTCCACATCTTTTTTGTTGTACAAATTACAAATGAACAATTTTCTGAATATATAATGTACAACATGTCTCGCCACACAAATACATACAAATGATAACACCATCAAATTCTTTAATATATCCATTATCTCTCATAATTTACATGTGTGTTAAGACGATAGATCTTCTCTTCAGAAATTAGCAATTTAAAAGGTGTTTTTTTTCAAGTTTTTATTACAAATCAACAGGGGTTTATCTCACAAAACATTGTTTTGCAGGATGAAGTGATTGTACGTATTAGAACCATGATAATGCAGCATATTTAGAAAGATGGCTGGCTTTATATATAAGTCCATAAGTTATAATACACTGTCACATACAGGCTTTCCTTACACAGCACAAACACTTGTCAGGAATGTAAACACAGAATGTAAAAAATGCCAATTCACAGGTGACATATTATGTATGAGATGCTATGTGACCTGTTTCCTTTTACCAGCTGGCAGGCTGCCAGAACATGGCAGAAAAACACAATATTGTTTGGAGCAAGCTCTTCCATTTGGAACAAGCCCTTCCAGTTGAAATAAAATACTACAAATACAAAATATGTTCAGGAGGTCTCTTGCTGAAGGACAAGGCGTGACAGGTACCAGGATCACCTGATACTTGGGTTCATGGGGATTGGGTCTGTTACTGAGTCCACAGAGGCCATCCTGGCACTGGCATTGCTTGATGCCGACCAGCAGCTGGGATTGGAAGTAACAGACAAGCCAGGCTTGTCTGGTCTAAAGTGGCTGATCTGATGCTAAGGTTTCCTGAGTTGGGCTTGATGTTGGGATCTGCAGTAATGTTGGACAGTCACATCCCTCTCCTTCCTCCAGGCAGAAGATATCTCTGTGCTGCATTGCCTAGGTTCCACAGCAGAGTATCATGGTGAATGTGAGACTGTCTTTCTATACTCTTTAATGTGTGTGTTTTTTCTTCTTTCAGGCACTGTTACCTCTCACTTGGGTTCTTTTGTTCTTTGTGGAATGTCTTGGTGCAGGGAAAGTTGTTCAAGTTGATGTTTCTGCAAAGGAGCGAGTGCCTGGAATTCTTATTCTTCCATCGCTTCTATCATTCCCTGAAATGGTTAATATATTGGATATCTGAACACAGATGTACATGGAGTATATTGACAGGACAAAAAGTTGAAACTGGTGGCAGAAAGCCAAAGTCAATATTGAAGCTAAGCAAATATGGTCTGCAGGGCCATGTTAAGGCAGCTTGAAAACTGTTCGTTTTTACATGGCAAGAGAGGCTCTCGGCTTCCAGAAGCAACTGGGCTTTCAGGTAGCAAATGTCTATTATTCTGATCATTCCCAAATACAGTGTTTTGTTTTGTTTTGTTTTGTTTTTATAAAAAAACTATATTTGCCTTATGAAGAATCTGTTAGTTTATCTCTTTATTTCCTGAGTATTTAGCAATATTAGATGGAACTAATGTTCTCCTAAGTGGAAATATCTAAATGTAAAATATTTGAAAGCCAAAGGTGATTTTTGACTGCTTTAAAATTAGAATTTTATGGGCTTGGATATTTTCAGAGGATTTATTTATGTAGGGATCTCCACATTTGCAATTATTTTATTTGTACTTAAATTGAGAGGTTTTTATAACTGTTTAATCCCTCTGTCAATTCCTTTTCTAAAATTAATAGCAAAATAGATGGCTAATTAACAACAAATACAATGGTAACAATTTCCATGTGTATCTTAGGAAGCATTATAAAATTGCAATTTCTAGATACAAAATATACCAAGCACCCCTCTCTCACCCACCCTAAAAGCCACCCCAGTTTCCATATTAGTTATTTTGTGCTTTGATTAGCAATATAGAAATTTATAAGAAAATATGTATGTATATCTATTAAAGTAAGTCCCATGTTAAATACTGTCTAAATCCAGCAGAGTTATATATGTGTGTTTCTTTTTAGGATGTTTTCATTCAGCCAAGCTGCTCATTTTCTTTGTTTGTTTTCTACAGTTTCCTGTGGTAAGTGTATTAACTCTTAACAGTAAAAGTTAATGGTGTGTGAGAGAGGAATTGTTAAGCAAAATTTACCACCTTGGAGAAAGTTACCAAGCATAAAGCTTTGGGAGAGGGAGGAAAGCTCTTGATGATTCAGATGTCATTTTAATGTTTCGAGGAAAAGAACTACTCTCCAGATGTATTGCTATAAACACATGTAATTGACCAAGAGAAGAGCTCAGAAATTAAAATCCCTTAAGGCACGAGTTAACAAAAATGTGTTTGGAGAGGAGTTCCTGTAAAGCAGATTTCAAAACAGGCAGTCAGTGCTCAGTTTTTATTGCCAATACTTAAAAAGATTAACTTTACCTAAAAATTTAAACGAGTGCTAAGCATTTTATGGTGCCTAGGTTCAATAAAAATATCTGACAAGTACTGGATATTTTTTTATTTCAAGCTACTAGAACAATATTTCAAAAACGAAGGACCCTGGTTTAAATTTAACTTTGTTTGACCAGCTCTTTGATGAATCCTTTTAAACAAAGGGTTTCAATCTTATTTCTTTCTCTTTTTACTCTATATTAGTTTTCAGAGAATAAGAATGAGTCAGTACACTGACTTTGATTAAGTATAGAATGGGATTTTTTTTATGGGCTACCACTACGAATAGGTTCCGGAGATTAGAGTTAAGATATGGTCAAACCACAATGATTGTTGTATGGCTAAAATCAATTCCTCTGGTTTACATTTATAAAGATATGTAATGTCTACAGGAAAAAGCTTTTGTTTCCCTTTCCTTAAATTGCAAGTGCCCTTCATTTGTCACCTCTTCTTTAATGTTCTTCTATGCTACAATTATTACCACATAATTAACAGTTTTTGGGTTTTTTTTGGTGTTTTTTTTTTTTTTTTTTTTTTGGTTTGGCATGTAGTCACCTTACCAGACACAGGATTCAAACTTTCTCCTGGAAAACTTCCTCCATCCAGTTTTGGTCTATATGGTTCTGATGATGTAGCTTTTGTGGTTGACAGTAGTGCTAGAAATTATACCCCAACAGACCAAGAAGCAGGAAGTGTATCCATCCTGCCTGCTACAAAAACTCAAAGTCTTGTAAAACTATTTTTGCTTAGTCTTTTAGAAATAGGACACTTAATTTTCTAATTTGAGTTGAACCATAAGAGAATACAAAGGCCTAAGCTATGAGTACTACCCACTTGTTATGTAGACCTTGAAACCAACGGTAGTACCATGGAACAAAGTAAGTCAATGCAGAAAAATTGTATGCTGTAGAGCACAGTGTTCTAGTACTGTGAACATCAGATTCATCATGGACTTTTTTGGCTCCTGAAGCAAAAATTTCATCTGTGCTCAAGGCACTTTGGACTAGGTTTCTATCATTTGGAAACAAAAGCTGTACTATATCAACACTTATTATTTAGTTTTTAGTTTTAGTTTTAGTTTTGTTTTGTCTTTTTGGTCCATCGTGAGGCTTGAACTCTGGCCCTAGACACTGTCCCTCAGCTCTTCAGGTCAAGGCTAGAACTTCCACAGTACCACTTCTGGTTTTCCAGTGGTTTATCAGAGGTAACAGTCTCCTGGACTTTCCTGCTTGGGCTGGTTTTGCACCATGATTCTCAGATTTCAGCCTCCTGAGTAGCTAGGATTACAGGTGTGAGCCACCGGTGCCTGGCTTTGGTTATTTAATTTTTAATTGCTGCTAATCTTATGGATAAAAATGACATCTTTTTATTTTACCATGTATGCATTTATGATTCTTACTGCTTTTTATATACTTATTTGTTGTATTTCTCTGGTAAATTATTTTTTCATATCTGTCATTAATTTAATATATTTTTCTTATTTCTTATTTAATATTAGTTTTTTCTTACTATTTTTGTACTGCTTTTCATATACCTTTTTATTGTATTTCTCTAGCAAATTAATTTTTCATATCTGTCACTAATTTAACATAGAGTATTTTTCTTATTATTATTAATCATGAAGTTTTTAACAAGATCATATAACCTGCCCAGTATCCAAGGACATGGGGAGGGACGTGGAAAAATTGTGAAAGCCATAATCATTATGTGATAACTTCTGCTAAATTCTCTCTACTATACAATACAAAGCTAATACTGTCATTGACGTCATCATCATCATCATCATCATCATCATCATCATCATCATCATCACTACTTCTAATCATCCACCCTCTTCTATTATCTGAGTCACATAGCCAGCATTGGTACTGCCAGGCCGACATTGGTCATAGTTTGCACTGTGTGCATAGGCACTGGGGAGAGATGACTGCTTTGTAATTATGAAGCAGCCTCCAAACACTAATTATCTACAGAGCAAGTCTCTTTATAGTTAGTATTGTCAGTGGGCCAACCACTCAATAGGTTATGTGAAATCCAGGTGAAATCCAGGTATACACACAAGGGAACTTGTATTCCCAGAAGTTTCTATCTGTGCTCTTTCCAAAATTAAATCTTACCCAAGAGGTCAGGCAGCTGAAAGGGGCAACACTGAACAAAATCGCTGTTTTCATATATCGCTTTGTTGAATGATAACTCCTTTGCACAACTTAAGAGTAATAAAAACACTAAAAACAACAACAACAACAACAAAGGAAGAGAAGCTGGTTTGGATCATCAAAATAGAATCTGGATCAAGATCCCCAGAGGGTTACAATAGTGCAGAAAAAAATACTAGTCTTCGGTGCTTAATGAAACGTGTCAACCAACCTGCCCATTTCCTAAAATTTAATATGAAAATTAGAAACCCATTAAGTTGAAATGTGACTACCACGCTAGCAATGTACATGGTTGTTATGAACTATCCCATGGTTAATGGACACATGGCTGACTAAAACACATGTACTCACTAAACTGCAAAGTTTATCAAATGGACATTGAATTGGGTCTTTCAAGGCAAATTCAAATTCATATGTTAAATCCAGTGAAGATAATTTTTCAATAATATGGGTGGTGCAAAGTATTTCAGAGTTGTAATTCCAAACAGCAAGCAAATTGATTTTTTTTTTCAATTTAGTATAAGGATGCATTTGTTCAAGCTATCTAAGAAGTGAGTTTGGTATTAGGAGTGACATTTTAACATTTCTAGAAAAGGGGAAAAGGTTGGGAGGCAGATTAACTTGAGATTTTTGTCTCATGTTTCTATGAAATATGTGAGTCTCTGAATGGCTTGATTCTCTCTCTCTCTCTCTCTCTCTCTCTCTCTCTCTCTCTCTGTCTGTCTGTCTTTCTCCCTTTCTCTCATGTCTCTCTCACACACAGAGTATTAGATAAAGATAATGAAGCCTGCCTCAAGCTTCCTTTACAAAGTGTGAGAATTTAGAGAGATATTTATTCTAAAAGTGTTTTGAATATAGATCAAACACCATTATTTTTAAGATACGATATTTTCATGTTAGACATCAAGCAGAAACAAAGTTATGATTATATTTATTGGGGATAATTTATGTGTAACTTATTATATGGTTAAAAACCAACTAAATTTTTTATATAGAAGTACCATGAAATGACTTTAAGGAGTTGTATATTGTTCAAACAGTTGCCTTCATGTTTTTCATCCTGCTTCTATGATTAAAGTCACATAAAGGTCTTTAGGTAGCCATTGGGAAATGCAATATAGTAAAAATATAAATATATTTTTATTAAAAAGTCATTCATATTCATTCCAGATCAACATTTTAACAATTGTATTGTAGGTTGTCTGACTCAACTATACAAAAACACCTTCTTCAGAGGTGGGGATGTGACCGCCTTGTACAGCCCAGATGCCCACCACTGTCAGATGGTGTGTACATTTCACCCCAAGTGTTTGCTCTTCAGCTTTCTCCCTTCAAGCTCAACCAAGGATCCAAAGAAAAGGTACAAGAGAGTTCATCACTAATTCAAATGGTCACTTTTCAAAGTAGTATCCGTTGTATGCAAATTGCACACAGCTTTGTAACATCTCTCAGGATTGTCTATGGTCAGTGCGTTGTTCAACGCTAATTCAGATATATCTCCAATTGGATGAAAGTCATCCTATTAAAAGTTGATTAAAAGTTGATTCCAGAGTATGTAAACAATGAAGTTAACCTTACAGTTGACTTTTCAGATGGAAGGGAGCCTTGCATTAGATGGAGACTACAAGGAGTTACTAAGACCTTGATATATAGATCTCAACTTCATGACTAATTAAACTTTTTAAATAAACTACTTAAAAAATCTCAAGTTGAAAAATCATTTCCTGAAAGTTAAGAAATGCTAGAACAATCTTCAATATGGTTGACTTTTGATACATATATGTATATATTATTATATATAATAACATTATATATTATATATATTTATTTAAATGTGTTTATTGCTAGGTGCTGGTGGCTCATGTCTATAATCCTTCTTACTCTGGAGGTTGAGATCTGAGGATTGCAGTTCAAAGTCAGTCCAAGAAAGAATGTCCATGAGACTCTTATTACCAATTAACTACCAAAAAAAAAAAAAACACCCAGAAATGAAACTGTGGCTCAAGTGGTAGAATGCTAGTCTTGAGTTCAAAAGCTGGGTGACAAGGTCCAGGTCTTGAGTTTAGGGCTCAGGACTGGAACACACACACACACACACACACACACACACACACACACACACACACACACACACACACACACACACACACACACACACACACTGTCTAGAAAGAAAAACAATGCTGAGGTGAGGAGTTGCAGAAACTACTGGATGTTATGGAACTGATTCTAAGAATGTTTCTCTCACAAGTTGCTGTCCTATTCATGTTAATATATAGACAACACGAGGCATGTTCTAGATGCAGGTTCATTATTCTGCTTCCTAAGTGACTCTTGTTTTGAAAACAGGTTTGGTTGCTTCTTGAAAGACAGTGTGACTGGAGACCTGCCAAGAATGCATCGAACAAATGCAATTTCTGGATATTCCTTAAAACAATGTGGATATCAAATAAGTGGTAAGGGGTGGATTTCTTAGCTGTATCTGAGTTCCTAATGGATTATCATGGAATAGTTTTTGCTCCAATGCTGGACTGCCATGGACTTTTAGAAGGGAGCAGCAAGAAAGATAAAACAGATGGAGTAGTGTTCTGGCTATGAATGTTGTCTTAATCAGTCAACATTCTTAATGAAGCTTATTTGCTTATTTATTTACTTGCCTATATTAGTTACTTGGAAGGGGGAATCTTATGGTTACATTTCCACATTTGTTTACAATATATTTTGATCAGTTTCACCTGCTCTATCATCATCCCTGACCCCCTGAGGCTCTTATTATTCATGAAATTAGTACAGACTTCTAAGCTTTGCAAACAAATGAATTCATATGCAAGCAAAAGCCGCTGCTTGACTTGGTGCCCTGTAAGTCACTTCAAGAAAACTCAGGAAATCTCTCTTCCAAGTTCACTTGAGGGTATTTGTGATTCTCAATCAGCAGCAGAGAATATTTAGCAATGTCTGGGGTCATTGGGGATTGTCACTGAGAGAGATGCTGCTGCTTTACATAGTCAGTTGAGACCAGAGCTGTCAACGAACATTCTAAAAGGCACAGAACCGTCCCCACAATAAAGAAATTTCTGGCCCAAAATGTCAGTATAGTGCTGTCGACAAGGTTTTGGGAAAGCTTCTCGCGTATCAGCCAACCTGAAGGTTTGGGTTCTTTGAATCCTGCTGAGACTAATACTTGTTAGAAAAAAAATCTGAAGGCTAGGATGACACATGTTGCTATTGATGGTACAGGAAATGTTTTCTACACTATCCTAAAAACCTAACACTAATTGACTATTTCTCTACAATGATGGGCTGATCAGAAAATAAAAAGGGTTACAAAAATTATCTCACTGGCTGAGCTGTATCCTTACTATTTTATCTTTACTATCTACAGTTAATTTTGCAGGGTAAAATTTCAGATACTTTCAATTTTTTCTCATCAATACCACACAATCAATACACACAAATTTTAAACATATTCTGATTTTTAAATAGTTAATAATAAAGGATAGCAATGCCTGAGTAATAATATGGAGGCATGACTTAGCCTAGTTAATCTGAGGTGAAGTAGATTAGGAAATCAAATTAATAAAAAAATTAGTTAATAATAGGGATACAGGTGGACCCATTGCAACAATGAAATGTAAAAGTCGTTATGTCGAAAATGGACTTTACAACTTTGGTGTGGGGGGAGGTAGGGAGGATTGGGTGGAGGGGTGGGAGGAGGATGGGAAAGGATGGGAAGGGGAAACAAAGGAGGAGGCTACAATGCTTGATAAGAAATGTACTCATTATCTTGCCCATGTAATTGTAACCCCTTTGTACAGTATTTTCACAAAAAATTAGTTAATAAAATAGTACATAAATAAAATAAAATTTCTATACTAATACAACTTGGTACAAGTTTTCAGTGAAATGTAATTTCTCATTATCCTCTCTTTCAGCAAAATTTAAAGGGAAAAAAAATGTGCCATTCCCTATACTGCTAGTTATGGTTAATTTGTCCCCAAATTTAGTTTTACTCATTAAACTTGATTTGAAAGATTTTTTTCTAACTATCTCAGAATACCTTAGATTAAAATAAAATAAAAATTCCAGGAAGAACATAAGGTCTCCAAGCTCAAGATGAATTTTAGTCAAAAACATGTAGATGTAGGTAAAGCTTTCAGATAATCATAAAGAAAGAGTTTTGTTGTAATATTTCTCCTATATCTTAGCCTATTCCTTTTCTTATCTGCAGTGAATTTGAAGAGTTTCCATTTCTATAATCAGCATATGTCCATGAATACCTCTGGGGATGACCCATTTACCCCAACTTCAATGTATTGTTTTACTTTTAACTTACATATTTTTGGTCTCCTTATTCTTAAAATTAGTTTGACTAGTTGAAAGTAGAGAAATTAAGATAAAGAAGATTCTTCATCCAGTGGCACATGCCAAAGGTTGTTTAATGAAATAATCCCCATAGCACTCATGATCAATATCCTGGTTATTTGAGACTTGTATAAACATTCCCACTTCCCACTGATAATTTCAACACAAAATGTGACATGTATTGAGGTATATGCTTTGAAGTTTAGAAGTAGAACAATTCCTTTTTAATTCTAGCATTTAAGGTTCTGTGTGTGTATGTGCGTGCATGTGTGTGCTTGTGTGTGTGTGTGTGTGTGTGGTGTGTATTTCATGTAGAATTAGATCATTTAGGGTCATAATAAAAACATTAAGTCCCCAGTTAATACAGCAGTACCCCCAAAGTGGGATATAATGATTCAAAACTGCCTTGCCTTATTGGTGTTGATGATCCTCCTCTAGAAAGAAATTTGTCTGAATTTGCTCTGCATATTTCATTTATACAGCTTGCCACCGGGACATTTATGAAAACATTGACATGAGAGGGTCCAATTTCAATATATCTAAAGTTACAAGTCCTGAAGAATGCCAAAAATTGTGCACCAATAATATTCACTGCCATTTTTTTACATATGCCACACAAACATTTCCCAATGCAGAGTATCGGTGAGTGAACCATGAGGTTTGTTCTTTGCCATTGGGTGGGTGGGGGGCTCAATTTTGTGGGGGTTTTTTTGGGTGTGACTTGTAACTTGTTTTTCTCCAATTAAAACCAAAGATTGAGTCCTAGTCACTTTGCTTATTTACTCAATTTTAATGGCATTTTTCCTGAAGAGATTAGAATCTACTGGACCCACAGGCTCTGTTTGGGAGTGGTGGTTTGGAATGACGCCTTCCACTTGTGGTTCTGGTGGCTTATAGCTGTAATCCTAGCTACTCAGGAGACTGAGGAATGAGGATCACCATTCAAAGCCAGCCCAGGCAGAATCCACGAGATTCTTATCTCCAAAAGGTTAAAAATGGAACAGTGACTCAAGTGGTAGAGTGTCAGCCTTGAATGAAAAAGCTAAAGGATAGTGCCCAGGCCCCTAGTTCAAGCCTCCGTACTGGCGCATACAAACCAAAAAGACTCCTTCCACTCCACTCCATTCTTACCCTAACCCCTCCTCTGCAGGGGAATGGAGGAAAATGTCTGCCAGTTCATTATCCCCTAACCTACATACTGCCAGGTTCTTGTTCACCTTGACATTTGAAAATGCCACTGCTTGTGGACCATATCAATGCCAAATATTACCTGGGAAATTGCATGCATCTTAATAAATAGGAAGCAAAGTCTTCTCTTCTCTTCATATTCAGGAACAACTGCCTGTTAAAACACAGTCCAAGTGGTACGCCCATGAGTATAAAGGTGCTGGACAGTGTGGTGTCTGGATTCTCCCTGAAGCCTTGCGCACTTTCAGAAATCGGTAATTGGATGACTAGCACTTCACTGAGTTCACTAGGCAGTGCAAGAGTTCCCCTGGGGAATGTGTTCATCTCTGAAGCCTGTGAGTGTGTTGGTGAGAGAGTTTGAAATAGGCATTACTCTCCAAGACCTCAGTGTGCCAGATCCAGTTGCAGATTTCTTATAAGAAAGGGAGGCTGGAGATAGAGAGGGAGGGAGGAAGAGAGGAAAAGAGAGATGGAGAGGGAGAGGGAGACAGAAGGGTCAGAATCAGAGAGAGAGAGCTGAAGATGCTATGCTGCTAAAGATGGAGGAAGTGTCCCTAAGCAAGACTTGAGCAAAAGGTGACCTATGGAAGTTGAAAATAGCCAGGAAACATATTTCTATGGAGCCACCCAAAGGGATGAAACCTTGCTGCCATCTTGATGGTAGCCCATCAAGACCAATTGAGAACTTCTGATGTCTAGGAGTTGTGTTTTTTTTAACTGTTTTTTTTTTTTTTTGTCTTTTCTAGTTTGGTACTGGGGATCGAACCCAGGATGTTGCACTTGCTAGGCAAGCACTTTGCCTCTGAGCTACATCCCATCCCTGATGTCTAGGAGTTTAAGATAATAAATTTATGTTGTTTAAAGCCTCTCAGTTTATAATAATAACCCTCTAACAGCAGCAATAGGACACTAGTTCAATGAATTTATAGAGGAAATTGTTAAGGCCATATTTAGTGAAATGACTCTATCATGATGCATCCATAGAATTCCGTTGTTTTAGACATATAAGTAATTTCAATTAGAATATCTAGACAGTTGCCATGAAAACCACTGGTACACAGTGCTAGCTCTGAGCTAGCTCTTGCATTGGTTTCTGCATTAGGCCCTCTGTGTGGAAGATTGGAAAGTTCCAAACATCAGGTATCTTTTCCTATTTGACTCTTTTTCCTTCCCACACATCCTTTCTATGCTCTATGCCATATTTGTTGTTTCAAATACATACTTTTAGATTCATATATGTTCTGGGAGAGTTTTTGAAGGTACGACTATGAGTTAAGAGTGGTAATTCAGATGTATTCCCTTCTGTGTGGAGCATTCATTTTTGCTTATTTTTTCTGTTGCTCTAGCAGAAAAGCCCCAAAACTAGATAATTTATAAAGAAAGGACATTTATTCAGTTCTTGATTCTAGAGTCTGGGAAGTGACCATATCCGGAAAGGGCCTCTGAAGGCCTTGTAACATGGGGAAAAGTGCAAAGGGAAGTAGACAGTTGTGGAAGAGCCAAAACCCAAGAGGAAGCTTTTCTTTGTAACAATCTTTCTGCAGAGAAAAGTAATCCAGTACCCTAGGAAAAGCATTAATTCATTCACTGGGGTTCTGAAATTCACAATACTTCCCAAGAAGCCTCTCCTCCCAACAATCAACACACTGAGGACCAAATCTCACAAGAGTGCTGATTCAAAAGTAGCAACACTTGCTGATAGTGTTTGCTGTGATCACTAGAGAGCTGACAAGATTGTCAGCTGTTACTACATAATTGTTTTGAAGGGCTGCTATTAAATATGGGATTAGACTAGTCTAGGTGGTTCTATAGGTGAGCTTAAGATAGATACATGTGTGCAGAATATAAGACAAAAACTATCCCTACAGCTTCATGGTCCAGAAAAGAAATGGACCTTGTCATGAGATAATGCATTCTTCACAACTACAAATATCTCAGTAAAGTTGTGAACAACCCATTGGGTATCCCTGTGAATATGCAAATTGTAGGCTGGCATCAGTGTCCCATGCACTCATTTCCAACTGTCAGGATCTGCGCATATCAGATTTTTTTCTTAATTTAGTTTGGTTTTTAAAATTATTATCTTTAAGTAGTTGTACAGAAAGTTGCCATTTAACAAGACAGTTGGTGAATATATCTTCATCAATGTTATACCTTTCAACATTCTCATCCATCCATCTTTTACCCACCCCTTCCCTCACTCTTCTTAATTTTGTTGACTATACATTGGTTATATTTGATTTTTTTTTTTTTGGTCGGTAATGGGGCTTGAGCTCAGGGCCTGGGAGCTGTTGCTGAACTTTTGTGCACAAGGCTAGCACTCTATCACTTTGAGCCACATCTCCACTTCCAGTTTTCTGGTAGTTGGAAGTTAAGAGTCTCATAGACTTTTGTTCTCCTTGTTGGCTTCAAACCTCAATCTTCACATCTCAGTCTCCTGAGTAGCTAGGATTACAGGTATGAGTCACCAGCACCTGGCTGATATATTTGATTTTTCACTCAAGTAATTGATAATTTCAGAGACTGCTTACATGCAGGAGATTCTCTGTGTCTCTCTGTTTATCTCTTTCTCTGTCTCTGTCCCTCTGCCTCTGTTTCTGTTTCTCTTTCTGTCTCTCTTCTCTGTGTCTCTTTCTTTATCTGTTTCTCCTCTCTCTTTTTCAGTACAGTTCTGTACATATAACTTGTGACTACATTCATTCTTCCCATAAATGCTATTATTATTTCTAAGCTTCCATAACTTTAATAGAACTATTGTTATCATATCAAGTTGAGTAAATAATATAAACACAAAAATAAATGAGAAATAACATTATGTCAGGAGAATGAAAGTGAATTTTTTTCCAGTTCTACTCTTAAGGATACACATGGCATTTCTATCATCTACCTAGGATTTCTGTTGCTCTCCTTTTATTAAAAAGTTTTTCATAATATCTGAGAACATAGAACATAAACCTGTTAAATCACTGTCCCTAAAGCCAATTAAGGATGAGGGAGTAGGAGGAAAACACGAATATACACTGAGTAACCGAAATGTTTTGGGGAGGGGGGAAGGAGGAGATGGGAGCAAAGATTATTATTCAATTTCTTTGATGGCATGGAATTTCTCTCTTATCAGCATTAGAATAGTGTTGCCTATCTCCAAAGGGCACAGAGGTTTGCAGGAATTGTAACAGATAGTTTTGCCCTTAGCATGTATAGTTCTATAAGTTCTCAGAGAAAGAAAATTCATCAGAATTTTCTTCCTTATTATGATAAAGTCCAAGCAAACTTAGCCCACTTCACCCACTAAAGGTGCTCTTCCTCCGTGAGTACAACAGGTTGCCATATGGATCTGTTCCAGCATCGAGCCTTTTCAGATATGGATGTGGCCAGAGTGGTCTCCCCAGATGCTTTTGTGTGTCGAACCATCTGCACTTACCACCCCAACTGCCTCTTCTTTACATTCTATACGAACGCGTGGAGCTTAGAGTCACAAAGGTGAGTGTGGCAGGCAGCCCACGCTGCTGTCCGCTCAGCAATCTTACATCCTTGTCTGAGTTTTGAAAATGTTTTATTTATCTTCCCCTGAACCCTAGCAGCTGCAGTTTAAGGATGTAATTTTCTGCAAGACTCAATTTAGTGGATATGCTATGCTGTATCCTGTTTTACATAAAACAAATATCAATCACTGTGAAACTATGAAACAATCACCCTGGAGAAGAGGAATTTGACACCCTTCTTCCTGGTATTTATGGGTTGGATCAGGTGAAAACTCCTCTACTCACTTGCAATATATCCTTTCAGATTTTTTTTTTTGGTCTAGAAATTAGATTCCTGTGTGTCCTGATTTAAGTTCTGATCTGACCTCTTTAGCCTGAAGTAATTAATCCTTTTAAAAATATATATACAGGACTTGGAATGTGGCTTAGTGGTAGAGTTCTTGCTTCGCATGCATGAAGCCCCGGATTCAATTCCTCAGTACCACATAAACATAAAAAGCCGGAGGTAGTGCTCAAGTAGTAGAGTGCTAGCCTTGAGCAAAAGAAGCTCAGGACAGTGCCCAGGCCCTGAGTTCAAGCCCAAGGACTGGAAAAAATAAAGTAAAAAATATATACAAATGGGCCCAACAGACAGCATATATTTTATAAGAAAAGCAAAAATCCCAATATTTCATCCTTTGATTTCCTTTTTTTTTTCACTTAGAAAGTAGAACTCTGCCACTATTTAGAAAGTAGAACTCTACAATTATCTTCTTTTGATATGTTATTAGTTTTCACCAGACAGAACTGTGGCTTGGTTTACATGTATACATTATAATTTATTAGAATCCTACAGTCTAGCTTACTTTGTCGAGATTCTTTTTTTTTTTTTTTTTTTTGTAGGTCGTGGGGCTTGAACTCTGGGCCTGGGCGCTGTCCCTCAGCTCTTCAGCTCAAGGCGAGCGCTCTACCACTTGAGCTACAGCGCCACTTCCGGTTTTCTGGTGGTTTATTGGAGATAAGAGTCTCACGGTCTCTCCTGCCCTGGCTGGCTTTGAACCGCGATCCTCAGATCTCAGCCTCCTGAGTAGCTAGGATTACAGGCGTGAGCCACCAGCGCCCGGCTTGTCGAGATTCTTAATAGAATAAAACATTCAGAGTTGCTTTTTAAAAATATAGACAGACTGCTTTAGTATTTTGTATTAATGTAGTTTTCTTTTTGTTTCTCATACTTTTTATTATATAGAAATGCATGTTATCTTAAGACTTCTAAAAGTGGTACCCCAACTCCCTCTATTCAAGAAAACACTATATCTGGACACAGCCTGGCCACTTGCAGGAAGACATTGCCCGGTAAGGAGAGTCCGTGATGGTACTAGATGACTGGCAGATATGAAGATTTTTTTCCCCCCTAAGTGCAAGTGGTCTAGCAGTCTTCAGGGCACTAGAACTGTGTGATCATGTGATTTATTGTTTGGTAATTGTGGTTGTTTTGTAACTTTTTCTGTTGTTACTTGATATAGAACCCTGCCATTCCAAAATCTACTCTGGGGTCGACTTCAGAGGAGATGAGCTGAATGTGACTTTTGAGGAAGAAGCCACTGCTTGCCAGGACACTTGCACAAAGATAATTCGCTGTCAGTTTTTTACTTTCTCATCCCTCCCGGAAGACTGCAAAGGAGAAAAGTAAGGGGAAATGTATTTGGTGACTGGTAGGGTATTTCCCACCATTTCTTTCTCTGAAGGTTTACTCTTTGTATGGTTCATTTGATGCAGGTGTAAATGTTCCCTAAGGTTATCACTGGATGGCAACCCAGCTAGGATCACATCTGGGCCCCACTGGAGCTCTGGCTATTCTCTGAGACTGTGCAAAACGGGGGACGGCTCTGGTGAGTCTTTGAAGCCCTTGTCCAGGGTTAGCTGGGTTGTTGCACTCGGTGGCTTCGTCTTCAGGACAGCATTGGGTATCTCGTTTTCCTCCACTCTGATTTCTCCCAGCTCTGACCCTGTGCTGCAAACCCTCTCGTTTTAGTCTGCACGACAAAAACAAATGCACGCATTGTGGGGGGAACGAACTCTTCTTTGGGAGAGTGGCCCTGGCAGGTGAGCCTGCAAGTCAAGCTGACATCGCGAAACCACGTGTGTGGTGGGTCCATCATCGGAGAGCAATGGGTCCTGACTGCTGCCCATTGCTTTGATTTGTAAGTTTATAGAAGGGGATCTTGTCTGTTTGTCTTGAAGAATCAAATCTATAGTCAGTTTCTTCAGGATCAGATGACTTTCTTTTTTAAATTTTTAATTTTATTTTTATTGAAAAGGTGATGAGCTGGAGGGTTATGGTTACATAGGTAAGGCAATAAGTACATTTGTTTTTAATCATTTTTACCCTGTTCCTCTTTGCCCACTTTATTAATAGAATAATTATTTGCTTTCTAAAAACTGTTTTATTTAAATTTTATTTTGGGGGGTAATGGGGCTTGAACACAAAGCCCTGGCTGCCTTGCAAGGCAAGTGCTCTACTACTTAAGCCATACACTCAGCTCTTTATGGGTTAGCTTATTTTTCAGGTAGGGTCTCACTAGATCCAAGGACCAGCCTTGGACTGCAGTCCTTCCATCTCAACCTTGTATATAGCTGTGGTTACAGGCATGGACTGCCATACTCAGACTCTAAATTGACTCTTTAAGCAATAAATAACATTATAAAAATTGCATATAATTATAGGGATCCATATGATGTTTCAATACATGCTTATTATGTGATCGTATGTGTGTGTGTGCACATGTGCGTGTGTGTGTGTATGTGTGTGTGTGTATGTTCACCCAAGTAAAAAAAACCTCAGGCTCGAGGCTCTACCACTTGAACCACAGCTCTACTTCTAGATTTTCTTTTTTTTTGGTATTTAGCTGACAATAAGAGTCTCACATACTTTTCTGCCCATTCTGGCTTTGAACTGTGAGCCTCAGATCTTAGTCTCCTGAATAGCTAGGATTACAGGTATGAGCCACTGGTGCCTGGCTGTTGTAAGATATTTATCTCCTCAAACATATATTTTTTCTTCATGGTGAGCCTACAGAAATATTCTCGACTAGATTTTTTGAAATATACAGTATACTATCCTGCAACAATTCCCAAAGACTTTTTACTATTATCTAGATGTTACTTAATAGTCGTTGTTAAATCTGTCCCTGTCCTTGATGCTTTTTTATTCTCCTCTGATCCTGGAAACTGCCACTGAGCTCTCAAGTACTATGAGATAAACTTTAAAAAATCCACAAAGAAGTCAGTTCTTCTAGTATTTGACTTTTGTTCCTGGCTTCTTTCACTCAGCATGCTATTCTTTAGTTCTATCCACGTTATCACAGATGACAATTTATCCTTTACTGTGGCTAAATTGTATCCCATTGTGTTGTTGCATAGTATTATCTTATTCATTGACCAGTTGTTGGATATTTGGGTTTCCTCCCAGGTTTTAACATAATATACAAGTCCTTTTCCTCCACAACCCTCCCAACACTTGTTACTTTTGACTTTTTGTAGCAGCCATTCTTAGTGGAGCAAGTGGATGTGATTTGTATATCCCTGACATTAGTGATATCGAAGACATTTTAAGGAGAGATGATATTCAAAATATTTAGCAGGATGTAGGGGCTTAACCAGTCCAGGCCATCAGAACACAGTGTGTGGCCAATTTGCACTATTTTATTGGACAGAGAGTATAATATGTCAAATTTTGAAGTTTAAAACACTGAAACTTTGTAGTTTGTGAGTCACAGCTCCACCAGTTATTACAATGGTGGTTTTGGGCAATTCACAAATCCTTTTGAGGGTTTAAAAAAAATTTTTTAATCTAATATTTTTCCTGTCTGGGGGCTTGAATTCTGGGCCTTGAAGCTGGCCCTGTATTTTTTTTGTGCTCAAGGCCATTGCTTTACCTCTTGAGCCACAGCTCCGCTTCTGGATTTTTATAGTAAATTGAACAGAAGAGTCTCATGGACTTTTCTGTTTATGTTGGCTTCAAACCACAATCCTCAGATATCAACCTTCTGAGTGGCTAGGATTACAAGTGAGAGTATCTAATTTATGATGTTGTTAGAATAATTAAATGACATTTGAACATTTAACATCATAGTTGAAATATAACAATTGCTCAGAAAATATTAACATATACTGCATTCCATAAGAATTATAGAAATGGACAAAACTTATGAATAAGCTAAAGAGATACCAAGATGTACTTGGGATCTCCCCAAAATAAATACAAATCATTTTTTTTCATGCTTTAATTTTTTATTGTGAAAAAACTGTACAGAGGAGTTTGGAATTCTATGCCTCCATCAGAAAGAATGACATTGCCCCATTTGTTAGGAAATGGAAAGACTTGGAAAAAATTATATTAAGTGAAGTAAGCCAGGCGTAAAGAAACATAGGTCCCATGGTTTTCCTTATTTGCAATATCTAGTATATGTCTGAGTCAAGCAGAAAAAGGTCAGATAAGTTGATGTTAGGGAAATGAACCCTAAGATATGTATTCAAAAACATTTTTATTGAGTGGAATTTTACCCTTCCCCTTCCCCAAAGGGTAAGGCCAGGAGCTGTGTATTAGAATCTACACACTGCCACAACTCCACAGCAGTCAGTGGCTTTGTGGAGGATAGCCTGGTCCCTATAGTTACCCGTGTGTGTGTGTGTGTGTGTGTGTGTGTGTGTGTGTGTGTGTGTGTGTGTGTGTGTGTGATGTCAATATGTGACTTTGTGGAAGGAAGATGATTGACCCAGAAAAGAATGTCCTGAGCTGGGAACTAATCTCTGATTTTTCTAAGTGCACCAAAATTGGGATCAAGCACTTTCATTCTTGAAGGCTCTGTACTGTGTTTTAAGAGATTATAGAGCTGGAATCATTGTGATATAATTGAAAGTCATTTAAGAATTATAATATTTACACCAGATTTTTGCTGGTACCAGCCCTTGATCTGAGGACCTCATGCTCTTGCTCAGTTTTTTTCCCCACAGATGTTACTCTACCATTTGAACTACACTTCTAGTTCCAGCATTTTGCTGGTTATTGAGGAGTTTTGAGGATTTGTCTATCTCAGCTGGCCTGGAATCAGGATCCTCAGATCTCAGCCTCTTGAGTAGCTAGGATTACAGGTGTGATCCACCAGTGTCCAGCTTATAGGCACTTTTTTGTAAACAAAATGATCAGAGATCCAGTACTGTTGCTGTGGGTGATCACAATTTACCAGGAAGAGGAAATGGATCATATGTAGAATTTTCTTCCTTAGTCTTTTTTTAAGAGAGGAAAGGAAAGGAAAAATGGAATAAGCAATAATCCTAGATCTCATCAGGCATTTCTGTTTTTCTCTCCTAGGATGCCCCACACGGATGTTTGGCACATTTACGGTGGTCTTATAAACCTGTCCGAAATTACAAAAGAAACTCCTTTCTCACAAATAAAAGAACTTATTATTCACGAGAACTATAAAGTCTCAGAAGGAGGGCATGACATTGCCTTAATAAAACTTCAGGCTCCTTTGAATAATACTGGTATGCAACCTATTTAAGGAAATGCTATAAAGTGAATGACACTTGATTAAGTTAAGACATCAGCTTGAATGAGAGGCAAAATCTGCAGAGGTTGCGTTTACTTCTTGCTTGGTGTCAAGTAGAAGTTGAGGACTACCAAGAAAATGACATTCCTGTGACATAAAAAAAAAAATCTTCTACTCAATGAATAAGAAATGATCAGTAGTTTTTCCAGAGAGTAGCACAGATGAATAGATGTTGTTAAAATAGTAGGCTGAGTCAAGTTGGTGCCTCATGCCTGTAATCCTCGCTATCTCCAGAGGCTGAGGTCTGAAGATTGTGGCTCAAAGCCAGCCCAGGCAGGAAAGTCTGTGAGACTCTTATCCCCAATTAACAAGCAAAAAAAAAAAAAAAAAAAAAAAAAAAAAAAAAAAAACCTGGAAAGTGGAGTCGTAACTCAAGTGGTAAAGAACTAGCTTTGAGAAAAAAAAAAAAAAAAGCAAAATGAAAATACCCAGATTCTGAGTTCAAGCTCTAGTACAGGCACAGGAAAAAAAATATATAATAGTAGGCCAAGTTAATATCCATGCCCAAACAAGAGCATTGGCCTTCTTTTGGTAAGAATCACCAGAATCATTGCTGGAATTTAGGGATACTGGGATGAAAAGAGTGTCAGGAAACGACTGTTATTTTCTAGGATGAACTTCTGGAGAGAAAAGACAGATGCATGAGTAAGTTCTGGGGAGAAGGGAGCCTTATTGTTTTGGAGTGTCACTCTAGAGAAACTCAATGTGCGCTCACACAACCCAGTTCGAAAGGCCCATTAACAACTGTGGCCACACGCAACTGGCCTTCTGACTTAATCTTTAATATCCTCATGTATAAAATGAAGGGAATCATTTCTTCTCTCCATTTGTTACAATAAGTAAGATAATAAGTAAAGGCACTTCATGGAACACTTCTGCTGTGACTGATTCATAACATATACTTTAAAAAAAAAAAGCAAGGCCTTACAACAGCATTTGACAGTAAATTTGGGCTCTGACTTTTGGTTTAACCAAGGAAATGTCCAAAATATTTTTATGTCATGTGGGGGAGAAATTTTCTTGAATCACCAATTCAGAAGTTAAGCAGAGAGCTGAAGGCTCATTCTCAGTAGGAGTCTGTGGAAAGAACTTCTAGGGATAGTTAAAGGCGTGTTTTCAAAGTCAGTATCTGTAATGTCACTTAACCTAGTTTTAACATTATCTTTCAGAATTCCAAAAGCCAATATGTTTGCCTTCTAAAGCAGATATAAATACAATTTATACCAACTGCTGGGTGACAGGATGGGGATACACTAAGGAAAAAGGTACAGGTTGACATTTTCTCTGTTTTTCTATTCTGACATGTTAAATCAGCTCCCATCTAAATTGATGTCCAAGTTTATGAGTTTTCTTTTGTGGTAGTATTGATATTTGAACTCAAGTTCTCACACTTTTGAATCAGGTACTGTACCACTTATGCCACATCCCAACCCCTTCATGTTTTGCTATTTTTTTTTCTAATAGGGTCTTATGTTTTTTGCCCAGCCTCAGGTTACAATCTTCTTACCTACAGCTTCCTGGGTAGTTGGGAATGACAAGCTTGTGCCACCATACCCAGCCTTTTTCTTGAGATGGGTCTTCCTAACTTTTGCCTGAGCTGGCCACAAACTGAGATTTTCCTTAGTTTTACTTCCAGAACACCCATGGTTATAGGTACAAGTCTCTGCACCAGGCCAAACTTATGATCTTTTTAATTAATATATTCCCAAATATTTTTTCGGTGATTCCTGAGATATAGTTGGTTTTGGCACTGAACATACAATGAGGTAAATTTTTTTAGCATCATCTTTCACAATGAAGATTATTTGTTTGACTTTGAGAAATTGGGCCTTTATATGATCAACAAGCCCACTTGGTCTTCAATATTACTATAGCTACAAATTAATATTAATTACTATTACTGTCAATAGTAGTTACCATTAACAATTATGTGCTATTGATATTGATAGTGTTGTCAATAATACTATTAATATTAAACACTATTAATATTAATTGCAATAGTAAAAGTAACTAATAATAATATTAAGAATAATTGATTTCTGCCTCCCCATTCTGTGTTCTTCCTTGACATCAAATAGATAGCTGTATAGACCATGAGACACATCATCTCTTTTTAAGGCCAGTTCTTAATCTGTTTTTACATTCATTTGTTTCAGGATCTGGTGATGCTTGTGACATTTTCTCTAATGCTTTTAAATGCTTACATCAAGCACATAGGTTTATGAAGAAAACTAATTTGATTGCAATAAAGCTAAAAGGATAGGTATAATGATAGATGTGCATCTATATTAATGTATTAAATAGTTGTTTTAATAACTACCATAATTTGGAAACTATGATGTATAAGTATTATTTTCATATTTTTCCATATATGCCCACCACTACTGTAATGCAATATGAACATAGTTATAATCTTGGTTTAGGACTAGATAAAAGCTGCAGCTACTGGTTAGAACATCCAGATGATCATACTGGAGGCAATGCACATCCTCCGAGGAGCTTAGACTAAGATGAGAGGAGGTACAGGCCGAGACACAGTCTCTGGTCAGCTTAAGTTATGGGATTGTTGAAACTGTCTCTGTGTTTCTCTCATTCCTGTTCCTTTCTCTTTCTTTCTCCAGTTCTCTCCCTGCCTGCCTCTCTCAGACCCTCTTGTTATCTTTCTGTGTCTTCCTTTGTCTGACTATCTCTTCCCCTCTCTCTCTCCAGATCTTTCTCTGTCTCTCTGCCTGTCTCTGTCTGTCTTTATCTGCATATGTGAGAGATGTTCATTAGCTGTTCACATATATACATACATATACATGTATACATATATATATACATATACAACAGCATATAAGCATATAAATGTATACATGCATGCATATGTATATACACATACATATATAAACATACATATACACACACATATATATGTATGACCCTACTGAGAAGTGCATCACATGATTTGTTCTAAGATTTTAGGTGCCATGTTTATTGTATTCCTCCCTTTGAACTTGTATATTGGTTGCTTCATAGATGAAATCCAAAATATTCTACAAAAGGCAAGTCTCCCTTTGGTAACAAATGAAGAATGCCAGAAAAGATATAGAGATTATACCATCACCAAACAGATGGTCTGTGCTGGCTACAAAGAAGGGGGAAAAGATGCTTGCAAGGTAACACATTTCATTATGAAACAATGCACAACACTTCACTAGAGTTAACTAATGTCAAAAATAGTTTCCAGTAATGTGTTTCATTGCATTTAAAATTTCAGACGGAAATTATCTGTTGATTTTATACACAACATCTAACATATATAATGTGCACCACATATTGTTTATGATCCATATGTCACAGTCAGTGCAGGTGAATGCTGTAATTCAGAATAACAATGATATGTACTGTAATTATACTAAAGTATAAGAACATACAAGTTCTTTGACTCAAGAATAAGGAAGTCAAAATTTCTTAGCTGCTTCTCCTTATGGATGGAAGCTGTAATACACGGAAAATGCAACCATTTTTGTCAATTTCGTCACATGCAACGATCGATGGGAATGGAGATGCCTGTGTGTGTTGTGCGTGCTGTGTGAGATGTTATTGTACCTCTGATATCACCTTCACTCATTGTATTTTTAAACCCACTGTGACCCAGGGTGATTCTGGTGGCCCTTTAGTTTGTAAGCACAATGGAGTGTGGCAGTTGGTTGGCATCACCAGTTGGGGTGAAGGCTGTGCCCGCAAGGAACAACCAGGTGTCTATACCAAAGTTGCGGAGTACGTGGACTGGATTTTGGAGAAGACCCAGAATGGCAGTGGAGATGCGTCAATGACATCACCCTGAAGAGCTGAGGAAAAGCTTGGGGTGCAGTACTCACTTTACAGCAAGGGTTCAAGCCCAACTCTGAGCCTTGAGATCCTTGCCCGCAAATGCACAGTAGCATCTACCTCACCTTGTCACAAATCAGAAGAACACAATGAATACACAGTCGCTGGGGACATTGTCTCATGACACTATCTTGCCCAAACATGCTTTGAAAATTTAGTCACAGAAGCTTCTATTGGGAGATGACTGAAGAGCTTCATGTTTTGTTTGTTGTTGTCGTTGTTGTTTTTTGAAATAAAATGTCCAACGAGTGTGAGTAGATAATGTCTTCTTATAGCTATGAAATGGAACTGAAAATAAGTCGCTTGAGATTCTCGCACAGGGACTGGGATCTTTGCCACTTACTGTTTCCCTTGAAACTCTGTACCTCTTAGTGGCCACTTCTCTAAGCCTCAGACTTCATCAATTATTTTGAATTATTCTCTAAACCAAGCACTGCTACACTGGGGGTAAAGAGCAGGAAAGCCTGAGCTTCATTTCACCCAGGGGAAAGAGTTCTGTGTAACATTCCACTTTGCAATGAAAAGAGGAGTTGTCTGCATGTGGGAAAACAGAGCACTATTCTATGTCAGTCTCTTCTTACCTTTGTGAGCTGGGCATTAATACTTGGTCCAGGCTAGATATGCAGATAAGGCTTACAGAGCTACATTTTCCTGGTTGTAGTTTCAGAAAGAGCCTGGATGGAAGGCAAGAATTTTGCTTTGAAAAGAATGTTAACCCTGAGAGTTTAGTGGAAATTGAGTTCTGCAACCTAATTAAAAATGCATCATTAGGCGTAAAGTTTTGCATAAAACAAAAACTTGTACATTCATAGTGATATTGAGTAACCTTAAAGTGCATTATATAAATCCTTATGTAACATACATTCCAAAGTTGCCAGTGATTACTACAGATAACTGTTGGTAGCTTGATTTGGTTCAGATACATGGATTATTATTGACCCCGAATAGGCCATTTACAAAATATCCTGAAAGCAGAAAAACAGAAAAGTGAACATTTCTACAGGAGATTCAATTTTTCCTTCCATATTCAAAGGCATGGTACATGATAGATACACCTGAAGATGGAGTAGCTGAAGAAAACCAAGAGTTCCTGGTTATGTGTAGGCTGTGTGGTAGGAAAACAAGAGTTAAGAATTTGGCAACAATATTAAATGAAGTAAGACAGGCCCAAAGAAACATAGGTCCCATGGTTTCCGTTATTTGCAATAACTAGTATATGTCTGAGACAAGAAGAAATGGTCAGATAAGTTGATGTTAGGTGAAATGAACCCTGAGATAAGGACACAAGTTGTTTTTCTTTCTTGTTATTGTTTCTAACATATTTATAAGATGGTTTCTTTGTTGCTTTGTATGTCCCTCCCCCATGGTATAACCCCTGTTTTCACTGTATTTGATGTTGGTATAATTTGTGGAGGGGAAGGGACAAAACAAATAGTTTAAATAGGGATACAGGTAGACCCATTGCAACAATGAGATGTATAAGACGTTATGTTGAAAAATGAACTTTACAACTTTGGTGGGGGGCGGGAGGGTGTAGTTGTGGAGGTGGGAGGGCAGGGATGGTAGGGGAAAAACAAAGGAAGAGGGAACAATGCTTGATAAGAAATGTACTCATTACATGTAATTGTAACCCCTCTGTATGGTATTTTCACAATAAAAAAGAGATTTGGCCACAAACAAATAGTTCTTATAAAACCTGGTAGATGGCAGCTGTTTATTTTATTTTATTTCATTTTTAAACTTTATTTTATTATTAAGATGTTGCACAGAGGGGTTACAGTTACATGAGTAAGGCAATGAGTACATTTCTTGTCCATCATTGTTAGCCCTTCCTTTCCATGTTGTTGTCCCACTAACCCTTCCCTCCCCTACCTCCCACGCTCCTCTCCTCCCCCTATCCTTCCCCTCCGAAGTTTTAAAATTTGCTTCCAATATACTGTCCTGTGGGTATCCTTGTTGCAATAGGTCATCCTGCATCCTTGTTTCAGCATTTTGTTATTCCCCTTCCCTTCTCCAGATTAGACATATGTATATACAAGATGCAGGGTACCAAAATCAAGTACAGTGACAACAGGGGATATGCCATAGGGAAAAGAACATACAAAGGAAACAACAACAAAATAAAATCACATGGCACATTTAAAACAATGACAATAAAGACAGACCTCTTGTGTCCATATCTTGAGGTTCATTTCACTTAGCATTATCTTATATGGTCATTTTTGAGCTTTTCAGCTCATCTGATAAGATTACCCTATATGAATACTAATTATTGCAAATAAGGGAAACCATGGGACTGGTTCTTTGGGACTGGCTTACTTCACTTAATATGATTTTTTTTCCAAGTCTTTCCATTTCTTAACAAATGGGCAGTGTTGTTCTTTCTGATGGAAGCATAGAATTCATATATAAATATATATATATGTATATATATATATACCACATTTTCTTGATCCACTCATCTACCGAGGGGCATCTGGGTTGGTTCCATATCTTAGTTATGGTTTGAATAATGCTGTGATAAACATAGTTGTGCTGGTAGCTTTAGTGTGGCCTTATTTGTGATGATTTGGGTAAATGCCTAGAAGTGGGATTGCTGAGGTATAGGTGAGCTCTATGTGGAGTCTTTTGAAGATCCTCCATACTGCTTTCCAGAGTGGTTGAACAAGCTTACACTCCCACTAACAAAGCAGTAGGGTTCCCTTTTGGCCGCATCCCCTCCAGCATCTGTCACTGTGAGATTTTTTTTTTGATTATAGCCATTCTAACTGGGGTGAGGTGGTATCTCAATGTTGTTTTGATTTGCATTTCTTTTATGGCCAGAAAAGTTGAGCATTTCTTCATTTGCTACTGGCCATTCTTATTGCCTCTTCAGAGAAGTCTCTCTTTAAGTCTTTAGCCCACTTACTAATGGGGTGGTTGTTTCTTTGATGATTTGTTTTTGGGTGACTTAATTTTTTGAGTTCTAAGTATGTTTTAGATATGAGACCCTTATCTGTTGTATAGCTAGGGAATATCTTCTAGTCTGTGGGCTTTCTATTGATCTTACTAGCTAGTCCTTTGCCATGCAGAAGCTTTGCAGTTTCATGCAATCCCATTTATCCAATCTTTCTTTGATTTGTTGCGTTTCTGGATCTTTATTAAGAAAATTTCAGCCTGTTCCAAGGAGCCCTAGATTTTCTCTGATTCCTTCCTGTAATATTTTCAGGGTACAGCTGACTATTTTTTTTTGGTATATGACCTGTCATTTATTCTCATGTCTCATCCTAATGGTTGACACATTGCAACATTCTTTTTTTTATTTTAATTTTTATTTTTTGTGGACATACTGTACAGAGGGGTTACAATTACATGGGCAAGATAATGCGTACATTTCTTATCAAGCATTGCAGCCTCCTCCTTTGTTTACCCTTCACATCCCTTCCCAGCCTCCCCCCCCCCCCGCCCCCCCAATCCTCCCCCTTCCCCCCCCTGCACCAACGTTGTAAAGTTCGTTTTCGACATGACAACTTGTATTTCTCATTGTTGCAACAGTTCCACCTGTATCCTTAAACGATTTGTTTTTCCCCATTTCCTCCACAAATTATACCGACATCAAATATAGTGAAAGCAGGGGTTATATTGTGGGGGAGGGACATACAAAGCAACAAAGAAATAATCTTATAAATGCGTTAGAAACAAATGCATGAAAGAAAAAAACATTAAAATACATATCTAAGGGTTCATTTTCCTAACATCACATTATCTGACCTTTTCTGTTTGACTCATACATATACTAGATATTGTAAGTAAGGGAAACCATGGGACCTATGTTTCTTTGGGCCTGGCTTACTTCACTTAACTATTTTTTAAAGCACACAGCTTCAGTCTTTACTTTTGCCTGCCATAAAGATCTTGGTCTGGTTTTTCATGCAAGTTGTTTTACACCTATTGCTTTGCCGTGGTCATCTGTTAGTTACACTGGGATTTTTAGTATTGCTAATTCTAAGGAGTTAATTAAACAGGACTTTGGAGTGCTTGCAGGGTAAACTTAGGTTCAGTGTTCAGGAGATGACCTCAGCTGGGCTGAGAGAGAGCGAGAGTGAGAGAGAAAGAGAGAGTTTTGAAATGTGGAACTTTCTAAGGCATAAATAATCTTTTTAAAGTTTGCCAATGGGATCCCAGGAGTCCTGGGGTGTTCTGTTTGTTTTTCACTAAGTGTTTGTGTTCAGGGCAATACAGGAGCTTTTCACACAGTTAAGAGCCTAAGAAGCGGGCAAGAGTATAAGAAAATAGGAGGTTGGAGTGACTTCACCCTTGCCCTGGAAGAGTGAGGATAGGAGGGGTAAGTCTATGGCAAGTCCTTCCAAGAAAAGGGTGGTGAGGAGTCAGCCAGGAAACTAGCTCTGCTCTTGCCTTGCACCAAAAGCCTGAGTGTGGATTACATAGCAGAGAGGGACACACCGGCTCACAGGATGGGAGCAAGGGCTCCAATGTCTGCCTCTAGTTTAAGCGTAGCTTTATTTTGACTATTATTTGTGTCTATTTGCGTGATTCAACTGTGAGTGCCTTCATATCGTATATTAGCAAATATCTAATGGATATGTGTGTAATAAAAACCAGGCAAAGCTTGAGCACCAGTGGCTCACGCCCATAATCCTAGCACCTCAGGAGTCTTGGATTTGAGGACTGTGGTTCAAAGCCAGCCCAAGCAGGAAAGTCCACGAAATTCTTATCTCCAATGAACTTCCGAAAAAAAATCAGAAGTAGCACTGTGACTCAAATGGTAGATTGTTAGTGTTCAGCAAAAGAAACTCAGGGACAGTGCTCAGGCCTCAAGTTCAAGCCTCAGGACTGGAACAAAGAAGAAGAAGAAAAAGAAGAAAAAGAAGAAGGAAGAAGAAGAAAGGAGGAGGAGGAGGAGGAGGAGGAGGAGGAGGAGGAGGAGGAGGAGGAGGAGGAGGAGGAGGAGGAGGAGGAGGAGGAGGAGGAGGAGGAGGAGGAGGAGGAGGAGGAGGAGGAGGAGGAGGAGGAGGAGACATGGAAGTTTGGAAGCTTGAAGACAAGATCACTAGCAAAGTCACAGCCAGGACTAAGCTTGACATTCATATCCCAGATAATGTCTTCCAGGTCCCTATTGTGATGCATCATGCTACCATAAGATGACAAAGACATTTATAACCATCTTTTTTTTTCATTTCATGGTCATCCAAAACAAGTTCTCCACTCGGGGTTATTTGGCAAAGTCTATACACAATTTAGTTGTTATAAGTATTGGATACAACTGTGGTGGGTAGCTTCCAGCCCATGACCCTTCTCAACATCCTAGAGTCTCCCTCACAACAAAGAATAACCCAAATCCAGGGATTGAGAAGCACTGAGCAAAGTTCAGCATTAAAGCCTGGTAATAAAAAGATGTTATTTCACGGCTAACAGCCAGATGGGAGTTGCAAGATGTGGCAGTCTATGCTCTTTTTCAAAGCAGGGTTTGATGAGAGGAAGTAGAAGAGGATGCAGCTGGAAGCCATGACTATGAAGAATTTTCAGCAGACATTTGTGGTCTCCCTGCCCCCAATAGAGAGATTTGGGTCATAATATGTTCAATGCATACTTCAGCTGTGATCCTAACCTATGACTTACAGTTGGATCTATTTTGACTAAATTTTAGATTCTTTTTTGTGATCCTGTCTACTAATTCCTAAGGTAGATTAGGCTTAAAAACATTTTATTTCACTAAAAATAAAACCCTATGTGAGATCAAACTAAAAAGTCAGTATCATACTTTTTAAGCTGCAATACTTAAGTAGAAAAGAATTTTTAGAATGCCTAATGCCACTTTGAAAGAAAGGTCTATTTAGGGGCTTTCTATCCAGGTTAAGACTCTTATTGTACTTTGACTAGACAAAAGTATTTCAGAGTTAGCATTTGTACTATTTCAAAGGCTTTAGAGAGTATACTAGTTAAATCAAATTTAGGAAAACATCATCTGGTTTTCCAGTGAAGCATTCATTCTGTCTTTTAAAGTTTTCATGTCTCTCACAATAGATTGAGGGCTATTACCTTGTTTTTTATATATAGGACTAGGACAGAGATGGAGTTTCTGAGAACAGGCAATACAGGGAAAGATTTAACTTAATCTCACATATCATCTTGCCACAAATACTTTTCTTGGTATAAACTTTTCTTTCTATATATGAGCTTCAAAAAAGGCCAGGTTTTTCACACACATGCTTGTGTGTGGGGGTGTGTGTGTGTTGAAATGGACTTAATTTTAAGTGAGAAACTCAAGCCCTAGAAACTAAGGTCTTTTTTTCCTGCCTAGTGTGTCACAATGCACTGGCAGTAGTTCAAATAAAAACATGTGAGCAGCTGCTTTCCAGAGAGAACAAGAGTAATTAGCACTTTGTATGGGTAGCTCTGCCAAGTTCAACCTATCTACCCTATGGAACTAAAGGCTGAATTTCCTTTCTTGGGGGTGAAAAAAAATCCCCCATAATGCCATAGGAGGCTAAGATTCAAATTTCCCTTCAGGAAATTTTCTAACTCTTCTCTCCTTGTCTTTCTCCCTGGAAGATTTTGTTTGGTAGGATTTTTTTTTTTTTCAAGATCTCTCCAGTGTTCCTCATCTTGAATCATCTTAGAATTTGGCCACAAGGGTCTGAATAGCACACCACTTCATAAATCATTCTGAAAGCCCCTGGCAACATTGCTATAATACTCAGGAAATGAGGTTGGGTCTCTGTGTCTCCAAATATTGAAATGCTGAAGGTCAACTGATGCTATTCTCTAAGGTCAGGGGATCACAGTCAGATTAGTATGCTGTCCCTGAACCAAGTTCAATGTTTCTTTTCCTTCAGTACACATGACTTCAGCAAGATCTCTAATGGGCACAAATTGTACTTCATTTCTGCCATGGACTTCATGCTAGAAGAATGAAAATGGCAATTGTGATTCTTCTTGTACATACAAGACAATATTGAACTTTTCTTTAGAAAATTGGGAGCCTTATCTGAACCTTAACATTATCTTTCTCTAAATCAGATATATTATTTCCTTAATAACCATATATATTAAACATGTTTTGTGGATTTTTGCTCTTGTTTTCGTTCGCTTTTGGATTAGGTTGTTGGAGGGAATCACACAGCGTTTCTTAGGGAGAGGTAGTTTCTAATGTCGTAAATGAGGGACCAGAAAGCTAACAAGAAAAACCACCTGGCTGAGGACCCAAAGGGAGCTGCTTTCCAGTGCTGCTGGCTTGATTTTGATCAACTTGCGAAGACTACTAAACTAAAATCACATTGGATGACGAACAAGATGGAGGGCCATGTATGCTGCGTGGCTCTCGGTACTGGGGCAAGCTCCCTGGGAAGGCTTTGAACAGAAACAGAGCTGGGTGAAACCCAGGGAACTCTCGGATGGCTTTCCTTTCTATAAATTTCAACAAATCCTACATTTTGAAGGTTCTGCCTTGTATAAGGACGCTTATCTTTCAAAGATTTAAGCCATTGTTTTATTATTGTCCTGAAAGAACTAGACATCTAACCTCCTAATTTTCCCTTCGGGTCTCTGTGTCCTAATAACTAATACAAATGAGAACACTATACTATGGAACGAATCATGCCTGCATAGACCTCTAATACTATATGAAGGAAAACAGAATTTTTAAGTGAAAAATATGTCACTTCTTTGGGGCATTACTGGAAATTGAGCCCAGGGCCTAGGCACTGACCATGAGTATTTGGACTCACGGTTATTATCACTTGAACCAGAGCTCCACTTCTGGTTTTACCTTTCTCTCTTTCTTCCTTTTTTTCTTCCTTTTTTCTTCCTTCCTTCCTTCCTTCCTTCCTTTCTTTCTTTCTTTCTTTCTTTTCTTTCTCTTTCTTTCTTTCTTTCTTTCTTTCCTTCCTTCCTTCCTTCCTTCCTTCCTTCTTTCTTTTTTTTTTGCTGGTTAATTGGGGATAAAAGTCTCATGAACGTTGTTTCCCAAGCTGGCTTTGACCCACAATCCTCAGATCTCAGCCTCCTGGGTTTCTACGATTACAGGTGTGAGCACCAGTGCCTGGCTGTATCACATTCTACCCGACATTGAACTCCTTAAATCTCTTCTTTTCACATACTGAAAATCAATAAGTTTATCAAACTGTCTGTGTTTTCCTTGTATATCTGGGATTGCACCTGGAGTAGAATTAATGGTTAACAGATGGTATTTAGAAATATTGTTTGGTTACGTGCAGTTTTGCCTGACTTTACCTGACTACTAAGGCACCCAGACAAGTTCAAATTCTTTAGCTGTGTCTCTCGGTGTGACCTGTTTGAATATACAACAAAAAGAAAACATAACAATTGAACACATTGAAAACGCTAGCCACTCTCCTAAGACACATTTCTGATATGGAGAGATTTTAGAGACTTGCTTAGGTATTCTGCATCAAGAGCTAACCATACCTAACCCTGGAAACCAGGGCAAGGAATAGTTTCAGTGAATATCATCTATGTGTGTTTGTTTAAAAAATGATGAAGACCATTTTGGAAGAAGGAAAGCAGCCTTTCTGACTGCTGAAGCCAATAAGTAAACATCTCCTCAGGTACGGTTTCAAAAATTATTATCTAACATTTCTTTCAACTAATTTGCCTCAATTACAGTGAGACTTTAAAACTTTCTGTGGTAGAGAATGGATGCTTTTTAAAGTGTGTTTAATTGAACATATTAGAGATTTTTAGTTAAAACCTCTAATCAATAACACATATTTTGTAAATAAAAAAGACATTCAAGAGCAATATAGAAAAATAATCAGAAGTACTAATGTGTCTCCTTGATGAGCCATCTAAAAAAAAATAAAACAGTCATTCAGTGTTAAGTTGGCCAAGGCCAATCTATTAGCATGCTTGCCATAGATTTTTTTTTTAAGTAAAACGTGTTATAAACAAAAGACCATTCAGAGCTCTTTGATAGACAGAGAGAGAAGCCACAACTATGGAAAGAAGGAAATGGGTTGGAAGAGGAAATAAAGATGAAAATGGGAAAGAGAGAAGAGAGTCTGAGGACTGTGACAGAGGATATGAGTATCAGGGGAGCTGGAGGCAGAAGCAAGGGGGAAGGAGGGAAGGAGAGAGGAGGGAAGGAGAGAGAAGGGAAGGAGAGAAGGAGGGAGGGAGGGTGTTGGGAGGGAGTGATGGAGAAAGGAATGGAAGAGAAGTCTGTCATGTGGCTTCTGCACAAACGTGACAGTGCTGGGCCACACACCATGCTGAGGGATGTTCTTGGATTTTGAAAAACTAAAATTGGCCATTAGAAACATAAGGAATCTGTGAGCACTATTCAATGTAATACTCCCTTTCCCTCCCTATTCCTTGTAGATTCTAATGGCAGTGAATGAATTATAAATGTACCTTTTTATGGTCTAAACACATGATTGTTTTTTCTCCTTGTAGGATGATCTTATTACATCAAATGGTATATCTCCTTTTCATTGTCTCTGTTTCTGGTGGTAAGTAAGACTTTGTCCTATGTGAAGACTAAAAATAAGCTGGGCACTGATGGCTCAAGCCTGTAATCCTAGCTACTCAGGAGACTGAGATCTGAGCATCCAGAAAAGGCAGGAAAGTCCATGAGACTCTTATCTCCAGTTAACTGCCAGGAAACAGGAAGTGGTGCTATGGCTCCAAAGTGGCAGAGCTCTAGCCTTGAACATAAAGAGCTCAAGGACAGTGTCCATGCCCTGAGTTCAAGCCCCATGAACGACTCAAAAAGAAAAGAAAGAAAAGAAAAGAAGGACTGGAAATAGCTTAATTTCTTTGCCTGCAGTGAGAGAACATTAGAAGGAAGATCACAGTATCACAGCGACTCCTCATTTATGAAGAAGGGACCCATGCTGTTCCCTATAAGGATAGTGATAAATTTCTTTCCTTTTCCATGTAAAATTCCAGCTGTTTCATAGAAAAAGGACATTTACACAAAAGATTACCAGTAAGACAATGCCTAAATCTATATCTGTATCTATGTTACATTTGTCTGTATATCTACATCCATAGCTACATATATAACACACTTAAGTGATTTCAAAGAGCAATATATTATAAGGAAGAGGTCTTAGTGTGGTTCTGGTGACTCATGCCTGTAATCTCAGGACACTAAGATCTGAGGATTGCAGTTTGAAGCCAGCTTGGGCAAGTGAATCCATGAGATTCTTATCTCCAATTAACTACCAAAGAGAAGTAGAGCTGTGGTTCTAGTGGTAGAGTGTAGTACTTGAGCACAAAAGCTCAGGAACATTGCCCAGGCCTTAAATTCAAGCCTAGAGTCTGCTAACAGGAAAAAGGAAGAAGTCTTTATTTACCTCACTCATTATTCACACAGCTTTCTATAAGGCAGTCAGTTCAATAATAAACATATGCACTAGCTATTTTAGATTGAAAATGTTATGTAAACATTCATATATGGTTTAATGCATTTCAGCAATTTTACTATTACTAATTCTCCTTACATTATATGCACAAAATGAATAGTTTATATACTACTTAATTAATATTCAGTAAAACAATGTATTTTAACCCTTATTTTTAATCACTTGAAATAAAATTTTAAGCATTCCTTTAAAAACTAACTTATTTATATTGCATTTAATTTCTAATTGTTGCCAGCATTTGACCTCAGTAAACTCTTCTTTGATTTTGGTATATGTGAAAAAGAAAAATCTAGGTAGGCATTTAAAAATTTAAAGTATACCTTGTTTTCACTGTATTTGCCTGCATCTTGTATATACACTTCTCTAGCTTGGGGAGGGGAAGGGAAAAAACAAAATGCTTAAATAGGATACAAGTTGACCCATTGTAACAATGAGATGTACAAGACACTATGTTGAAAAACAAACTTTACAATATAGGCAGTGAGGGGGAGGGGGGAGTGTAGTTGTGGAGGTGGGAGGGAACGGAGGGTAGAGGAAAAACAAAGGAGGAGGTAACAATGCTTGATAGGAAATGTACTCATTACCTTGCTCATGTAACTGTAACCCTTCTGTACAGTATTTTTACAATAAAATACCTATTTTAAAATTTTTAAAGTAATGCTGGAGGGGATGTGGACAGAAGGAAACCTTACTGCATTGTTGGTAGGAGTGTAAACTTGTTCAACCACTCTGGATAGCAGTATGGAGGTTCCTCAAAAGACTCCACATAGAGCTCCCCTATGACCCAGCAATCCCACTTTTGGGCATTTACCCAAATGATCACAAACAAGACCACACTAAAGCTACCAGCACAATTATGCTTATTGTAGCATTATTTACCATAGCTAAGATATGAAACCAACCCAGATGCCACTCAGTAGATGAATGGATGAAGAAAATGTGGTATGGGCTGGGAAGTTGGCTCAGTGATAGAGCGCTTGCCTTGCATGCCTGAGGCCCTGGGTTCGATTCCTCAGCACCACATAAGCAAAAAGAAAAAAGCCAGAAGTGGCACTGTGGCTCAAGTGGTAGAGCACTAGCCTTGAGCTGAAGAGATGAGGGACATGCCCAGGCCCAGAGTTCAGGCCCCATGACTGGACCCCCCCCCCAAAAAAAAAGAAAATGTGGTATATATTCACAATGGAATTCTATGCCTCCATCAGAAAGAATGACATTGCCCCATTTGTTAGGAAATGGAAAGGCTTGGAAAAAATTATATTAAGTGAAGTAAGCCAGGCACAAAGAAACTTAGGTCCCATGGTTTCCCTTATTTGCAATAACTAGTATATGTCTAAGTCAAGCAGAAAAGGTCAGATAAGTTGATGTTAGTGAAATGAACCCTAAGATATATATTCAAATGTTTTTTTTTCTTTCATGCGATTGTTTCTACCATATTTATAAGATTATTTCTTTGTTGATTTGTGTGTCCCTCCCCCATGGTATAACCCCTGTTTTCACTGTATTTGATGTTGGTATAATTTGTGGAGGGGAAGGGAAAAAACAAATCGTTTAAATAGGGATACAGGTGGACCCATTGCAACAATGAGATGTACAAGTTGTTATCTTGAAAACGAACTTTACAACTTTGGTGGGGGGGAGGGGGGAGGATTGGGTGGGGGGTGGAGGGGGAAATGGGAAGGGATGGGAAGGGGAAACAAAGGAGGAGGCTATAATGCTTGACAAGAAATGTACTCATTATCTTGCCCATGTAATTGTAACCCCTCTGTACAGTATTTTCACAATAAAAAAAAGAAAGCAATCCACTCAAAAAAATTTAAAGTATATACTCTCATATTTTTTTTCTGACAAGATTATACTGGTCCTTATAGTCACCCATTATTATTTTGAAATAATATTATTTTATTGATAAATATGTCAGTACAAATTTGATGACATATTTTGAACACTGCATTCAAGAGTTGCATCTGTCTACCTCTTTCTTTCCTTCCTTCCTTCCTTCTTTCTTTCTTTCTTCCTTTCCTTCCTTCCTTCCTTCTTTCTTTGTTTCTTTGTTTCTTTCTTTCTCTCTCTCTCTTTCTTTCTTTCTCTTTCTTTCTTTCTTTCTCTTTCTTTCTTTCTCTCTTTCTTTCTTTCTCTTTCTTTCTTTCTCTCTTTCTTTCTTTCTTTCTTTTTCCTTTCTGTTTTCTCTGCCTGCTTGCCTGCCTGCCTTGCTTGCTTGCTTGCTTGCTTGCTTGCTTGCTTCCTTCCTTCCTTCCTTCCTTCCTTCCTTCCTTCCTTCCTTCCTTCCTTCTTACCTTTCTATATGTTTGTGTGTCAAATATTCTTAATGCATGAATGTGAAATATTAACAAAACTCAAACTGATCATGTACAAGACTCTTAGGTGAAAATTTTACATTCAACTTGTCATTCGATTGTAGTAGCAGCAAAAATTCCCAAATGTTTGAGAAGTATATTTACCCTTTTTCATAAATATTAGACTAATACTATGATGGAAACTAGAAGGTGTATTAAATTCAATTATAATTAAAAATGGCATATCAAAACTCTGAAATATAGCTGAATCAGAGTTTAGACCAAATATTATACATATGTATGTATATGTACATATAGAGATATATGTACATATATACACACATACATACATATAGGGATATATAGGGATGTATACACATATAGAGATATACATTATATATAGGGATACATATATGTGTGTGAAGTTTTGTTGTATATTTGTGAACTGTAAGAAGAAAAGGGGTGCAGAGCAATACTTCTTAATGAGAATATGCCAATATTTAAAACTACAATTTTTCAGTCAGTCAGTGACTAAGGAAAAAATGACCCCACAACCATGCATCGTGGAGGAGGGAAGGTATGGTAAGGTAAAAACAAAGGAGGAGGTAGCAATGTTCGATAGGAAATGTACTCATTACCTTACTCATATAACTGTCTGTACACAGCATCTTTACAATAAAATAAAATTTAAAAAGAATATTAAAAATTAAGAAAGATATGATACAATTTAGCTTTTGAAAAGTAAAAACTTATTTGAGGTTTTAGATGAAGGGGATTCAATAATTTTTTTTCAAGACTCTATCTCCTGTTAGTAAATTAGCATGGTAAGGTGAAATTATATGTTATCTTGTAGAAATCCATTAGATGCTACTGGAAAATGGCCCTCTATGATCTGTGCTAACATAATCACAGAGCTGAGTGAAGAGAAGTAATTCATAGAGGTGAAAGGATCAAGCTCCTCTAGACCTGGTTGGTCTCCGAAAAAGCATCTTTCGCTAATAAAAATCTGAGAAATAATTTAATTTTTCACACAGTATTCATTGTCTCCAAGATAGTCACTCATAAGAATGATGTTTGAGGCAAGGGTTTTGATTTTTTTTGTGAAAATACCATACAGAGGGGTTACAATTACATAAGCCAGGTAATGAGTACATTTCTTATCAATTGTTGCCTGCTCCTTTGTTTTTCCCTTACTATCCCTGCCCTCCCATCTCCACAACTACACTCCCCACCTCCCCCCGCCAAAGTTGTAAAGTTCGTTTTTCAAAGTAGCATCTTGTACATCTCATTGTTGCAATGGGTCCACCTGTATCCCTAAACAATTTGTTTTTTCTCTTCCCCTCCCCAAATTATGCCAACATCAAATACAGTGAAAACAGGGGTTATACCATGGGGGAGGGACATACAAAGCAACAAAAAAAAATCACCTTATAAATACGTTAGAAACAAACAAGAAAGAAAAACCACTTCTGTCCTTATCTTGGGGTTCATTTCACCTAACATCCATCATCTTATCTGACCTTTTCTGCTTGTCTCAGACAGACACTAATTATTGCAAATAAGGGAAGCCATAGGAACCTATATTTCTTTGCACCTGGCTTACTTCACTTAATTTTTTTGATTTTTTTCCATTTGAGGTTATTAATTTTCCAACACAAAAAGTGTTGATTGCCTTCATGGCCAAGTTCAGGCATATTTTTGGTTAAGTAGACTTACCTGCCTTACCTTGGCCAGATTATTATTTAACTAGACATGTGCCCACTGATAATTAATAGTTACCATGCATTATATTACAGAATGTGTTACTGAGCTGTTCAGAGACATAAGCTTTCAAGGAGGAGATGTTGATACCGTTTTTACACCAAGCGCTAAGTACTGCCAACTACTCTGTACCCACCACCCAAGATGCTTGCTATTCACGTTCATGGCTGAATCAACATCGGAAGATCCTACCAAAGGGTAAATGTTTGTTTACCATTTACATAGAGGAAGTAGATTTTACAGGCCAATTGCTTACTAATAAATTCCCATCTGTAGTTTTGTGAAATGGCTGTTAACAGCCCTCTAGTTAAAATAGCTATTTTTACAGGGAAAAAAATGATGCTTAGGTAGATCAAGGAATGATTAAATTCCTCTCAGGGTAGCTTTCCTAGAGCTTGAAGTCTCAACATTAAAGGTACAGTTTTTCCTCTCTCTTTTAGGTATCTTAATCATTTTGCTCTAACTTTCTAGTTGTTATTGATATCTGATAACTTTCCCCCAGTTATTTTATTAGAAAAACCTAAATGCCACTTACAATCACAATTAAAAGAAAAATGGTAAATTCACACCATCAGCAAGACTCTGCTGTTTTCCTTAATCTGCCTCTATTAGTATGTGTGTGAATATTTTAAGTAATTGTAAGCTTCTTGATAATGTACCTCTAAATATCTCAACATGACTTATCCTACTCAGATATAAGAAACATAGCAAGATCTTTTTTAAAATTATATCATGTTCCTCAAATGTGATATGTAGCTATTAACTGAATCTCATAAACATTCACAAATTGCATTTCGTTTGTCCTAGGTTTAAATTTTTAGAATATTTCAGTCCCTTTTTGTTTCCATATTAAGTGCAAAAATGCAATAATTAATCCTTTATTTAAAATCAAGTTGTCAATATTTTTTAGTATTATTTCCACAAGTACAGATATTTACATAGTGCCCTGAACAACTCCTATTCTAAAAATTAGAATAAGAACCTGTGAGAATTTTCTAAACAAGGTAGTGGTGAATACTTTAGATTTTGTTGGTCTAAAAGCAAAATACTTGTATTATTATTCAAAATAATTATTGAAAAACCAAGGCCAGGCATGGTAATGCATGTCTATAATGTTAGCTACTCTGGAGGTAGAAATAGGAGAATCGTAGTCAAAGGCCAGACCAAGTAGAAGTAAGAAACTAACTAAAAACAAAAACTAAAAGCAAAAAATTCTGGAGATACGGTTCAAATGTTAGAATGATTGCTTAGCAAGGCCCCAACTTCAAACCCTAGTAATGCAAAAATAGAAATAGAAATGAAAAAACATTCTTGGCTCAAGGGCTATGCAAAAACAGGCAGCTATCTATTATTTACCAAAAGGCTGTAGTTTACTCACTCGGGTTTACTTTTAGAAACACATATCCTGCCTTTTTCAAATGTAAGGATGTTGAAATAAAAATACCAGAATCCTGCTAAGAAAACATTTGTTTTAGGGAATTAACTATTTGTTTGGTTCATGAAATACAGCTTAGTTCCTTCTTCTTGGTTTTCTGTATGCTGACTTTTACGAGCCATTATTTTAATACATGAATTCTGACCTAGTTGTGGTATTTTTTTAAAACAGGTTTGCCTGTGTCCTGAAAGACAGTATTACTGAAACATTGCCAAAGGTGAATATGACAGGAGCAATTTCTGGATATTCTTTTAAGCAATGTCCACATCAACTAAGTGGTAAGATTTCTTAAGTAGTTGTTGTTATGCTGTGTAAATATTCAATTACATCTGATAAAGTTTTATGGCTATGAAGTAAAGCACAGCTATATGGAAGTAAATCTCTACTAAAGTTCTTTCTTTAAAGAGAAAAAATGATCACATATATGTGCCTCTGCCCCATAAGCACTAAAATTCTTTGAGTTCATGTCACATCATATCTCACTATTCCAAATCTGACCATTAGCTTATTTCCTTCCTCTTTCTCAACCTAAAATTAAAAATTAAAGCCTTAATTAAATATAGCAATCCAAGCCAAAGTGAACAAATACAAAGAAGTACAAATACAGAAATGACGCTTCTCTTTTTCCTTGTTTTCTTTTTCAAAATACGTTTTATTATCTTTAGTTATACAAAGGAGTTGTTACTTAATAAAGCAGTTTATGAATATAATTAATTTTATTGTTTTTCTTTCTTTCTTTCTTTCTTTTTTTTGGTCTGTCATGGGGCCTGAACTCTGGGCCTGGGCACTGTCCTTCAGTTCTTCAGCTCAAGGCTAGTGCTCTACCATTTGAGCCGCAGCACCACTTCCGGCTTTTTCTACATGGTGCTAAGGAATTGAACCCAGGGCCTCAGCATGCAAGGCAAGCACTCTACCACTGAGCCACCTTCCATCCCCTTTATTGTTAATTTTAAAAATGCCTTATTCTAAATATTTAGGAAATTTTTCTGTAATTTTCCCATTCAGGTTCTCCACTGTCCATGTTTAGTTACAAAGGTCAAGTACATATCTAATCCATTCCTAGGAAATGGATGATCAATAAAATAGTAGATCAAATCCTTAATAGTGCATTGTCTCAATACTGAAACAGACCCTTGAATAGCTTTGTCGGTAAGACAGCCAACGAGCAAGATCAGAACATGAATATGTAAATTTACCTGTATAAAATAGTTGTAAGAAGGATGCTGTGAGAAGTATTCTGTTAATGCTTCCTTGTGAGAGGATGAACTAAGCAAATTGAGAATAAAAGGGAAGGCTTTCTGAGGAGGGTGGATGAGAAGCTTAAAGGGTAAGTCAGGAGAGACAAATGCTCAGCAATAATTCTGCACTTGCCCCTGAAATCTGAAGGGTATTCCTATTTTCCACATGAAATTCTAGCTTGCAACAGAGATGTTTACGTGGACCTGGACATGAGGGGCGTGAACTATAATGACTCTCTCGCCAGCAGTGTTCAGAAATGCCAAGAGAGATGCACGAATGACATCCACTGTCAGTTTTTCACGTATGCTACAAGACACTTTCCCAGTGCAAAACACCGGTGAGTGAGCTGGGAACTGAGTTCAGGGACATGGGAGCATTCCATGAAACGCAAAATGCTGACTTGTTAAAATTACTTTTAATCACCTTGATGCCAAAACTCGTGCTTCAGCCCAGAAGAGGAGCTTAAAATTGTAAGCATTAAGCTCCACCCAGACCTGAGCTCCTCCCTGCCCTGGAGTTCCCGCCATACAGCTGGCCCCTCCCTCTGTCTGCTCAGACCCATCTACCTCACTTCCTACCCCAGACCCTGCTGCCCCCTAGATGGTGGAGGCTGCCCTGGGCTCCCTCCCCCGGGGAATTCTGGCTCCTCTAATAAACCTTGTAATCATCTTTCTCCTGTGCCTGCCTGCCTCGGCGTGGTCCCCTGGGAAGGATGCGATGGATCCTTGAAAAACTAAAACAACCATTCTTATTTTGTCATGAAAAAGTCCATTAAGAGTTCAATTCATTTAATTTATGGCGAAGTCTATCTTTTAATGGTAGTGTTGTGAAATTCCTCCACTATCACACCAAGACTTTTGTGCAATGGAGAAGTTGTATTATCTCATGGATTTTCCTACTTGCAGTTAGAAGACTAATCTGCACTTTTGTCTTTACTCAGTCACATCTGCTTGTTGAAGTACACCCCAACAGGCACACCAACTGGAATAGCCAAGCTCAGTAATGTGGTTTCTGGATTTTCACTCAAGTCCTGTGCACTTTCTAACCTAGGTAACTATTGTTTTCTTAACCAGGTAGTTAGACATTAAATGTATATGAATCTCATGATGTATAATAGGTCTAATTTTGGATACCTATTTGTGCTCACTAATGAAATGGACCCAATGATCTTTTAACTTCTCTGTATAACAAAATTCATTATGTTCAGTGTGTATATATATATTATTTAATAATTATTGTTACTTAATTAATATATTAAAGTAGATATTAATATATAATCACATTTAATATTCAATATTATATTTAATATGTAAAATACACAATAGATAACACAATATAGAATATGCTATATAATATATGCTGTATAACTGCTATGTAATATATAATATAGCATATTGTATATGCTATATTTCATATTATATAGCATATTATATAACACAATATAATGCTAATAAACAATATTGTATACCATATATAAATACAATATTGTAATAATACAATCTACAATATTATGTAGTCTATCATATATTATGTTATATATTAATATATTGATTATGTATTATATTAATATATAATATATAAAGTTTATTTAATATATACTATATATTATATGCTATGCACATACAATATAGTAGTATATAATTATGTATTGATATATAATTATTTTGTTATATGTTATTGTACATAATGTATGACCTATCACATATGATATAATTAAATTAGTGATATGTAGTATAATTATATTATTAAATTAATTATATTGAATACAATTGCTTTTATGATTTAATATACATAAATGATATAAAATATATGATATGTATTTCAAGCTTAGAATTGTCTCACTTTTTTCTAAATTAAAACAATCAAAAGGAGATTTGGGGAAAAATTTAACTATGAAGCTGCCAAATACCATGACTGGAAAGAATTTTCATGCTGATGGATGGATAGTTTATCTCACATGGTTTTTCTGTCACACAGCTTGTATTAGGGACATTTTCCCCAGTACAGCATTCTCAGACAGTAATGTCGGCAGTGTTATGGCTCCAGATGCCTTTGTCTGCCGCCGACTTTGTACTCATCATCCCACCTGCTTGTTCTTTACCTTCTTTTCCCAAGAATGGCCAAAAGAATCTCAAAGGTAAGGAGTTATGATTAAGAGTGGTTTATTATCTTTTAAATCACTTTTTCAAAAGCCACCATTGTACATTCTGAGAATTTAAAACTTCAGTCCACACATCTTTAGATGGGGTTTGCTTTGATATAGTTTCTTCAGGACTTATTTACTTACTTACTTATTTTTGGTCAGAAACCTCTGTCTCCTTAAAACATCTCAAAGTGGATTGCCAAGTACACGCATTACAAAGAACCATGCCCTTTCTGGTTTCAGTCTACAAAACTGTAGGCACAGCGTCCCAGGTAAGCAATGAAGATGTTTTCTTTTGTTAAAACACCAACAATTCTTTGAGATTGAGGAACACTACGTTTATGCCTTCTCATATCTGACATGTGATTCATTGCCTAGTATTCTGTCATTCTTCAATTTACCATGACACTGATTTCTTGGGAGAGGAATTGGATATTGTTGATGTGAAAGGACACGAAGCTTGTCAGAAAACTTGTACCAGTGCCATTCGCTGCCAGTTCTTTACCTATTCCCCACCTCAAGAATCTTGCAATGAAAGAAAGTAAGGCAAATGAATAGTCAAAGAGATGTCCCCTGTCCCTTGCCTTGGTGGGTAAAGTTCATTACCTCTATACTGTTTCCCACTACAGGGGCAAATGTTACTTGAAACTTTCTTCCAATGGATCTCCAACTAAAATACTTCATGGAAGAGGAGGCATCTCTGGATATACATTAAGATTATGTAAAATGGATAATGGTGAGTAAATATATGTGCAGTAGTTAAGTACTGAATGGACCAAGATTAAGCTAGTGAATGATAGTCACAGAGGGAAGAAAAGTAATAAAACAACAAACAATAATTTATATGGCTTTTGTTCTTTTCACCCAAGCTAACCATGTCTAAAGGGTATAATTAGAGAGTTGACTGGCCTAGTATGAATTTAAGACCAGTTGAATATGTCTTGAATTTAAGACCAGTTGAATATGTCTTGAATTTAGCCACTGTTTTTGTAGGGATGCTTCTTGTTATGAAGCTCAAACATTTTCTTATTGTCTTTGCTGATTGAAATGTTCAGCAAACATCAGTTAACCAAATAATTTGTTTTCTTCCCCCTTGATCTTTTGTGAAACATCTGAAATGATTCACTAAACCATACGTGCTAAAAGTTATGTATTTATTCAAGAGATACCAGAGTGGGTTTTCTTTTTCAGTGACTTTCACTCACTCAGATTCCCTGGGAAGTTTCTGCAGACCTGTGAATACTGCCAAAAGTTACAGAAAAAAAATATCATAAATTTGAAGAACTGATTGTGGAAATAAAACTGTCTGTCTATATTATACAATTATAACAAAAATATTTTTTCAAAAATCAAATTGGCAGTATTCCCATCTCAGAAGCTAGTGTTCAGCACAGAAGGAAAAGACACTTTGCAGGTAAATTGAATTAGCCTAAGAAACAGAATCCCAGAAGAAAAGAACATATGACAAACTCTACTCCCTAAGTTACTTTTTTTAACTTGTACTAGTTCATTTTTAACTTGTACTAGTTTACTTCAATACATTTTGGGGGGCTGTTTGTTTAGTGCCTAATATTATAATGCCCTGCAAACTAAGACACTGCTGAAAAAAAAAGTAAAATAGGAATGATAATTATGCACTATAGTTTTAGAAGTGAAATTTTCTGTGCCCGCTCATTTACTGTACTGAGAAGTGGAATCAATCTTTAACTTCCAAGAACTTGTTTTGTAGAGTTACAGCACATGCAATAATAATGTCCTAAGTAGCAAACTATACTTCCTGAAATTTACAAAGTCTCTGATGATATCTTTGTAGATTATTAAGCCTCTTCAGTAAGCTCAAGTAAGTTATAGCTCCTGTATTCTGTTTTCCTCTCAATAAATTTGCCTAAGACAAGAAATGTTCAATTAAGTCTGTTTTTAAGTTCTACTTCTTACTATTAGAAGAGACAAATGATATTAAGTGATGTTAAATGATATTGGCATGGTTTAAACATATCGTAGATTCTATGTTCCACCCTGTCTCCTTTTTTCTATAGGAGAAATTCTATTAAATTCTATTGAATTCACTGACTTTAGTTTGTGATTACAGTTGTAGATTCATAGCTACAGGGAAAAGATATAAGAGCAAGTAAAGTAAAATGTTTTGTCTTTGCAGTGCACCTTCTGAGAAAAGTGAATTAGATAACGAGGTTTTAGATGAAATAGCACTCTAATATGAAAGAGAATATCTAATTGAGATATTTATCGTGTCCATCACTACCATTGACCTACCATATAGTTTTACTTTCTGAACATATGCAGCAATTTCATAGAAACACATGTATCTCAACACTAAATGTACTGTTAGGCATTGAATGTTCAGCATTTTGTTTAACCTGAGAAAGATAATAGAATGAACATCAAGATTCATGACCTGTACCTAATGTCTTTTGCTGCATGACTGGTATCTTAGCTACTGTTTACCTATGATTGTTGCCAAACTTTGCCTCTATGTCACTTCTTAGCTAGAAGACTGCCCGAGGCCAACAAATTTCTACAGATAATGTCAAGGTAGGAAGTCACCGTTACAATTTTTTTGTTGTAGTGTGCACAACCAAAATCAAGCCCAGAATTGTTGGAGGAGCTCCATCGGGTCACGGAGAGTGGCCATGGCAGGTAACTCTGCACATCACATCCCCAACTCAGAGACACTTCTGTGGAGGCTCCATCATCGGAAGTCAGTGGATATTAACAGCTGCTCATTGTTTCTATGGGTCAGTGCCATTGCTGTTTTAATTGGCTTAACCTTCCTCACACAAAACTACTATCTTACTAGCAAATAATTTGATACCAGTCTTGGGCACTATCAGAGCCTGGGCATTGTCCCTGAGCTTTTGTGCTCAAGGCTAGTGCTCTATTACTTGAGTCATAGATCCACTTCTGGCTTTTTGCTGGTTAATAGGACATAAGAGTCTCAGGATTTTCCTGCCCAGACTGGCTTTGGAACCAAGATCCTCAGATCTCAGACTCCAGAGTAACTATGACTATAAACATGAGCCAATGGCACTCGGCATTTACATAAATATTTTAAAATAATTAAATTATCCTATTTACCAAATTAATTTTCTATCTTTAGCCAGGGCTGAGGGAAGCCACAAGGAAGAGCTACTCATGGTATACCAGCAACAGAACAGGTGCAGGAACTTGGCTTTTTTTTTTTTTCATTATACCCCTGAATTCCCATTTAAATGGAAATGGATCCCAAGGGCTTTCTGTGGTTTGTCTATTAGAGCATATCAGCTCTGTGTATTGGGCTCAGAACTAAACTTAAAGCAAGTTTTCTATTCTTTGCATTATTTCTCCCAGCCTCTCTCTATTTACCTCCCAATGGCACTGTCAAATTGGATTCCCTACTAAGATCATTTTCAATGTTGACCAAATACAAAAGCTCCCATTGTAGAATGCATGGAATTCCAGAGTATTTCAGTTGGTCAAATTCCCTGTTGGTTCTTTTTAGTATCTTCTGAATTGTCTTCTTGATGGGGCTTTGTTTTAACTTCTATTGTCTTATCAATATACAGCTTACTCATTACTCAAGAGTATGTTTGGAAGTTGATAGTTCCCTTTATCCTTTCTGGATGGGAAAATAGTCTACATGGGAAAAGAGTCTACATTATTTTCTCAGGACCAAAGCTCATCAATAGTAGCAAAACTTAGGCTAAAACCCAGGTGTGTGTGTGTGTGTGTGTGTGTGTGTGTGTGTGTGTGTGTGTGTGTGTGTGTGTGTGTGTGTGTGTGTGTGTGTGTGCGCGCGCGCGCACCTGTGTGAGAGAAAGAAAGACAGACAAAGAGAGAGAGATAGACACAGAGACAGAGAGACAGAGACAGAGAGAAAGAGAGAGAAGGAAGGAATCAGAGAATGAAAGAACATTCAACCCTGTGTTTATTAGGCAAGTGCTAATCCAGTATTTACTTGCTATGTGCTGGAAAACTTTTAGAATTAAATGATTTCTTCGCACATAACATCCTACCATTCTAATTTTTTAAAAAAATATAAGCTCTAGTTAAATAACTAAGCAACTCCAAACGTTTGGGAGCTACTTAGTGAAGGAATTTTTTTCCCTCTATTGTTTGTTCCTTAGGGTAGAATCACCTAAACTTTTACGTATATATGGTGGCATTGTAAATCAATCTGAAATAAATCAGGAATCTTCTTTCTTTGGGGTTCAAGAAATAATAATTCATGATAAATATACAATGGCAGAAAGTGGGTATGATATTGCCTTGTTGAGACTGGAAACAACCATGAATTACACAGGTATGTAGAACTTTGAGGGGAAAGTTACCTGTAAAAGTGAGTGGTTAGGAAGGGTGAGAGAATGCAAGTCATGACATTCAATGCACAAATGTGAAAATGGGATGAAGTAAATTGAGGTTTGGGGAGAGATGGGGAGAAGAAGAAAGAGGTGGTATTGATCAAGATCCGTGGCACTTGCAAACTGACTGTTGAATTGAAAAGTACAACTACTCAAAGATAAAAATAAATAAATGAAAACTTCATAGTGAATTAGGTAAAGGGATAGAACTACCTCGCTCCATGCATCATTATGAAAAAGAGAAAGTTTGGAAAGATTTTTTTGTTTGTTTGTTTTTTTTTTAGCATATATTAGTTACAACCAGGGGAGGGGATTTCATTCTGATGTTTCTACCATATTATGCAATGTATTCTAATTAATCTCACCTCCTCCAGTATTCTTTCCCCTCCTTCTCTCTCCTAACACAATTTCATCAGGTTTCATTGCTTTATTTTCATACATGCAAACCACCTCCTTCCACTGTCTTCGTCATTTTCCTTAGTCCGACCCTCGCCTAGTAACAACTACCCCCCAACAGAGCTTGCTCCTCTTTCTCTATCTCCCCAACACCCCTACTGAGCAGCAGCTTAAAAAGCTAGTTTTTCATTCTCTTAAGAGCCATTCTTCAGCCTGACAACTGGATCTTGTTTTGAGGTTGGATAAATATTTGCTTCAGGTGCACAGAATGGCATAGTATACTATAATTTTATAATATATGGGAATATTAATGGTAATTTAGACTAATAGCTCCCTTTTCAGGGATAAAAAGAACTAAGGATCTGAATAATTAAGCAACTTCTTCAGGATCCTAAGGCTAGTTAGAATGTCTCATTGGAGGAGTTTGGATGGTCTCTCTCTGAGCATAAGGGACAGTAAGAGAAAAGTGAATAAAATAAACAGAGGAACTAAACAAGGGGGAAAACCCAATGCCATGTGACATAAGAACCGTCTGGGAAAGAAGAGATTTTGCTTCTGAGTCAGCTTTTTATTACTCTGAGAACATCTGATATAATCAGCTTGTAAGGAGGAAAGGTTGGGAGGGGTGGCTTCAACCCACAGTTAGCTGGCCTGTGGGGCTGAGGAGCATGTGGGAGAGCAGGGCTGTTCACATCCTGTCAGCCAAGATTCAAAGAGAGAAAGAGAAAGGAGAGGCTGGTGTCCCAATACCCCCTTCAAAGTCACACCCCCAATGACCTTCCTTCCACTAAGCTCCTCCTCCTAAAGGCTCTATTACCTACTAAAGCCATATCCCAGTAGCACCACCGATGGACAAATGGAACATTTAAAGCATGAGCCTTTGGATCATCCATTCAAACTTCCAACTAAACCATGGTTTTTAAAATTTAGATTCTCAACGACCTATCTGCCTACCTTCCAAAGGAGATAGAAATATAATGTATACTGACTGCTGGGTGACTGGATGGGGGTACAGAAAACTAAGAGGTAAAAACGATGTTTGTAATCGGCTACATTCTCAGAATAATGGGCAAGGTTTTTCTATAACTTCCATCTTGTTTATCAAGTCCCGTTGAAATGCAAATCAATTAACACTGTTTAGTCCCAGGAAAAAGAATAACGGTGAAAGAAAAAAAAAAAAAAACAACACCTTCCAGTGAAACTGATACATGTCTGCTTGATTAGAAATGGTAAAAAATAATTAAGCCTCTGTAAGGCAATTTTTAATGAAGTTTAATGTAACAATTTTGTGCAAATGTCCTGCTTTTTATCTAATTATTTTTTCTGAGAAGCAATTCTAGATCAAATTACAATTAATTTAAAGCTTAATTAACATTAATTACGTGATACACATAGTAGTGAAAATGTCATTTTTATTCTCTGTAACTACAAAAGTACTATGAGCTGAGATGAACATTTTTCTCTCTAGATTTTTATATAAATGTATTTTTTCCTGGTCCTGGGGCTTGAACTCTGGTCCTGGGCACTGTCCCTGAACCTCATTTGCTCAAGGCTGGTGCTCAACCATTTGAGCCACTGTGCCACTTCTGGCTTTTTTCTGAGTAGTTTATTGGAGATAAGAGTCTCATGGATTTTCTTGCCCGGGCTGGCCTCAAATCACAATCCTTAGATCTCAGCCTCCTGAGTAGCTAGGATTACAGGCATGAGCCACTGGTGCCCAACATAACTTTTAAGTATGTATGTGTGTGTACTTATATAGCATATATATATATATATATAATATAAAATGTATAATGGATGGATAGCCATATACAACCATATAGATAAGCCTAATATTTTTCTCTCTAGATTTTTATATAACTATATATTAAGTATGTATGTGTGCATATATGCACATATATATTGCACACATACATATAAATGCACACATACATATGCTATATTTCACACAATATATAACATGTGATATATATATATATATATATATATATATATATGATCTATTTTCCAGATAAAATCCAAAACACACTCCAAAAAGCCAAGATACCCTTGGTGTCACATGAAGAATGCCAGACAAAATACCGAGGGCATAAAATAACCAACAAGATGATCTGTGCAGGCTATAAAGAAGGAGGGAAGGATGCCTGTAAGGTAATATTCTCAATCAACTGAATGCATTCCAAAATAGAATTCTTAGTGCATTTTAAACCAACTTTTAATGGTTTTTGTTGCTTATTTTATTAATTTTATGTTGATGTGGTACCAAGGAATAGAACCCAGGGCCTCATGCATGCAAGGCAAGCACTCTACCACTGAGCTACCTTCCCAGCCCTCAGTGCATTTTTAAAAGCAGACTTCTGTCAATGGTCAGGAATCACAGCGATTTTGTTTTACTTAAACAAAAATCTAAATTTAACAAATTGGTTGAAAGTGAGCAGTCAAGCTCTTTGAAGATCAAGGAAGAGCCAGAACAAAATTTTTGGCAAAAAAAAAAAAAAAAAAAATCCCTGAACAGAACGTATTTTAACATAGGAAGTATCTGAAGCGATCTAGTCCTCCTTTCCATTTCTTCCTCTTTTCCTTAGGGAGATTCCGGGGGACCCCTGTCCTGTAAACACAATGAAATCTGGCATTTGGTGGGGATTACAAGCTGGGGCGAAGGTTGTGGTCAAAAGGAAAGGCCGGGAATTTACACCAACGTGGTCAAATATGTGGACTGGATTTTGGAAAAAACGCAAGCTGCGTGAGTCTCTGGGTATTGCTTGAGTAGCAGAGGAGCAAGCCAGAATACACCCTGGAAAAAGCCTTTGATTTCAGGAAGGAGCTGGGTAGTTGTAAGGAAAGAATCAAAAGAAAATAAATGGTCATGTTCAAAACTCTCATTCTGTGCTAATCATGGCTTAAGTTTTTCAGAAGCCAGTCTCTTGCTTTTTGATACCAATTTCATCAGCCACCCCCCCCAAATACCATCAGGAGATATTTTTGAAGATTAAAATATGGCAGACACACCAGAAAAGTGTTGAGTAGTGCATTGTGTTGATCAGCCTTTTTTTTCCCCATTGCTGTGACAAATTCCCAAGAGAACAATAGTTTAAAAGGAGGAATATTTTTGGCTCATACTTTCCCAGATTTTCTTCATGGTGTTCTGGCTCCATTGGAGAGAGAGAGACAGAAGAAGTGGTCTGGGACAAGATATGTCTTTCAAACAACCTCTTGCCCCTCCCTAGCTACTTCTTCCAGATACACCCCTTTTCTGTTTCTACCACCTTCCAAAATAGCAACACCTGCTAGGAACAGAAACATCCATCAGGTAGCAGTGCTCAAAGAAACTATCATAAAAGCATTTGTTTAGTGAAAAATAGGAACAGGAGGAAAAAAGGGGGAAGGACAGTCATCAATTTATGATTATCTATTTTATGCCTATGTGAGCACATTTCTTGTGCAAAAGAAGAAAGTGACTAAATTTAGAGCCACATTTTCAGAAAGTCAAGATATTTGTGTCTTTTCCATTTTTTAAACTATATTATTTTCTCCACTCACTTTGGTAGGCACGAGCTAAAAGCAAGGGTGAATGAGACTCCAGAAATTTCAATATGGGAGACTCCCAGGAGCAATGAATTACCTGGAAGGGATACCTTAATCATATACTTGTATAAAAACTGATTCTGCAGAATGTTATACTTATTTGCAGTGTTTGGGGGAGGAAGAGATATAGAAAGCAACTTAAACCTTCCTAAAAGCTGCTACCATTGAGCTGACAAATCAGCATAAAATAAACTCATGCTACAGAGATTAAAATTAAAAAAAAATCGGAGTGTGTGAATGAATAGTTACAGGAGAGTCTTCAGCATCATCAATCCATTCTCTGTGTTATGAATACTGGAATTGTTCTTTTCTATAAATAGTCACCTAATTATGATTTGAGGTTACTGTCCACATAGTTTTCAACTTGTGGAAATCATCACATAATTCATCAAGTGTGTATGTGTGAATATTCATTAAGAATAATAATGTGGCAATATCACACTGAACTTCAGGGGACGTAGGGCTTAATAAGTAAATTGTTCCTAATTTCATGGTTTGCTGTCTAGCTTCCATGAAGAACAAATTAAAATAGTTATACAAGATAGAGACTTCCAAATAGTAATAATCAGAATGCACAGGCTTCTGTGACAACGTAAAAGAAGGAGGTTATTTTGAGGATCATGGTTCAAAGCCAGCCTGGGCAGGAAACTCCATGAGACTCTTTTTTTTTTTTTTGGTCCGTCGTGGGGCTTGAACTCTGGGCCTGGGTGTTGTCCCTCAGCTCTTCAGCTCAAAGCAAGCACTCTACCACTTGAGCTATAGCGCCACTTCCAGAAGGAGGTTATTTTGAAAACTTTTAAAGATTAGGCTAAAGAATAGACAGTCATGCTGGCACTGGTGCCTAGAGGAAGCTGAGATCAAGGATCGCAGTTCGAAGCCAGCCCAGGCAGGAAAGTCCATGAAACTCTTATCTCCAACTAGCCACCAAAAAAGCCAGAAGTGGAGATGTGGCTCAAGTGGTAGAGTTTTGGCCTTGAGCAAAAAAACAAACAACAACAACAACAACACCAAAAACAACAGAAAAAAACAACTCAGGGGCAGCCAATAGGTCCTGAGTTCAAGCTCCAGGATTGGCACGGGGGGGGGGGGGGGGAAGGAGAGAGGGAAGGAGAGGGGGGAGGAGAGGGTGGGAAGGGAGGAGAAGAGAAAAGAATAGATGGTCTTAAGAAAGACAAAACACACATTCACAAATACAAATTAAAAAAAAAACTAAAAGATAAAAATGACTGAAATGGCAAAAACAAGCCAGATTCAAAAATGTTTGTATATTCAAGCAAAGAATTATAGCATTATCACGATTATCAAAAAATATTACCATCTTACTACTTATTCCCTTAGTAGTGTCAATGCAAGAACTAGGGATAATGGTACACACTTGTAGTCCCAGCCATCCGAAGATACTGGGTAGAAGCGCAAATCCCTGTCTAAAAGCAACTTACAGCAAAAAGGACTGAAGCATGCCACAAATTAAATTCAATCCTTATTACCACCAAAAGGCATGCGCCACAACTTAAATTCAATCCTCATTCGCACCACCAAGAGGCTCTGCCCAGGTAGAACCCCATCTCCCCTGAAATAAATGTTAAGAACGAGTCTGCAATCATCATGAATTCCCTATGAACTCGAGGTGCCCGTTATTCTAATCTATGGAGAGAACTCAAACTTGGGAATGAAAATTGCACAGAATTAAGGTGCTCATGTAAGAAGTCTTTACAAGCGGAGCTGGGGCGGGGGGACTCAAGCTTAGCTGCTTGGAAGGCAGAGACTGAGGAAACCCAGTTCAAGACAAGCCCAGGCATACTAAGATTACATCCATCTCAAGCAGTATCTGGGTGTGGTCGCCCATGCCTGCCATCCCAGTGACAAATGGAAGCACAGATAGGAGGATCACAGTCCAGTTGGCTCTAGCCTAAAGCAATACCTTATCTTGAACTGTAGCCAACTGGCTGTGAACTCATAAAGGGTCTGGCAGACTGGTTCAAGGGGTAGAGCAGCAAAAATGTGTCCCTGAGTTCAAAATGCCAGGACTGCCAGAATTTTATTTTTAATGTCACTACAGTTTATGCATATTAACGAGGAACACAGGTTCTTATCAGGGCCTGTTGAGCCCTACTCCTCCCTTCACCCTCTACATTCTATTCTGTCATCTATAGGCATGTGTGTGTGTGTGTGTGTGTGTGTGTGTGTGTTTAAGTAGTTGTACAAAGGAGTTGCCATTTACCAAAGCAGTTTATGAAGACATTGCATCTTGATCAATGTCCCTCCTTTCAACATTCTCACCCATCTTTCCCTTACCAACTCCTTCCCCTACTCGTTTTGATTTTGTAGGATATACATTGAGTTCTTGACTGCATTCTCCCCGTCTTCTCCTCTTCATTTGTCCACCTCTTACCCCTTGACCTCACCCCAGTGTTTTACTTTGTTGAACTTTGACTTTGCTTGTCGAAGGAATCACACTGAGCTCTCCCTGGGATCTCCCATATCTCAGTCCATCCGTTTCTCCACACTTGCATGCTACCCAACCTATTTCCTTCTACGTTTATAAGCTAAATGCAGCTTGCATGTATGCTACGCGCTTCTGCCAGCCTTGACCTGTCTCAGTCTGCCCAGGCCTTTCTTTGAGGGAGAAGGCTCAGTATTTTGGTTGGTGATGTGTCACAGCTCACATGGCCCAATGCTCCCCAGGCAGAGAATGCTGCTCCTCCTGCAAGATCACAGTCGTTTTCTCTCAGAGCCTCTCCCCGAGGGAACCTGTTTGTTCTCCAGGGATGGCTTCTGGGCGGAGGGGGAGACCACAGGGCCTGCTTCTCATGGTGTGTGAGCTCCAGCCCTCTCTCACCCATTTCCCTCACCTAGGAGGAGTGTGTGTTCATCAGAAGCGGGCAGGCTTCTCTCTTTCCTTCTTGGGAAGACATTTTCTGCCATTCTCAAGACGGTCTCATGAACTAAAAAGAACTCCTCAGAGCAGTTCTTCAGCCAGGACTGTGGCTCTGAGCATGTAGGGCTGAAGGGTGGGATGGGTAAAGATGAATATTTTGGGGGGAACTCAACCACCTCACACCCATTTCGCTGCCTCTCTGGTGTCTTGGGTTTCCTCATCTTTTGTTCTCATATCCATTTCCATAACAAATGACCATAAACATTGGGCTTTTAAATAGAAATGTATTATTCGCTCACAGTTCTGGAAGCCAGAAGTCTGAACCAAGATGGCGGCTTCTTGGCTTCTTGCAGCTGCTGTGATTCCCAGTGCGTTGGGGCTGACCCACTCTCTCTCTCTCTGCTTCCCTCTACTTGGCTTTCTCCCTGGAGGCTCTTCTTGTCTCCTTAAATGGAAACCAGTGGGAATAAGAGTCCAAACGATTGTAAATAGTATAGACTGCACGTTGGAAGCTTCCTGGTGTAGAGTTCGTAGTCATTCATGTAAAATGGAAAAGCTTGTACTGATTCAAAACAGTACAGAGGGGTTACAATTACATGGGCAAGATAATCAGTACATTTCTAATCAAGCATTGTTGCCTCCTCCTTTGTTTCCCCTTCCCATCCCTTCCCATCTCCCCCCCTACCCCTGTCTTCCCCTACCTGCCTCCTCCCCACCCCCAAAGTTGTAAAGATCATTTTTCAACATAAGGACTTGTACATCTCATTGTTGCAATGGGTCCACCTGTATCCCTATTTAAACGATTTGTTTTTTTCCCTTCCCCTCCACAAATTATACCAACATCAATCCTTCTTTTTGCCATTGGAAGTCAGGCAATTTTTTAAAATCATTCATGTAATGATACATATTGGGAGTTCCCATCCCAAGGGAAACAATTGTTTTTGTACTGTTTTACCTAGAGACACAACAAATTTGAATCTATTGACTCAGTTTTTCCAGTGCACCCAACAGTCCTCAGAGATCGTGTATTTTTTTTTAAACAGCCAGGTACTTTCAAACAACATTGTGCTATGCATAAGCCTAATTTACATATTCTGAGATGTCTATGTGGAGCTGCAATGCTCAGACACTATTAAAAGATCAGCTAGACCTGGGTACTGTGGCTCATGCTTGTGATCCGAGCTCATCAGGAAGCTGAGACCTAGAGGATCCTGGTTCCAAGCCAGCCTGTATAACAAGGCCATGGGACTCCTATCTGTAAAGCAATCAGAAAAAGCCATACTACAGGTCTGGTTCAAGTGGTAGAACACCTAGCAAGCAAGCAAGCTAAGCAAGCAGGAGATCCTGAGTTTTAAATCCTGTTGTGGCTCCGTGTGTGTGTGTGTGTGTGTGTGTGTGTGTGTGTGTGTGTGTGTGTGTGTGTGTGTACATAGTTAAGAGGTTACCAATGAGTTTAATAAAGTACTTGGAATAGAAAACTTTAGTTATTACCTAAAAAAAAAACCAGTCCAACCACAAAGTATAAGAATTTAAATTTATTTTTAAATGATTTTTGTTGGTTGTGGGGCTTGAACTCAGGGCCTGGCTGCTGTCCCTGAGGTCTTTTTGCTCAAGGCTAGTACTCTATCACTTGAGCCACAACACCTCTTCTGTTTTTTTTTGTTTTGTTTTGTATTTTTGGGTCCGGTCGTGGGGCCTGAACTCTGGGCCTGGGCACTGTCCCTCAGCTCTTCAGCTCAAGGCTAGCACTCTACCACTTGAGCCACAGCGCCACTTCCAGCTTTTTTCTTTTTGCTTATGTGGTGCTGGGGAATCGAACCCAGGGCCTCATGCATGCAAGGCAAGCACTCTACCACTGAGCCACCTTCCCAGCCCCACCTCTTCTGGTTTTTGAGTGGTTAATTGGAAGAGTCTAACATGGACTTTGCTGCCTGGGTTGGCTATGAACTGTGATCTTCAGATCTCAGCCTCCTGAGTAGTTAGGATTACAGGCTGAGCCACAGGCACCCAATAAGAATTTTTATTTTTTAAGTCTCTGCTGCCACCATTTGTAATAACTATTATCATTGTAAGAATGGGATACCAATAAACTGAAATGAAGATGGAGTTCCTTCTCAGAAGCATGTATGTAACTGCAGAGGCTGGAAACTGATTTGAGTGGCTCCATGTATATTCCTCAAGTCATCACTCCACTTAGTAGAGGGTGATGTTTAAAACTGATTTCCTGCATTATGATTCATGTGTTATGCTTATAACATAGCAAGAAAAAACAAGCTAGGCCTGTTTTCCAGACTTAAAAGTTATTTTTCTATACTTGGATTCTATTTTGTTGTATGAAGAAGCTGAGCTACGATGGGGAAAGTCTTTAACAATCTGATGGTCAGCGTTTTGTGTTTAGTACTATATTTGAGGATTTGCTCAAGTTCATGAAAATAGTATACAATGAATTAAAGGCTCACCTCTTAACTTTTCCCACTTTTAATTTAGCTAAATTTCTAGCATTATGCATTTGTACCTATAGTCCTACACTTTTCTCTCTTACTAATTGGGTATTAACATGCAATTAAAGACTACTATTTCTGTTTCACTGGAGGAGAGAATACCAAGGTCGAAGTTGCTCTGTTTGTGTTGCTCCTTCTAATGCTTGCATTGATCAAGGGCTGAGTGTGGTAAGGAAGTGAAAAGACTCGTGAAAGTATTTGGCAGTGAATTATTGGGGGGCTGTAAACTGTCAAGCTGAAAAGGACATTAGTGCTCATATCCAGAGAAATGATCTTCACAGTGGGGAGCCAGGGCTTTAGACTTCTGGTCCAGATCTTTACTTGACAACTTACATGTGAAACTGGGAAATAGAATTTAATCAAAAAGCAGCCCATTTGTCAGGCTTGAAAGAAGGAAACAATGTCCCCAGATGCTGCAATGATTATTTATAGGCATATTACATCCAGTGGTTATTTGATCTACTCATGTGTTGACATCAAGGTAGTCTCTGGTCCTGACTTAGGGAATCTCCATTTTCTCCTCCAGAAGCTTCCAGAACAGTCTGTAGGATTAGTGTATACTGAAGTCAATTAGGAGCTTTGTAAGAATCACGTGGAGGGTATGATCACCAGGAGCTTATTTCCATCATTATCATTTAATTTTATCCATAAATAGTGAAAACATATGACCTAGAGTTACATGAATAGATTGTTAAATAGATATCATAGATATAAAATCCAGTGTTACCACTCATCAGTGGTTAATATTGTTAATAATCTTTTGATTGGCAAGATTAAGAAAAGGAATACATAACAAAATCTCCTTCATCTGGGACACCTACTGTGTCTGTGCCATATAACAGACTTTACTCTTCATCCTCTCTGTGGAAGATATGGTATTGTTATTGCTGTCATTATATATTATTATTTTATTATTTACAGGAAAAGAAAAATCAGCTTGTAAATATTTTGATGCAATTCTCCGTGCTCCCACTAGATGGCACTTTCATCCTTGTCTTTAATACATTTAAAATCAGAATGTGGGCAGAGCACACTTAATTTCTCTAAACAAATTCCATGTACATATAATATCTGGGAGTATTAGTTAAGTCATTTGCTTCTATTCCAATATGCTCGACTTTTCTCGTCCAATGTCTACTCTCTGCATGGCAGTTTCTCTTTTGAACCATGCTTACTGAGTCTCACAGTTCCCTTGGTTGACTAATGAGTTCCTGGTGATGAATTTACAGATGCTCAGTGTGCACTGAGCTGTCCTCCCCGACTGTATTCTTCCTCTTCCCTCTACTTAGCTTCTGTGCGGAACGCAAGGACAGAATCTCCCCCTAATTACTCAAAGGGCATTGAAAATTACACAATACTTTTAAAAAGCAAACCAACCAAAACCCCTTGCCTGAAAAAGACTGGATGATGAGAAAAACAAAGAAATACACTTTGACACGAGTTGAATGGATAGCATGTAAAGAGCTACAGCCTGGCTATAAGAGGTGCTGTGGGCCTTTAAGAGGTGGGGCCTAGTGGGAGATACATGGACTATTGTGGGGGTGCCCCCAAGGGGATTATGGGGTCCCAGCCTCTTTCTGCTTTCCTGACTAGGAGGTGATATTTTGTGTCCATACACCTCCCCCACCACGATGTACCACCATCTACTACTGTCACCAGAGCTGGGCCCTGATGAGCACTAGGCCTTTAACCTCCAAGCTGAACTAAATAAACCTCTCTTTCTGTAATAGGTAGTATTTAGCTATAATAACACGAAACGGACTCACACTTGCGCATGTGCACACACACACACACACACACACACAAACCAAGACTGCATGAGAGCTCCTTCCACAGATAAAAGATTGTCTCGCTGGCTGTGTGCTTCCTTGGCTGCTCATTGCGGGCTTATGGGAGTCACATTCCAATCAGGGGACACACGGGGCAAAACCAGATTGTATGGGCTTGAAGCCGTTTAGTTTCTAGAGGCCGACTTTCAATCAGAATGTCATCCGCCAGGTGTGATCATAGAAAAGGCCTGAGGTATGCCTCTTCTCTAACTTGTCAGCAGTGTTAACTGAGTTCTAACCAGCTGATTAGAAACTTGAAAAAGAATAAAACTAGTAACCAAAAAAAAAGAAAAAAGAAAAAAGTCTGGGGGAAGAGCAAGGTGAACCAGTCAGTTTCCCTCTGTGGCCACCAGAGGGCGAAGTGCTTCTGTAAACAGACCATCCAGATAGCAAACTCTTGCTGGAAGGTTTTGTCCTCCTTCAGTTTGCCTTACCCGGTCTACCTTGTCTTAGTTGTAGAACCCTTAGGCTTCCTAAAGGTCACTAAAGGTGTTAAAGTCACATATCAGCTGGAGAAAACTCATAACATTATAAATCAATACCATACCAAAGTTATTATGCCTAAGCAAAGATACTTAATGTGGTGTGGGAGATCAAGCTGGGAGCCCATGAAAAGGTTCACTGAATATCAATTTATATCTGGTTCCCAGAACCTTTGCAGACTTCTGGTGCCATAACCTGTCTGAGCAGCTCAGGAATGCCTAGAATGGCTGCCACATTGTAGGCTAAAGCAATGCCTGACAATGAATCTCTGCTCAGAAACTCTTTGCTAAAAGACACCTGAGTGCCACCTATTTTGGGAGACAAAATGAGCTCAAAGAAGTCGAATTTTGGAGCTGGGAAGGTGGCTCAGTGGTAGAGCGCTTGCCTTGCATGCATGAGGCCCTGGGTTCGATTCCTCAGCACCACATAAGAAAAAAGCTGGAAGTGGCACTGTGGATCAAGTGGTAGAGCGCTCGCCTTGAGCTGAAGAGCTGAGGGACAGCGCCCAGGCCCAGAGTTCAGCCCCACGACTGGACCCCCCCCCCAAAAAAAAAGTGATTCTCAGATCTCAGCCTCCTGAGTAGCTAGGATTAAAGGCTTGAGTCACTGACACCCAGCTCCAGGAGACTCTTAACTTCCAATTAATCACAGAAAAAGCCAGAAGTGGTACTATAGCTCAATTTATAGAGTGCTAGCCTTGAGCAAAAAGAAGCTTAGGGACAGTGCCCAGGTCCAGAGTTCAAGGCCCAGGATTGGCAAAAAACAAAAAAAAGTAGAATTTTATACAATAATAAGTGATTAAGTTGTTTATCTATGAGAGCGGGTACAGGGTTAGTAGAAAATACAGAGCAACCTTTTAGAGAACTGTGTTATTTTGGAATATTAGAATAATCACTTAACAGTCTCTAAATATTTAGGTAGTTTAATGGTATTTTTATGGCTAGAAATATAAGATATATTTACTCTTTTTTTTTGCACATTCCTTATTATCTCCAAGTAGTCATACAAAGGGATTTCAATTCAACATGTCAGTTTACAGTACAACGCAGGATATGCTTCTTGAATAAAATAACTTGACATGCAAAATTATAAAGAAAAAAAAATCACTTGGGATCCCAATTAAGTCAGTGTCTCCTCTACTAAGTCCAATCATTCTGGTTAGTCTATATTTATAGTGTTCAGTGAAGGTAGCTTAACAGGAAGTTTCAGAGCAATGAAGTATATTCAGGAAAATCTGACATAGAACACAAGCACAGGATCCACATTTGGATGGGAATAAAGCAAATCAGGTAGGATGTTGTGTGGCTGTAAGGTGATCTGACCACTCAGGAAATGTAGGTAATTATGTGAATAGTCTCAAAGAGACACAAGGGAAAGCGATACATTTCCTTCCTCCTTAACGGGCATATAATGTGTTTGGAGAACAGTGAAAGCCAGCCTTGGGCCCAATTCTGCCAAATGCACAAATAATATTTTAACGAGTATGTACAAAGATAACCAAATGACTGCTTCTTGTAGCTTCTGAGTAGTGTCAGACACCAAATTATGTCTCCTCAAGTGGTGAGAATTCTTGAACTGAAGCTAGAAGTAGAAGAATCTGCCCTGCTTCCTTTGCCTGCAGAATGGCAGAAAAAAGAGCTACAATGACGGAGGTCTCCCTCCCCCCCCACACACACCCATAGGCCCTTGTGAGGCCTGACTTATGGACACAGTTCTTAGTGGCCCAGAGAGGGGACAAGCAAGCACCAGAGGTAAGTGGAGCCAACTCCATTGCTTCCCAAATTTTCCTACCTCTATAGGCTGAAATGTGTTAATCCTTAGTTTTGTCAGTATCATATGTATTGCTCTGGGTTAACATGTTAAATGATTAATATATATCTATATATATTATACAAGCACACTGGTACATGATAAATTATATAGTCTCTAGATATCACAGATTGAAGCCAAAGGAAGATGGCTATGCATAGGAGTGGATGACAAAGCCTCAGTAGCTAAGTGCATAGGATCATATAAATAATATTTTATGAAATGAGCTCCAAGAAAAGGAAATGAGAGGATTTTCTGTTTTGTTTTTTTTAGTTGCTGTTGTTGCTATTTTTGTTTTCTTTTCCTTTGGTCTTGTTCGTTGGTTTGTATTTGGGAGGGTAGCAGGGAGCGCAGAAAAGGTGGAACAAAGGACAAACAAATACAACAGTTGTCCTCACTAGATACTGTGTGGAAAATGAACAGGACATTTTGTGGGTGGGGATGGGAGGAAAAAACTGGAAGCGAGGGAAGGAAGGGGAGACATGGATACAAAAAAAAATTGTACTCACTACCTGACTCGTGTAACTGTAATCCCTCTGTATATCACCTCTACAAGAACAATAGAGAAGCACTATTTAAATGAAGATTGTAATGCACTGGAGGAGGGAGAGAAGCAGGCGAGAGCATCTGCTCAGTGGTGAAGGGCGCGGCAGGTGTAATAGAATTGCCTTCTGGTTCATCTTCCCATGGTGAACAGAAGTCAATCCCAGCTAAGCACCTATAAAGGGTTGAGAGAAATTACATGTTCTCTCCTCTCTTTTGTGCATGCTGTGTTGCACCTGGCGCAAAGGGTTTATTGAGAAGGAGACGGAGTATTCTGTAGAAGGGCGGATCAACATCCAATGGCGTTCAGCAGGCAGGGCCTCCGTGGCTCTTGCCACAGACTGTAAAGGTCAACACTTAGGGCAGAAGCATGCGGTGTGCAGCATTTTAACTCACACAAGCATAGTGGACTCTGGACAAATGTTTCTAATGAGCCCTCCCCACCTTACACATTGCAATCATGCTACTGGGCTAATTTTGCTCACAGACCCTCGGGTATAGATTTTGAACTAGCCACCTCCGGAGTGTTGATTAGGGTAAGCTAATCTACCACCCCTGGTTAGTAGTAGAGTTCTGAGCTACACCCCTGTTGCATGGACTCCCCAAGTCTCACTTTCAGTCTTTTCCCCCCTTTTCTAGTCTCAACCCAAGCGTCCAAATGACCCTATTAAAATGTAAATTGAGATGCTTTGAACAACTACCTAAAGACACTATAAAAATAATAAAAAATATATAAAAGTAAAAGTGTAGTCATTCCACTCTTCTTTCAGAAATTACGACGCTAAACCTCCTGCTCAGAGCAAGAGCCAACATCCTTATGCAGAACTGCGAGACCCTGCAGGACATGTGTGTAGCCTGCTTAGATGGGAGGGTTCATCAATACTGCAGTGTGAGTAAAGGAATCAAAGAACCAGTGAGACCAAGACTGCGGGGTCACATCTGAAATCCCAGCTTCTTGAGAAGCAGAGATCAGGAGGATTGAGGTCTAGAGTTAGCCTGGACAAAAGGCTAGCAAGATTTTTTCACTTGAAAGAACAGGTTGAGTATGGTAATAGCCCCCTATATCCCTAGCTATTTGGGAGGAATAGGTAAAAGCATCTTTATTTAAGGCTGTCCCAGGCACAAAGATGAGACCCTATCTGAACATTAACCAAAGCAAGAAATGTGTTGTATGTGTGTGTGTGTGTGTGTGTGTGTGTGTGTGTGTGTGTGAATTGATAAAACCTACCACGCATAAAACATAAGACCTTTAAGTTCAAACCCCAGTATTAACACATACACAACACAGACACACACACACACAGACACACACAGACACACACAGACACAGACACACACACACACACACACACACACACACACACACACACACACACACACACACACCAAAAGCCCAATGAATACTAAAATGGTCTAAAAATTTCACCACAACACAATATAACACATTTCTTATTATATTTCAAATGACTTCTTACAAGTTTCAATTTAATAGTCTTCATTCTCCAGCTGGGGTGCTTCTGCAGAATGAAAAGATGCCCCCCACCATAAATGAGCCCTTAAGTTGACTCCACATTCAAGTACAATACAACAAGAAGAGTTTTATTGTGTCTACCCTTGCACCCTACTGTGAAACCTCAAAGCACGCTTGTTGGCGGACAGCCTTTGTTTATTTATTTATTTTTGGAGGTCATGTGGCCTGAACTCTGGGCCTGGGAGCTGTCTCTGAGCTCTTCAGCTATAGGCTAGTGCTCTACCACTTGAGCTACAGTGCCACTTCCGGCTTTTTCTGCTTTTGTGGTATTGAGGAATTGAATCCAGGGCCTCATGCATGCAGGCATGCAAGCATGCAAGCACTCTACCACTGAGCCACCTTCCCAGCCCCAAACAGGAGGATTTTTCCTTAGCGTTTCAGCCTAATGCTCTTTTGTTACTGTCAGTACTGATGACATTTCTTCTGGGTTTTATTGTAATAATGACCCACACAGTTTTTTGTTGTGTTTTTTTTTTTCAGGAGGCAAAATGTCATACTGACTTTCTGAGCTCCTGAAGGCAGCAAAATTAAGTGGATAATCATGAATGATACTTTATGAACTGGGTGAAATATTGCTAAAAAATTCTTACTTATTATTTTTCTATAGAGGATGTGTTTATGTTCCTTAAGAGTCCCAAGATTTAAGGATTTTGTTGTAATTCTTTCAAATTCCACTCTGTGCCAGGCAGGGTGCCAGGGAAAGGCAGAGGCTGAGGCTAAGAAAACCCCTCCTCTAGAAGCTGACTGGTGGTCAGATGACAGAAGGGTGAGTAGCCACCTCTCAACCCAACGATCCTTCTCACACAGAAACTAATTAGTGTCATTCGTGTGTACGGATGAGTGTGCAGCTGATTTTGTTTGTGGGAAAGAGGCTTGGGAATGTGACAGGAAGACACATAGGTTTGGCTTTGATCTCTTCCACTTTTCCATATTCATAAATGTGTGGCTTGTGAGGAAAACACTTTCCTTGGGGGAGGGAGGATCTTTGCTTCTTTGAAGATAATCACAAAGAACATTTAAGAAAACAAAACTTAGCTGCAGAATTATCTCCTAGAATGCAAGGAAACCCAGGCTGAGATGCAATGTACTTCTCTACTTCTGATATTTTCTGTATTCTTCCTTAAATCAATTGTAATTTGTATCCTGGGTTCAATAAATTGTAGTCTTATAAAAATGGATTCCAATTTACTTGTAATCATTTATATTCATTGTAATCTTATAAGATTACAATTCAGGTGCATTTAAACCCACCTATCAGGACTGGGAAGTTGTTGGAACATCTCAAATAGCAGGACTTTAGCTTCCAACCTCCATTACCCAAATTCTTGTCTGCTCCTGCAACACCATACAACTTTCTTTACTGGCAAACTAACAAGAGCTTCTGCCAGCTGGTATTATTGCAAGTACTTTTTCTTTTTGCTGGTCCTGGGGTTCAAACTCAGAGCCTGGGACCTGTTCCTGGTTGTCTTTGTTCTCAAGACTAGTGCTCTATCACTTGGGCCACAGCACAACTTCTGGCTTTTTCTTAACAGTCCATTGGAGACAAGGGTCTCACGGACTTTTATGCGCAGGCTGGCTTCAAACTGTGATCCTTAGATCTCAGCCTCCTGAGTAGCTAGGAGTACAGACATAAACCACCAGCACTCAGCTTTTCCTTTTGTGTGTGTGTGCCAGCAAGCCAAAGCTCAGTATAAAAATCAGATTATGGCCTTCTTCTTCAGGTCCCTGTAGGCCTTTGTGAGGAGTTGGGGCATATTTTTCTCAGTGGAATTATATCGAGACCCCAGAGAGCTACTTGGTCCTCTCCACCATGGGAGGAGAGACTGAGGAGGGGCTATCTATGAGAACAGGGCTCTTCCTAAAATCTGATAGTGCCTTGACATTGGATGTCCCAGCTTCCAGGACTAAGTTTGCTTATTAGGTATCCAGTCTATAGTATTTTGTCATAGCAGCCAGAACAGGATAAGATATCCACCAATATACTCTTCCGAGTTACTTTTTACCTTCTCTCTCCTGAAGGTGCTATCATTAGTTCTCCACTATATGGGTTTTGCTGTTTTTATTTATTTATTCTCATCTCTAATGCTCCATCTGGGATCTGTGAATAAGTTTTTCTTATTTACATATTGTATATTAGACCCTTTCGTAGGCTGTCACTAGCAGACCTCTTTTATATCCTCATGGCAATTAAAAATGTTTTATTTGTTTTTTGTTTTTTTGTTTTTGGTCTGTTTTCTATCATCTCATCTGAATACAAGTTCTATTAGCTTCTAAAACATAATTGATCTTCATGAATGATTTGAATCAATGAATAGCTGAGAAAGCAAATAAATAATACACCAGAAAGTCCATCCTTCTTGCCAGTTATCATACACAGCTATTTATAAACCAAACCAAAAGAACATTTCCATTGACAATGTTTTCCTATTTTCCCATCCTTGTTACTGGAAATTAAGATTTCTGTATAGTTTTTCTCAATACAAAAAAGGTCTGAAAGACCTGTCCAAGGCACCAGATGTAGGTCATAAATGGAAGCATTAATGTTAACGGGGCAAATAAAAAGCTGGGTAGATACTTTGGTTCACCAAAGAGGTTCTATTAAAGGTCAGTCAGGCATGGCAATTTTGTCAGTACTTTCGAAATTTGCTGTGTTGAAGTAGGTCTGATTATATACTTTGACACAAGGTCGAGTGAAATAGTGCTGTGTTTGTCTCCAGTCTGTTCTCAATGCGCCAACCATTGAGTTTTACGATAAGACGGAATGTATCTGAAGTCTCACTAGATTTTCTGGATGGCTTCAGATCTGAGTCGTCTTCTGCAGAGGAGAAAACACTGGTGGGGTTGGAGAGCATCAGAAAACCTAAGATGCTAAGATTCTCTACTGAACAGAATGACTCTAGGAAAAGCATACTTGCCTATGGAGGCATTGATGCCTTTGTTTGCAGGGTACTCTTACTAGTGACTCATTCAAGTAGTGACGTTTCAGGTCTTACCCACTTATGGCCAACATTCCTTGTACCTGCTGTAAAATACCTCGACCCACCTAACTACAAAATACCCAAAGGTTATCGCTAATGCAAGTGGTGAATTGAAACTGTTGACAGTGGTTAGGCTTGTTCTGAAATCTGGGTACCAGGAAGGATACAGGGAGAACTAAGCAGGTTCATAGGAGCATGGCTGAAATTCTGGAAGTTATTCTTTTGACTTCTCTAATGTGGTCAAAACAACTGTTTTGATGGCTGTTTGGGTGATGTCAAGGAGACCTACAAACACTGCTTCAAAAGTCATTTTCCTGCCAGGGTTGTTTACCAAGGTATCACTTTCCCAAAGCTTCAGTCTCAACATCCAAAAGTCTTGAAACCAAAATAGTGGCTCTTTGGGGTCTTTCACATTCGCAGCACAGTGCCTGCTGCAGTATGGTCCACTCTGGATTTTCATCATACTTTTAAATTATCATCTTAATTTTACAAATGGTGTTGGAAAGTGTAATTACAGTCTCTGGTTATCATGAAAATACCACATCCTAGGCAGACTTGACAAGAATTGAAGGTTAGATAATGAATTCAATTAAAGATGACACTTCTATGTACCCATATTGCTAAATATGAGAGGAAAGACATGCATTTCCATTACTCAAAGGAATAAAAATACAGGGAAATCATTTATTGTACAAAAGATGGAACCTTGTTCCGAAGAAAGAATAAAAAGTACATATAATTCAGTTAACTCTTAAGTTAATGATGGGAAATACCTAGTTCTCTTGTTAGTTATATAATAAATAAAATTAATATACTCATTACCTTATTCATGTAACTATAAACGCTCTGCACTGTATCTTTACAATAAAACAAATTTTAAAATTAAAGTGTTCAAATCTGGATGTGACAAATAAAGAATAAGAAAGTAAGCCAAGTAGACAAATATTTTACTTTTATATAAACATTTAAATATTGATATTAAAGTAGAAAAATTTTACATATTTTAAATATATTACTTTTATATTATTTAATATAAAATATAAATATGACATCTTAGGCTATATTAATATAATATCTTAATATATTTTATGTTTTATATTTATAGAACATATGAAAAATATTGGTATCGATATAAAATGGATTCTATATTTATATAATTAATGTATATATTTTCTTCCTTTTAACAGACATAGCCTCAAATTGTGAGTCAACCATTTCTAACTCCCAATTAGCTATGGTTACAGACAAAACTACCTCACTACACCACACAATAACCTCCATCTTTGGTCTAGAATGTTCTCCTCAAGTCTTCTTTATCAGGAAGGACAACTCTTCTTGCCTATGATATATTTTCTATTCCTATGTTAATTTTTAAATTATGTTGTCACATTCTCAAATTAGAAAAGAAAGGGGGGAAAGGGGTGAAAAATCTAAGAATTTTGTCCAAAATTCAGAGTAAATACTATTGAGTAAGCCGTGTAGGTCTTTAGGAGCTACATGTTTCCCTGTCTGTGGCCCTCAGGTGTCTTCATTACTTCTGCCCTCATAAATGACTTCCAGTGTCGTTTGTGTTCATCCTTTTCAGCATCTCTTATGGATGCATGTTGGGGATCTCTGCTTCTGTGGGGGCTACTTGTAAAATAATGAGGGACTGCTGATCTCTCTATGCAACAGATTTTAAATATAAGTTCAATTACCTGGATGGCAAAATGTATGTACTTTAATACAGTATTTGAAAAAAATCTTAGTGGTTGAAAATGCTTCCCCCGCCCCCATGAGGAATTTCATTGTCTTTGGTGAGGAGCCAGGGATGCATCTGACCTAGCACAACTCCAACTCTATTGGCAGGGACGTGGGGTGGAGCCCCAGGGGCCCCACTAACCTTTCTGCTGTCTCTGTCTGCTGTCTCCGCTGCAATTACTACTGACATCTGCCCCAGGGAAGCCTCGATTTTATGTGAAGAATACATAGTACTTATGGCTCTCGTTTCAGTTCAGGCTGTAACATTTTCCTTCTTTCTTATAATCTGACCCCTTGAAGATTCTCTTGTGAACCTAGAAATGCAAAACAAATCAATAAATAAAATCGTATTTCGTGCAGGATATAGTTATTTTCCAACAAAAGGTCCCTTTAGAAAGTTTAATGGAATATTCCTCCCAAAGTAAAACAGTGAAGATCAACTCTTAGTATCTATTGCTCCCAATTTTCTCCTTCCCTTCATTTTTCCTTCTTTCTTTCCTCCCTCCCTATTTACTTCCTTCCTTCCTCCCTCCCTTCCTCTCTCCCTCCCTCCCTTTCTCTCTCCCTCCCTTTCCTTTCTCCTTCCTTCCTTCCTTCCCCCCTTCCTCCCTCCCTCCTTTACTTTCTACCTCCCTCCCTCCCTCCCTTTCTCTCTCCCTCCCTCCTTTCCTCCCTTCTTCCCTCCCCCTTCCCTCCCACCCTCCCCCTCTTCCTTCCTCCATTCCTTCTTTCCTTCCTTCTTTCCTCTTTCTCTTTCTTTCTCTCTTGCCCTTTCTTTCTCTCTCTTTCCTTCCCTCCTTTCCTCTTTCCCTCTCTCCCTCCCTTCCTCCCCCTCTATCTTCCTTCCTTCCTTCCTTCCTTCCTTCCTTCATTCTTTCTTTCTTTCTTTCTTTCTTTCCTTCCTTCCTTCCTTCCTTCCTTCCTTCCTTCCTTCCTTCCTTCCTTCCTTCCTTTCATTCTTTCTTTCTTTCTTAGATTTGAATGCTGGACCTCATACTGCTAGCTAGGCAAGTTCTCTATGACATTCCAGCAACCCCTTTCAATTCCTTTTTTTTTTTTACTTATTTTTCCAATAATGTCTTACATTTATGCTTGTCCTGGCCTGGATCAGGATCCTTATGTTTACTTTTCCTGTATATCAGATGGTGACAGGCATACTGCACCATGCCTGGCTCATTGATTTAGGACTGATTTTGTGAACATTTTGACTATTCTGTCCTTGAATCATGATCCTCTCTGTTTCTGAGTAGCTAAAATCATAAGCATGCACCACTATTCCTAGTTGACTCCCAATTTTAAAGGAGGAGGGGGAAGAGGAGGAGAACGAGGAAAAGGAGGAAGAGGATGAGAAGGTAGTTGAGTTTAGGGCTAATACAAAGGCTGAGAGGTGTTCTTCCATTCTATCCTAAGAGATTATTTCTTTGAAATAGGCAGCAGAGATTAAGTGTGCTCTTAATAATGAACTTCTGTACTCTTCTTCATATCCACTCATCCATGGTGAAACAAAAACTTCTTAATTAAACAGCAATGCTTTGGGGAATGCCTACAATATACAGGCGCCATATAAAGTCAAATGATTCTATTTGTTTATCGGTTCACATGCTTACTTATTTTGCTGACAGAGAACCTTGTTTATACCATTACTGAATTCCAGTAATGAGCATGCTCCAAACTTTCCTAGCTGTCTGCACCACTGTGTTATGAGGACCTGAATACCAGCACATTGATCTCTACCTTCTTTCTAGGGCTTCCTGTACCCCCATTACTCAGGAAGTAACAACTGTGCCTTATTCATGTCAACAAGCTATCTTGGTTAACGTTTGCCAGAGTGAGCTGTAAAATGTGAGGGTGGGAATGAAGAGTGTGATTATTCATTTTTTTATGATCCTGTGATATGTGATGTTTGAAATCAAATATAAGATAGTTCAATCTACTATCAGGTGCATATAATCAGAGAGCTCTAACTGAACATACCAAATAAGCTAAAATGGATGGTGAATATTTTGGGAGAATGGCACCCATAGGAAATACATAGACTTGGCAGTAGTACTTAATTGCATCTCCTTCTAAGTACCAGAAAAATGGTGAAAATTTACTCCCCAGCCTCGTTAGGGCTCATTTTCATTGGAACAGGTAGCCTAATTAATATCTTTGCTTCTAGTTTCTTTTATGTCCCACCTTGCATACAGACCACCTGCATTCCATCAATATTCTCCACCATTTATCTTTTCAAGTAGCAAACATTCATTGTTAGTTTACACTTTGAGTTAATGTACACTTCGAGGAAGACAATTGAAAAAGAAATGGCAGGTCATCATTCTCTGATGATCCAGAAAGAAACAGATGTAGACATATTTGGGGGAAAAGGATATATAAAATAACAAAAGGCAGTTAAGATAGAATTAACAGAAGTAATTATAGTTCAGTCAGATGGCAAAGTATGATAAGGAGTTTTGCAGAAGCCAAACGTGAAACTGGGTAATGCCGGAATAGAACAGATATTCCATGAGGAAAGCAGAAGTTCACATCTGACCTCATTCCTTTCCAGATTTTGGTGAATCATCACTTTTCTCCGATACAATTATTTCTTGTTTGGAAATTAGGCGTAATTAGCTAAGAGATTTTAGAGAGCTTTCATAGGATTGATGGAGATGAATTATAAATGTTTAGCACAGCACTTGACTCATAAAGTTCAGACAGAAGTGGCTTTAACGTTCAAAGGCAAGTCAGGCCTCATCAAGAAATGGGGAGTAGATCAATAATTGTTCTTATATTTTCCCAGAAAGCCCGAAATATCCTCAAACCCATCTCTTCTTTAATTTGCTACCTACATTTGATCTGATTCTGGAAAGATCTTTGAATAAATTAAAAGGACTGATACTCTGAAGATGACTTACTTCTCCTAGCATTTTGAATAAAGTTTATGATATGGAATGAAAAATGCTTGAGTGAAACCTGTCAGAATTCCATACTCTTAAGCTTTAATTGGGTGGTAGTTAAGGTCTGGGATGGAGGCTAGATCTAAAAATATGGCAAAAGAGAGAGCGAGAAGAGTTGATAAAAGCTGAGTTTGGGACTATAGGACCTATAAAGGAGTGAGAAAAGATACTAAGTATATTAGCCATCATCATTCATTACTCCAATAAAATACCCAAGGACAATAGCTTCATAATGAGGAAAGGTTGTTTAGCTCACAGTTTTGAAGAGATTCAAGGGTATGGCATCTAATTGGCTCAGTTCCCAGTTCTAGTCACATCATGACATAAATACATGTATGTGTCTAGAAGAGCTTAGACAGAAAAAAAGCCTGGGGTCCCACAATCTCTTCTGAGTGAAGATTCTGAATTACTTCAGGACCTCCCACCAGGCTCCATGTCATGAAACATAGAGAAACATAGATGATGGGGAAGACATTGATGGACACATGTGTCATTCCACGGTGTCAGCATTGAGCAAGTATCAAATTCACAAGCTATGTCAATTTGGTTGACATTAATTCACCAAGGACTACTGATTTCACATGAGAGCCATGAGCCTTTTGTAAACAGGTTCTTCTATTCCAATTTTGACAAATATGCACTCTCAGAATACATATTGCAATTTGCAATGATGTCAGTTAGTAAATGGCTAAGAAAGGCTTAAAGTGGCTAGAGGGCTCAGAAAGACCTTACGGAAGGCAAGAGCAGAAAGCTGAGACTCTATAGACTGGGAAAGTCACTAGATGTGGTGAGATAAGCTGTTTCCATAGGAACTCAGTGCTGCTCTGTCTACCCCAGGGCACACGATTAACGTCAAGGATTCTCACTATTTGTTGGTCTGGTGTATTGGATAAGGACTGGGTTCTTTCTTCCCTCCCTCCTTCCCTCCCTCCCTCCCTCCCTCCCTCCCTCTCCCCCTCCCTCCCTCCCTCTCTCCCTCCCTCTCTCCCTCTCTCTCTCCCTTCCTTCCTTCCTTCCTTCCTTCCTTCCTTCCTTCCTTCCTTCCTTCCTTCTTTCCTTCCTTCCTTCCTTCCTTCCTCCCTCCCTCCCTCCCTCCCTCCCTCCCTCCTTCCCTCCCTTCCTCTCTCTCTCTCTCTTTCACTCTCTCTCTTTCTCTCTCTAGGTCAGTTCTTGGGGTCTTGTGCTTTCTTGGCTTGTTTGTACTACTGGTACTGTACCACTTAATCCATGTCTCCAGCCCTGCTTTTTGTGCTGGTTATTTTGAAGATTGAGTCTAGTGAACTTTTCTGCCTGGGCTAACTTTGACCCATGATCCTCTGGATCATAGCCTCCTCAGGAGCTAGGATAGTAGGCATGAACCACCAGAACCCTGATAGATTTTTCTGATATGAATTTGATATGCCCCTATTTCTATGTGTTCCTGATTTTTATTTGACAAATTAATAGGTGATAATCTTCTAGTTGCATAAACTCTTTATTACTCTGTCTCATGGCTTGTCAAAGACAAATGGTGGTTGTTGGCTTGTAGAAAAATGATGTAGATTCATCCTGTCTCAGAATTTGTAATCAAAATGGAGCAAACTGATTTTTAAAAAATAATATCATGTCATTCAGGACAAAGGACAGCCCCCAAACCATTGTTCTTTACAATATGAAGTAATTTCGGACCAGGGAATCTGCTCTCTATCTGCCAAAGGTACCACTATATCCCATAACACCCCCACGTAGGGACCCAACCCTCAATCAAAATGGGCCCCTGGAGATAATTACATACAGGCCATAATAAATTAACCAAATAAGTAAATTAAGTGGAAATATAGGGTGGATGCTTTCATAGCTGCTGCTTAGAAGTTTGTGCATTCTTATTAATCTAACATATATTTTTTGAAATCATGTTTAGTGGTCTTTAGAATTGCCTTGTTCTTTTTTTTCCCCCACTGGGGCTCAAGTAAGGACAAGAATGATTAGCAATATTCCTTCTGTTCCCACTTAAACCTGACTGCCTGTGGTCACTGGCTTAAGAGGACCATCTCCCATTCCATCACGGACAGTGCTCTGACACCAGCCTGCCATGTCAGAAGCAGACTCGGCCGGACCTCACAAATAAAAGTCAACAGACTTTTATTCCTGACTCCTAAGCCCTTTTGAGAAATATTGCTTCCATATTCGCCTCATATCTGCCCTCTTTTTGAGTTGATATTTTTTATTTAGAGAAGATAGTAATTCAGCCATTTGATTACTAGAGATAATCGAGAAACACTAAGTATTTCTAAGTGGTTTTTTTTTAAATAAGTCACCTGAGATCCTTATGGAATGGGAGGTGTATTCATTACTGAAATAAATTAAATATAATCAATTCTCTCAATCTGAATTATTGCCTGTTTTGATTAATTGGTTTTTCTGGAAAATATAATTCAAATTCTCGCTAGGTAAATTACCTTTTATCTTATAGTATATACCAATGAATAATGATTCCACTGGCATTTTGTACCATTACACCAAAATACATAATGGCAATCACCTGTCACTTATAGAATTTGAAAGCAAGTTAATTTAACATATGGATAGAATAGATAGACTTGATAACATGTTGAATTTAGGCAGTATATAATTTAATAGTTTAAGATATTTAATAAAAGCAGAACATGAATTTCCATGACTTATATTAAGATAATAATTATTTTATATAAGGCTTGAACTCAGGGCTTGGCCACTGTCTACTATGCCTTAACTTTTACTCTCAAGGGACTTTTATACATTCTTAAAAGTTTGCTACTCTTAATATTACAGGCCAGGAGTGGTGGAGAACACTGGAGTCTGAAGCAGGAGGATGCCAAATTCAAGATCAGCCTGGACGATATAATAAGACCTGGCCTCAAAACAAAACAAAAAAAGAAAAAATATAACACTATCATATCATATTTTACTATAGAATGAGTACCTTACATTTATATTTATATCTGCAGTATGTTTTCTGAGGTATTTAAATATAGAAGTGTGCAGTTGGTTATATTTTATAAGGACATTAGATTGAAGCAGCAGAAGATAAGAATACATAGAAATGTAATGCTTTTTTTAAACTTAAGTACTATGAGCATTTACTGAAATTTACCTCATTTTTCATCTATCTTGATATTTATTAATTTATTAATTTTAAAATGTTGCTGCATTCAGGTTAGAGCAGGCTAAGACTTATTGGCTGGCCCATAATAATACTAGACATTTTGATAATAACAGCTAGTTGCTTTGATTTTTCAAGTGAATTTTATATTCCACCTACATGTTCTTGGTTCTTAGAAAGAAAGAGGCTGTAACCCATTTCTACAAGCAAAGTACTCTTGACCCTCAGTGGAACTCTTCACAAGCAGTGTTAAAGCAAGATCTTTCAGAGGTTGCCATTTACCAGTAATTTGTACAGAATGCTACGTTAGCAAGATAATCCTTGTCTGTCTAGGATATATTGTTGATTGCCAACGAATCTGGCAGTCACTTTGAAGAATGAATCTTGAAACAGAACCAGGGCAAGCTATGTGATGTGGAAGATCATGAAGCAGTGAGATCCCCAACTCTGCAGTGGCTTTGTGGCTACCTAGCTCATGCTGGCATGCAAAAGGCCACCCAGGCAGCTATATTTGATCAGTGTGGGAACATGGAGCTGTGAATGCTGCACAGCTATTGTAACCAGAATTCTAGGACTGACTTAGGTGTGGATCACAACAAATTGGATCTGGTTACTTACCACAAAGGAAGTAATGGTGGAGAAGTAAAAAAGGATTTTAATCAAGATATTGGTATCTTCAGGATACTAACATAGGAAGGCTTTAGGCTTATTTATCTGTTTATTTTTGTGTGGTACTGGGGCTTGAATAAAAGCTTCTCACTGTTTTTGTTTTTAAATTATCCAGGCACCAGTGACTCAGGAGGCTGAGATCTGAGGATCACAGTTCAAAGCCAGCCTGGGCAGGAAAGCCTGTAAGACTCTTTTATCTCTAATAAACTACTTAGAAAAACCCAGAATTGGTGCTATGGCTCAAGTGATAGAGCACTAGGCTTGAGCACAGAGAGACTCAGGGACAGAGCCCAGTTATGGAGTTCAAGCCCCAGGACCCACAAGAAAAATTATATATATATGTATATGCATATGTATATGTATACATATACATATATATGTGCATATATATATAAATATATGTGTGTATATATATATATATATGTATGTCTTGGTTAGGCACTGGTGGCTCAAGCCGTTAATCCTAGCTAATGAGGAGGCTGAGATCTGAAGATCACAATTTGAAGCCAGCCCAGGCAGGAAAGTCTGTGAAATTCTTATTGACAATTACCCAGCAAAAAAGCCAGAAGTAGAGCTATGGCTCAAGTGGTAGAGCACCATTTGTAAGCACAAAAAGCTCAAGAACAGCCCCCAGTCTCTAAGTTAAAGCCCCAGTAACCCAAGCAACCTGCAGCTGGTTTTCTGCTCTGTTACTACCTGACTTGATTTTTCTAAGCATGTGAGAAGCTGTACTGGAACAGATAGTAGCAAAACATTTGGTAGCACAGCTATGTGCTCAGGCTGGAGTTTTCTGACAATGGTAATGATCTCATTAGTTATTTTAATAGTCTTAATAGTGCCTTGGAGAGTAAGAAGACCTGCTATTAAGAGAGGAAAAAGCACAGCTGAATTGCCTAATTAATGATTGAGCCCCTCATTAGCTTATCTTTTCCAATGTCTCTAATGATGTCCTGGATAATGGCCACTAGAAATACAGAAGTATTTCAATACAGGGTCCTCAATCTAAAGCCATTACAGCTATAACATTGATTACACACAATAGTAACACACACACACACACACACACACACACACACACACACACACACACACACACACACACGAGAGAGAGAAGTAGCCAGCTTTTATTTTGTGTTTATTATACATCAGATGCACATAGAACAGAATACCTGAAAAGACAAACTGAAACATAATTAATTCATTTGGCTGGCTAATGAATATCTAACTCAAGTTATACGTAAGTTTATTAACTAGACAAGCTAATGTGATTGGCTGACTCTTCTAGATTGTGTGGGTGGAGACTAGAGGTAGAACCTGAAGGTTTATAATCTATGAGAAGACATCTTGCCTGGATTGGGGAGAGAATTCATTTTCCATAGACAGCATCAATAAGGAAGGAAGACTTGTGGCATCAGTGTTTTTTTATTGTTTCCTTAATCTTTGCATTTTCATTTAAAAGTCAATCCAACTCAGTCACCAGAGGCTCAGCCCTTAGCTACTTAGGAGACTGAGATCTGAGGATGGTGGTTTGAAGTTAGTCAGAACAGGAACATCCGTGAGACCTTTAGCTTCGATTAGCTACCCAAAAAGCTATAAGTAGAGAGAGAGCACCACTGTGGTAGGGTTGTAACTTGGAGCAATAAAGATCCCAGACAACACCCAGGCCCTAAGTTTGAGCCCCAGGAGCAAGAGTAGGAGGGGGTGGGGGGAGAGAGATACAAAGAGAGAGAGACAGAGACAGAGACAGAGACAGAGAGACAGACAGAGAGAGACAGAGGGGGGAGAAGGAGAGGGAGAGGGAGAGGGAGAGGGAGAGAGGAAGGAAGGATGTGAATCCAAAAGCTTTATAGTGTAGCTCAGTGGGAGAATGCTTGGCTAGCATTCAGGAAGCCCTGTTGCATCTCCAACACTGAAAATCAAAGAATATTTTTAAAGAAAACTATGAATTTTCATCCTATTGAATGCAAATCGTTGTGTTAGGTGTCATGGGAGAATGAGACCATGTTTCCAATCCCTTAAAGCTATGTCTCTGATGGGCTCCAGCAGTTGATTCAGTCTGTCTCCTCTGAATCAAGATCAGGCTACACTTCAGATAACTCAGCACCAACAGTGTTGACTAACATCAGGAGCCTTGCCTGGAAGTTGAAGTCTGCATTGAACTTCCAGCTCTGCTTGTTACTAGTCTCGCTGAGGTTATGAAATCTTTCAGCATTTCGACCTTCCTCCCTGGAAATGCAAGCACTAGTAAATCTTCACTTGATTGTACTATTGAGTTCATATATAATTAATGGGTATATAATAAATGTCTAACAAACAATAACCATCCTTTATGATATTAAAAACAACATAATATTATCAGTACATTATGCCTCATTTCCCTTTGTCTGAGACTTCAATATCCCTCCTGCAACCAGATCTTGAATTTGCCCATATTTCTGGTTATCTGTCTTAAGCTTTTCTAAAATTTCCTCCCAAGGGCTGTATCCTGTTTTAAACTCTTTTTTAGAAATATCCTTTCCTACTGACTCCTCCCAGGCCTCTGGCTGTATTCCTGACCTCAATTCAATCATCAAAATGCTACTGACAGCCACTTGTTTCTGACCAGCACCTGACACAATAACTTTCCTCTGGAGGTCTGCTCCACTTAACAGCCAGACACCTTCAGTTTCAGCTGAGCTGGCTTGCTGTGTACAATGAGTCACATGGCTGCTACAGTGGAGCCCTTTGAACTGTGCTGTTTCCCAGGTTCCTTCCTTAGGTTTGGTGTTTAGCATAACTCCTATATGAGGAAGAAAATGGAAACCAGCAGCATCAAAGAAGGTTATAGTTTAGAGTTTAGTTTTCAATATAGCCTTAGCTTCTAGTCCTAGACAATTAGTCTTTAGCAATTGACATCTATCATTGCTATTTTATTAATTTAACTATCAGTAGAATTTTTTTTGCCAGGCCTGGGGCTTGAACTTGGGGCCTGGGCACTGTACCGGAGCTTCTTTTGCTCAAGGCTAGCATTCGACCACTTGAGCCACAGCACCACTTCTAGATTTTTCTGTTTATGTGGTACTGAGGAATCGAACCCAGGGCTTCATGCATGCTAGGCAAGCACTCTACCACTAAGCCACATTCCTAGCACTTATCAATAGAATTTTATTAATGAATACCAGTATAACATCCAACTTAGAAGCACATACCTGCTTTTATTCTAGCTTATATTGATTGGCTGGTGTGGATGGAAAAACCTACAATTGAACAAGAAATAGAAGTATGTCTCAAAATCCTTAATTCATTTTCACCAATCTATAAGGAAAATTCATCAACTGCATTTTAGTTCTATTTTGATGTTAAGTATCATTGATGCAGTTCAACATTGTTTTTTAAAGAGGAAGTCCTAGATAGTCATCTGAAATAAAAAGAACTTGAAAGTAAAAATAATGGCCACTGCCCCCCACCCCAAACATACTTGCTCTCCCAACTCTCTGTGCCTCTTAACATTATGATTCTAGTTATCTAGGGACCTCACTTAGCATACTCAACATGATAGGCCTTTTTTTTTATAAACTTTTTTTCTTTTTCTTCAATGCTAGGGATTGAACCTAGGATCTTGAACATGCTAGGCAAGTGCTCTACTGCTGAGCAAAACCACCAATTCATCAAAATATTTTAAATTTAATGTATTGAAAACAACCAGACTTGATTGTCCACTCAAACTTGTACATGTGTTATTCTTCTAAAACTTTCAAAACCAAGCATTTAGCAATCGAGAAATGCTATTTCATAATGACAGAAATACCCAATACCAGTTTCCACTGGTACAACTGACACTTCCTTTTCATAAGGTTTAGATCTAATTTAAGAATGTCAATATCTAATATAATCAGGACAGGCTATGCTCTGTTAGCATCCCATGGCAGGACTTGTGTGCACCTTTCTTCCAGGTGGTGATTCTGGAATCCAGGCTCCTGACATTATAAATCCACGGGCGCCAGCTGTTGCTATACATAGGGCAAAGAGCATGGAAACTTGTGTTAGGAGGTCCATGGCCAAGTCTGGAGTTTTCATGCATAGTAACTCCTCATTCCTTTGATTAGAAACCACGTACCTGCAAAAATCATTGGGAAATGTATCTTTCAGGGGGCCCAGGAGGGAAACAAAATAAATTTGGAAAGTACAGAATTTGGAAACTGTAGCATATTATTCAAAATTAAGTAGCACCTGTAAGGTCAATAAACTGTATCTTGTTTGTTTACAGTATCCAAGTCAATGTCTTTTACCATTTTCGGTCATAAAGGGTAAAAGAGTAGTGCCAGATAAATATCTGTTCTTTGCACCGATAGCCAGAATGACAGTAATAAATACATTTATATGTATGTTCACTGAAACATATTGTGGAAGGGAAGAAAGACAGAACACAGCAATTCGCTGTCATTGTCACAATCACTATTAATTATAAAGTGGAAAACTCCAGAAATAAAGGTGGTAAATTAGGACATGCTTCCTGTATAAATTCTATCAGAGTACTCATTGACTTCTTATGTTTTCCAAATAAACTACATAAAACCATGAAGGCACATAAAAGATCTCAATGAAGAATGGATTCTTCCCTTGATAAGCAGGACAATGTAGCTGTTGCTAGATGAAGACATCTCCTGAAGCAGTTCTTAAATTGGAAGCAAACATTAAGGCCTCATGAATAGACAGGCAAAAAGGAAAAAGAAAAAAGAAAAAGAAGAGATCAATCAAAGATGGATTGTTTTCCAGTTGAAAACACACAGCCCTTTACCATTGGCCTGCTATGTGTTGTATAAAAGTATCTTTTTGCAAGATGGACAATTAAATCTTATTCTCAGTCAGGGGTTTGGCTTAGCTTCACTTTAAATGCACCTCCTCAGACAGACACCCTGGTCATTTGTAGAGATTCTGAAGCCTAATACTGTTTGCCACTTGCTGCTGCTCCAGCCCTAGGTCACATTTAGGCCCCTTGCTCTTTGCTCTGTGTCATCTCCTTCTTTCAGTTGCCTGGTTACCTCTCTCCAAAGGGCCTTTTCCAAGGAGCCTGGTCTTCCTTCTAGGTGTAATTCAATTGTCATCAGCACAGAAAGAGTAGATTAAAAATCTCTATTATAATTCCTGGACATTTAATAAAAATGTAGTCCATACCATATGTGTTTTTGTGTGGCTGGCTTCTTCTTTGTGTATGTTTGTTTCATTTTTTATTTTTAAAAGTATTATCTTTAAGTACTTGTACAAAAGGAGTGCCATATAACAAAGCAGTTTATGAATACAATGAATCTTGATCAGTTTCACCCTCTTCAATAGTCTCAACAGCAAGCACCCCCCCTTTCCCCTCCCCCTGCCTACCTCTTCATTACTTTTCTTAATTTTGTGGCATAAGACACAAGACATAACCTTTGGTTGTCTGTGATGGGAAAGACAGTAGCAAATGACTGCAAATAGACTCAGAAAATTTTGTGGTTAATGTAAAAATTCTATAACTGAATTACAGTGGTGATTTTCTAACTCTATGAATCAACCCACCAAAAATTCGTTGAATTATACATGCACTGCAAGTTACTTTATGGTACACAAACAACCTCAAGATAATTTACAGAAAAGCTAAGGCTAAGTAATAGAAGGAGGATATTTAGAAATAATTGTAAAATAAATAATAAAATATCTATTAATGAAAACCCTTGTCATTTCCTTCCTTCCTTCCTTCCTTCCTTCCTTCCTTCCTTCCTTCCTTCCTTCCTTCCTCCTTTCCATCTTTTGTTTGTCTCTCTTACTCTCTGTGTCTCTATAAATAGTTCTCAGGTCTTCACACTTTCTACAAAGAAGTTATACTGCTTGAACCATGATTCTAGGCCCTTTTGCTCTGGTTATTTTTTAGAAGACTCACATTTTGCCTGGGTCAGACTAAACTGTGATCCTCCATTCTCACATCCTGTGTAACTTGGCTGACAAGTACATGCTATTATGCTCACCTTTTTCTGTTTAGGCAGGATCTTGTGAACTTTCTTGACAGTGCTGACCTGGAAGCATAATATTCCCAATCTCAAATTCCAGAGTATCTAAGATTATAGGTATGAGCCACAGTGCCTGGTCAATGCTCTGTGTGTGTGTGTGTGTGTGTGTGTGTGTGTGTGTGTGTGTGTGTGTGTGTAAGTGTGTGTGTGTGTGTGTGTGTGTGTGTGTGTTACATTATGTGTCCATTCTCAGCATCATTTATCACATTGCACTGTTTCATGTAACGTTCACCTGTATGGTTGACCTATGTCTGATTTTGAACTTCCTAGCATTTCTGGGGCAAGTGAGGTTCCGGGTACACAGCAAATCCACTAAAGCATACTTCAGTAAAGGCGGAGGAATGACAAAATGTTAAACCAGCCTTTCCTTTTCAACAGTACATGCACCTGGTCAATCCCAGTTCATGGCTCCCAGGTTAGCACCTACCACTCCAGTTTCCAGGCTTCTACAGCTGTACCTGGCTGTTGGCGGCTCACGCTGAGTCGCCTCTTTTATTGAGCTGGTGTTTTTGCTTGGAGGTGTCCCACTTCTGTTCATTATTGTGCCTGGTACTCTGAAAGCCATTGATCCTTCATTCAAACCATTCTTGCAGACTCATCATAGGCCCAGCGGGACCCTGGCCTTAGTCCAGGTCACCTTCTGTAAGCGCTGAGTTTGACACTCTGTATTAAATATGGTTGCCAGGAAGCACTGGAGGAGCCATTCACAAACCCAGTGGATGGAGGGCAAATGTCATTCTCTGTTCAAAGCCCCCACACCTGCACTGTACTCACCTTTGTGAGCTTTTCACTTTCATGATTTTTTTTTTTGTCTCAGACAGATACTCACAGCTTGGATTCTATTCTCTCACTCTTTCTTTGCTTGGCTACATTAAGAAAAAAGGGACTTTGTTTATCAAGTAAAAACAAGTCTTTAAATTACAGAAGGATAAGCTGGCAAAAATTCTGTAAAAATGCTGAAGGATTGATGTTTTTATCAAGGTTCTAACAGATGAAAACAGGTTGGTATTTACATGGACAGGTTCCTCAGCAATATTGAGTCCAGCATTTCAACTGTCACTTGGATGGTACAGAGTCCCCCACAGAGGCCCCAAACTGCACCTGTTTATAGAACTTTATTAGTAGGGATAGTCAGAGTCCTGGTTTTTTTGAAAGTACAGCTAATTTACAGTATGAACTTGATCCAAATTCCAATTTAATCTTCTACGTAAAAATCCACTCTTGCTGGGTGCCAGTGGCTTATGCCTGTAATCCTAGCTACTCAGGAGGCTGAGATCTGAGGCTTGCATTTCAAAGCCAGCCCAGGCAGGAAAGTCCATGAGACTATCTCCAATAAACCTCCAGAAAACCAAAACTGGTGCTATGGCTCAAGTGATAAAGTGCTTGCCTTAAACTGAATAGCTGAAGGACAGCTCCCAGGCCCAGAGTTCAAGCCCCATGGCTGACAAAAAAAAATCTACTCTCTTTGGAAGTCAGAAACATGGACATTCCCTAATCACTTAATCATTAGTAGATTTGCTAACAGTAGGTCAGAAAATGATCAAGAATATACCATCTTGGGGCTGGGAAGGTGGCTCAGTGGTAGAGTGCTTACCTTGCATGCATGAGGCCCTGGGTTCAATTTCTCAGCACCACATAAGCAGAAAAACCTGGAAGTGACACTCTGGCTCAAGTGGTAGGCGCTAGCCTTGAGCTGAAGAGCTGAGGGACAGTGCCCAGGCCCACAGTTGAGGCCCCATGACCAACTGAAAAAAAAAAAAGAACATATCATCTTCACAGACAATGTAAGAAGAAACTTGAGAGAGAGTAACTCATTATTTCTGATGTCTCTCACACTGGGAATTTGAATTCCTTACTCTTCCCTTGTTGATTGGTTTTTCTTTTGTGAGTTCCCACCTGTTTCAACTTTTCTTTTCTTTTTTTTGGGGGGGGGGTCTGGTTGTGGGGCCTGAACTCTGGGCCTGGGCACTGTCCCTCAGCTCTTCAGCTCAAAGCCAGCGCTCTACCACTTGAGCCACAGCGCCACTTCCGGCTTTTTTCTTTTTGTATGTGGTGCTGAGGAATAGAACCCAGGGCCTCAGGCATGCAAGGCAAGCGCTCTACCACTGAGCCACCTTCCCAGCCTCTGTTTCAACTTTTCTTAGTCACCTATCTAACTTTGATTCTTTAATACAAGTCTTTAATGTGTCCCCTAAATCTTAACTTGTTTCAGGCTGAATTATTGATAATAAATCTTCTAACTTTGGTCCTAAGACATTTTCTTTTGGGTTGCCTTGATACACAGGACTTCAGAGTGTCAGGTTTAGAAACATTGTGAGATATATAATTCATTGGTTATAAACTTTCATTTTGTTTCTAAGTTAAAGGTCCAGATTGGCACTCATACATTTGACCTGTCAATTTCTTTTGTAATACCATTTCTTCTTTGATAATGAACTTGTTTAGACCAAGAAGTATTCACAGTGCAGCCCACGTTAGCTGTATCTTAATATGATTATATTCTTCATGCAGAAGATCATAGGGCAATTATTCAAATGCATTTTAACTTAATACAATGCAGATGGGAGTACGGTAACTACTAATAATCTGTAGATTGACTGAATACTTATGAAAAATATTGCCACAAAATGCTAATGTGTGGGTCATGGTGCAACTCTATAATTTTAATGGACATTGACATACCTTTGAGACTGGAAGGGGACTTTAATAATAACTGTATGGGGCCAAGAAGCATAAAGCATTAACTGAGGTGGGTCCACTATAGTGTATGATCACTTTAGCCATACCTATTCTGATATGTGCTATGGACCACTTGAATAAAAATTAAAGTAGTATTTTATGTAAATTAGGACACATTCAAAGTTATTGCTCATATGCCAATATGATTTCTTGGTGGGGATATTTACAATTCATGTGTCTTGATTATTAATAATCCTGAGTAGGCTCACACAAACCTTGTCACAAGATATCAGCATTGATATATATAGCAAGAAAAAAGTTGAATATATATAGCAAGAAAAAAGCCATGGGAATTTAGTTTCCAGAAATCCTATATTGAATTTCTGTGAAAAATAGGGTTTATAATTTGTATCAATTCATTTTATATGAATTTATATATCTATGCTATGAAATATCAACAATTTAATAGCATCTTAGGATACATTTTAACTTACATACCCTGTAACTACAATTAATTTATAGGTTATATAATTTGGTGTTTCTCAAAATATATTTTTTTTGGGGGGGTCTGGTCATAGGGCCTGAACTCTGGGCCTGGACGCTGTCCCTCAGCTCTTCAGCTCAAGGCTAGCGCTCTACCACTTGAGCCACAGTGCCACTTCTGGCTTCTTTCTTTTTGCTTATGTGGTGCTGGGGAATCGAACCCAGGGCCTCAGGCATGCAAGGCAAGCGCTCTACCACTGAGCCACCTTCCCAGCCCCTGTTTCTCAAAATATTGTCATGAACTGCTGCTAATGGATGGGCTGTGGTACAACAGGATAATGTTAATGGAAACTGAGATACTTTTGAGCATGAAACATAATTACATGCTGAAACGGGCATAAAACATTAACTGATGTAGCTCTCTTACATGAATTTCCAGCAAAGCCTGAATTCCATTTGCTACCTTTTAATACAGCCTCCTCTTCCTTAGCAGCCTTCATGCTAGAAGCCTATGTCATTTTCAAATTAATCTAAAATAAATCATATTCATCTAAGATCATTACAATCATAAAACTTTGAAACATGAAGTTTCAAGTAGCAGATTTGTACTATAGTCATTTCTAATTCCTTTTGCTATGTGGAAAGTTGAACAGAAAGCTTATTCTTTGAGTCACATGCCCTCTGTGGTTTTCCTTTCCTTGTAACTCTCTTCCTGGATATGGTCCTAACCATGCCTTGCTCAAAACAAGGAGGAAGATAGAGATCTTTTTCTATGTGACTAAGGGAACATGCTGTTTCACTGTAGGGATCTATCTATCTATCTATCTATCTATCTATCTATCTATCTATACATATATATGTATATATATACATATATATGTATATGTATATATATATATATATATATCTCAATAGGGATTTCTTTTCTCAAAAAAATTTTCAAGCAATATCTAGAGAAGCAACAAGGGAGATCTAGATTCGAGACAAAATAGTGTGTCGAGTGTTGGAGTTGCATCTTATCATACCTCACCCCCAAAATGTGTCCAAGCCCAAGCCCAGTGAACCCTAGACTTTTAGAGGAAATTGATAACCAGTCCTAGAAGGAGCAGGAGAATTATCTGTAACACGCAGTCTGGAAGAGTGAGCTGAAGTTGCTTGGTGCTCAGCTTTTTACAGAGGATCAGAGGAAACAAGTTGGATAGTAGTCCCAGCAGAAAGACTGCCCTTGTAGAAATAACAGATTATTCCTCCACGGACATTTTCCATATCACAGTTCAAAAATGCTTCAGATTCAAAAGTTAGTAACTGGGCTGGGAATGTGGCTTGGTGATAGAGTGCTTGCCTAGCATGCATGAAGCTTTGGTTCAATTCCTCACGTCCATATACACAGAAAAGGTTTAAGTGGAGCTGTGGCTCAAGTGATAGAGTGTGAGCAAAAGAACCTTAGGCCCTAAATCCAAGCCCCAGAACTGGCAAAAAAAAAAAAGTAACAATATAAGTTGGATGATTTGTAACATGATTATAACCTTCTCATAAACTTCCTTCAGGAAAGTAAATCCCTGGACTGAATATGACCCCCTCTACAAAAAGAAAACGTAAATACAAAGTGAAAAGCATAGGTTGAAATCTTTTTTAAAAAAAATTTTATTGTGAAAATACCATACAGAGGGGTTACAATTACATGGGCAAAGTAATGAGTACATTTCTTATCAAGCATTGTTGCCTCCTCCTTTGTTTCCCCTTCCAATCCCTTCCCATCACCCCCCCACCCTCCACCCCCCCCCACCTGGCCAAAGTTGTAAAGTTAGTTTTCAACATAAAGACTTCTACATCTCATTGTTGCAACGGGCCCACCTGTAACCCTATTTAAATGGTTTGTTTTTGCCCTTCCCCTCCACAAATTATACCAACATCAAATACAATGAAAGCAGAGAGGTTGAAATCTTAAGCACCCCAGTGCTAGTGTGGATGGAGATGGAGCCTGTAAGAAAATAATTATGGTTAGAGGAGATCATCAGGCTTGGTCCCTGGTGTAAAAGGATTAGCGATCTTGTAAGGAGGGACATCAACTCTGACCCTACTTGCGCATGCTGACAAGTTGTCCATCTGCAGCCCAACAGGAAAACATTAGACAGTTACCAACTCTTCTGACCCCTTCATTCTAGACTGAGTGTACAGAGGTAAATTTCTGTTGTTTAAGCCTCCCGGCCTATGGTATGTTGTGAAGGGAGCCTGAACACACCACTGTGTGACCCCTGGAATCCATTGGCATGAGTTACTGCACTTGTCTTACTCCTTGAAATGCAGCAGAGTATCATGTACTGTTGGTTATAAGGAGGAGTTGGTTATAAGCTTGGTGTCTGTGTGCTTTGTAGTTAATATCCTTTTTGTTTTTAAAATCAATAATGGTTCTCAGAATCACGTCTTTTTTTCCCATTTATGTCTGAGTTTCTACAGCTTTAGAAGAAGAAGAAAGAGCAAACTAGTTGTATGGTCAGTATTCTTTGTTCTGAGCTTTGCTCAACTGATTATTTCTACAAGGCTAGCAGATAAAAATTTTAGGGACCAGCTTTTGACCTTTTCTAGTACATGTACTAGTTATTGCAAATAAAGGAAATCATGGGACCTATGTTTCTTTAGGCTTGGTTTACTTCACTTAATATAATTTTTTCCACGTCTTTCCATTTCCTAACAATTGGAGCAATGTCATTATTTCTGATGGAGGTATAGAATTCCATTCTAAATATAAACTACATTTTCTTTTTTTAAATAAGTTTTTTATTGTAAAAATACTGTACAGAGGGGTTACAGTTACATGAGCAAGGTAATGAGTACATTTCCTATCAAGCATTGTTAGTGGGAGTGTAAACTTGTTCAACCACTTTGTTTTTTTTTTTTTTTACTTGTTTTTTAAAAACTTGTTCAATCACTTTGCTCCTTTGTTTTTCCCCTACCATCCCATCCCTTCCCCTGCCAAATTGTAAAGTTCGTTTTTCAACATAGTGTCTTGTTCATCTCATTGTTACAAATGGGTCAACCTGTATCCCTATTGAAACATTTTGTTTTTTCCCTTCCCCACCCCAAATTAGACCTGCATCAAATACAGTGAAAACAGGGGTTATACTGTGGGGGAAGGACATACAAAGCAACAGAAAAATCACATGGTACATTATAAATACGTTAGAAACAATAGCAAGAAAGAAAAAACCACGTGTGTCCCTATCTTGAGGTTCATTTCACTTAACATCATCTTATCTGTGAAGTAAGCTAGGCCCAAAGAAACAGGTCCCATGGTTTCTCTTATTTGCAATAACTTGTACATGTCTAGGACAAGTAGAAAAGGTCAAAAGCTATGTACATATGACCAGATAATCCCAAAAGTGGGATTACTGGGTCATAGGGGAGCTCTATGTGGAGTCTTTTGAGGAAACTCCATACTGCTTTACAAAGTGGTTGAACAAGTTTGCACTCCCACCAACAATGCTATGACCATATAAGATGATGTTAAGTGAAATGAACCTCAAGATAGGGACACAGATGGTTTTTTCTTTCTTGCTATTATTTTTAACTTACTTATGATGTATTATGTGATTTTTTTGTTTCTTTAGTGTGCTCTTCCCCCATGGTATAACCCCTGTTTTCACTGTATTTTATTCCAGTGTCCTGCATCTTGCATATACATTTTTATAATTTGGGGAGGGGAAGGGAAATAACAAAATGCTGAAACAAGGATACAGGCTGACCCATTGTAACAATGAGATGTATAAGACATTATGTTGAAAACAAACTTTACAATTTCAGGGGTGAGGGTGGGGAGGAGGGAGGAGTTGGGCAGGTGGGGAGGGAAGGGATGCTAGGGGAAAAACAAAGGAGGAGGTAATAATGCTCGATAAGAAATGTACTCATTACCTTGTTCATGTAACTGTAACTCCTCTGTACAATATGTTTTTACAATGAAAACGTGTTAAAAATTTTAGGAACTGATGGGAGGAGGATGGGAAGGGATGGGAAGGGGAAACAAAGGAGGAGGCTACAATGCATGATAAGAAATGTACTCATTATCTTGCCCATGTAATTGTAACCCGTATGTACAGTATTTTCACAATAAAAAAAAATAACAAAAAAATGTTAGGAACCAGGAAAACCAGGAATATGAATATCAAGCCTCTGATGCTCAGTCTAGCACTCCAGGTCTTTCCAGTTTGATTGCTCTTTAATCTCTGAGTTTTCTTCAAAGACAAAAATTGTTTGTCCTATGATTTAGAGTATTGTTATTGTCCTGTATGCCCTACATTCACATATTCATTGCTCTCCTTAAGCAGATTTAGTGCTTGTGATACTGCCATCTTGAGTAACCCTAAATTCTGGTGATGTTCTCCCTTCTAATTGCTTAGCTAAACTTCTGGAAGAGATAAATGCAATTCCCTGTGTACTCCATTTGCTGGGTATGTGAGGATGACCACACAGCAATATCATGACCATATGTCAAAGGACCTGTTAGCACAATTAGAAAATATCTCTTCCCTTGCTTAGTCCATTCTCTCTCCCATTGCCTTAATTATTGCATCCTTTACAAACCCTTCAAATGCTTCACAATTCTCACATTAATTATTTCAGTGGGAAAACAATGTTATATCTTCACTCTGTCACAGTCACAACCCAAACCTGACCACACACTGCCCAAATAACTTGCCTTTATTAATATGCATAAATCCAGCCAGCCTTCCAAATTTTACTCCAATCCAGGGTAATTATCCCTTCCCTGTGGTCCATTGCTAACATTCTTCATTCCAGTTCTTTGCCACTCTTCACAACAAAACTTTTCAAAATGATCTTGAATTCTTCTCATTTCTCTAATCCATTCCAATCCAGTTTTCACCTCCATTGCTCCGCCACCAAGGTAACCAACAAATTTATATTGGGAACAAATACTTGCTATACTATAAATTAATAAGATAAATACTAAGCAGAAAGTGTAAGTGGATTATAACAGCCTTTGCCTCAGTCATGGTTTTGCTGGAAGTCAAGTGTGGTTAAATGTTAACAATTACTCTTACTTGCATAGTCATAACTACAAGAAGTGTAGCAATGACTATTTTTCCTCAATAGGAACAAATAATTCTAAACATAAAATCAGTTTTCTAGGAAGCTAATCACTACAATGATTTTCACCAGTGTCCTTATTGGGTCTATTGATGTGTTAACAAACATGTTGTTAACGTCTAACAATATCTGAAACATATTTAGTCATGAAAAGAATGATTCACAAATTAATATTGCATCCATACAGAATTTCTTAAAGAAATTGCCGTGGGGCAGCTGGTAAGCACAGAGCCGCTGAGAGAATTTTTTTTGTGTGCTATCCAGGAATATAAAACCTTTGGCTCACCAACAACCTAAGGATAATTACCTGCATATTTTTTCTTGTGAGAGTCTTGCTAGGAAGGACAGCAATATTGAAATGATCACCATAAATTGTAAGCTGGGTACCAATGGTTCATGCTTACTTACCTGGGAGACAGATTGAAGGGATAGTGGTTCCAGGCCAGCCCAGGTAGTAAAAAGTTTTCAAGACCCTTTCTCAATAAAGAACTGGAAAATGTGACACATGCATCTTATCCTAGCTACCCAGAAGCCTACCAGCAGTGGTCTGTGCTCAGAGGAATGCTGAAGAAATAGAGTCCTTATCTCAAAAATAAAGAGCAGTAATCAGGACCAGAGATGTGTTTCAATGATAAGAGCACCTTTGTGGCAGTGGATTTTAAACCTCAGTACCATCCTCTAAGTCTAATGACAGAAGAATATTATATCAAATGTGTTTAGGGCTGGAAATATTGGGATGTTGCTCAGTAGTATAGTGCTCGCCTATCATTCACAAGGTCTTAGATTCAATCCCCAGAACCACTAAAAATGCTTTCTTTCTAAAAAAATGTTGTATTAGCTCTTTCCCTCTCCCTTTCTCTCCTTCTTTACCCTCCTTCTCTCATTATTATTTTATCCATTGACCCTCACACTGAATTGACTTGATGAATGAGTGTAAGTGAAATTCCACTGAGTTGTTGAAATCAATCAGTACTTCTGATCTCTCCCAGCTCCACAAGAAAGTGTAGAGGTGATGTTGGGAGGTGTCTTACTTTGTTTCAAACTGAGAACATCAATAAATACCCCCTGCTGCAAACATCCAACCCAGTGTGTGAAGACACTATGTCAGCCATTAGCGGTGTCAGCAAACCCCAGATCGCTATCAATTTCATTCTCTAACAGCATTGTCAAAATTGAAATTGCAAAATTCTAGATCTTTATGGGCATCTTAATGATAGCACTTAAAACAATTTCCAATCTTTTACAACTCCTTTCTATTCATGCATGTGATTAGAAAAGAACATATGGTTTCATTAGAAATCACTTGAGGTCAATGTTAGGACTGGAAAAAAAAAGTATTCTGAACAGAAAGAAAGTTTTGCTTCTCCTATTCTTGGTTTTGTGCTACCTTTGGACATTTCATCAACTCATTAACTCCATCTTTAAAAGTTAACCTGACATTGATTGTTCCGTTTTGTTTATCACAATTGTCTCAGGGCTAAAATGCCTTTGAAGCAGAAAGTGGAGCTGTGGGCTGGCACAGAGGCAGTAGAGAGACATAGCCCAGAGTGCTTCAGAGGAGAGTGTAAGGCTGTCAGTATGGCAATGGCATACAGGGCTAGGCCAGGACTTCTCTCAGGACTTTCCCTCTACGTTCTGGACACTGTGTCCCAAGTATTTCACTTCTGAAGTCACCAGTTGAGAACCAGGTAGGCATTTATCTGTTTCTTATGCATTCCTTATCCCATATTACAGTCGCTGGGTTTTTTTTTTTTTTATTGTGAAAGTACCGTACAGAGGGGTTACAATTACATGAGCAAGGTAATTAGTACATTTCTTATCAGGCATTGTTGCCTCCTCCTTTGTTTCCCCTTCCCATCCTTTCCCATCTCTGCCACCTCCCCCTCTCCTCCTCCCCCCCTCCCCACACCAAAGTTGTAAGGTTCGTTTTTTGACATAATGACTTGTACATCTCATTGTTGCAATGGGTCCACCTGTATCCCTATTTAAACTATTTGTTATTTCCCTTCCCCTCCACAAATTATCCCAACATCAAATACAGTGAAAACAGGGGTTATACCATGGGGGAGGGACATACAAAGCAACAAAGAAATATCTTATAAATACATTAGAAACAATAACAAGCAAGAAAAAAAAACATTTGAATCCTTATCTTGGGGTTCATTTCACCTAACATCAACTTATCTGACTGTTTCTGCTTGTCTCAGACATATACTAGTTCACTTTTGGGCATGTACCCAAATGATCACAAACAAGACCATACTAAAGCTACCAGCACAACTATGTTATTGCAGCATTATTTACCATAGCTAAGATATGGAACCAACCCAGATGCCCCTCAGTAGATGAATGGATCAAGAAAATGTGGTATATATGCACAATGGAATTCTATGCCTCCATCAGAAAGAATGACATTGCCCCATTTGTTAGGAAATAGAAAGACTTGGAAAAAATTATATTAAGTGAAGTAAGCCAGGCCCAGTGGTTTGAGAACCACTGTCTCTAACTTAAAGCTGGCCAAAGGCAATTCTTACCTGTGGCCCTTGAACTTCAAAACTTGTTAGCAGTAGATGCAAATATCTTTTAAAAATTAAATGACCAAGATGCATTCTACTGACTGTTGGGCTGGAAATTCTTTGATCAAATGACTTAAAAAATACTAAAACATGAAAATGATTAAGGAGAGAGTATCCTTCATATCCAGCTGCCCGTGTAAAGATAATTAAGGGACAGATGAAAGTATCTAGTAAGCCACAAGCCAGTGAGTCTGCACCTGTTTCTCTGAAAGCTTTAGTCAAGCCTTTTTGCTTTCCTGCTTACTCAGCATTCTTTGTCAAAACAATTCTCCCCAGATTATTGCATGTTTTGTGGGACTGAAGTTTTGCCTACTAAAGTTTTGTCTGGGGTGAATTATGCTTCAAAACTTGAGAGCAAGAAGAAATGGAAAACATCTTCACTAGTTATTATCTGTTGCTTAAGAGTAACACATTCATTTCCTTCAAGTGAAGAAAATATTCACATGGTTGAATTAAAAAAAAATCATATGCTCTACAAAGTGCCTTATTTTCCCACTAGGATTTAATCCTTTAAAGACTCTTACAATATTTAGGGCTTGAAGTGTAGCACTGGTACAGTTCCTGCTTAGCAAGTGCAAAGCCCCGATTTAAACCCTCTCTACTGTCAAAACATACAACAAACAAACAAAAACACAAATTCTTATGATGTCTAAATATCATGTAGAACTGATGAATACAAGACAAAAAATTCCCTTTCCAGTTTTAAACTTCCCATACTATTTTATTAAGTACTTTTTAGAATGAAGAAGAGTTGAAAGCAATGTAAAGAAGATGTAAAAAATAAAAGTTGTGTCAGGCACTGGTGACTCACATCTGTTAATCCTAGCCACTCAGGAGACTGAAATCTAGGATCATGGTTCCAGCCCAGGCAAGAACATCTATGAGACTTATGTCCAATAAACTGCTCAGAACAAAACAGAAGTTGTCCTGTGGCTCAAGTGGTAGAGCACTAGCCTTGAGCACAAAGAGGCTCAAGGACAGTGCCCAAGCCCTGAGTTCAAGTCCCAGGACTGGCCAAAAAACCAAAAAGAACTTTTAGTCCTTATATTTAAGATGCTAGTATTTAGTTGTATTTACTTCTTTTGAATAAAAAAACATAATAATAAACAATCATGTCAGCAGGATTAGTAATGTTCTATAATGTTCTATTATTGTCTAAAGTAAAGATACTGTTTCTTTTGGGTTTGAGGCTTATACACAACCTGAAATAAATTAAAATTCCTTAAACTTGGGTCCATGGCTTCCTATAAGAAAAATCAGCCTTTCTTTGAGCACTGAGTGTGTACTAGCAAATCCTGTTTCTTGGATGTGAACAGCCCTGAAGCAAGATTTACTGGGGATAGCCAGTTATATGTGTGAATGTACTCAAGTATAGTCCCAGGCTATTTGATGGGTCAAATGTTCTATACTCATCTACTGTAGCTGAGATGGTATTTTGTATATGTACGAACTGATTTTCATAATCTGTTAAATTATGTAAAGGAGATTATCCTGTCATCTGGGAAGGATTGATTGAATTAGTTGAAAGCCTTAACATTAGCATGAAGGATTCTGTGGAGAAGAAATTCCACTAGTGGTCTGAAGCTTCAGCCTGTTCTATGATTTTGGACTTACCTAGAATTCTACAAGCCATTTCCTTGCACCATAGCTCTTAGTCTGCAGTACATGCTATGAGTTCTACTTTTCTGGTTGAACCTTGACTAGTACACAGCCCTGTCTTTATTTACTCACATATCAAATCATGAATGCTTTACCTTTTCAGCCTTCAACACACATGTGCTGGGGATTCAAAACATCTCACACGTGAGGAATAGCTTTGATGAGAATAAAGACAGAATGCATTTTGGATGCAGAACTTCAACACTGAGCCACTAGACTCTACAATACATGGCTAAGCCTAGTACCTGAGCAGGCTTGATAAAGAGTCATATTTCTGAATTTAGAATAGACTTTGGGGGCTCAAAAGTTGGTACTCTCTAAAACTGAACATCTCTCCATCTCTCCTTGATTCCAAGTGCAGCAATGTACCCATTTTGAAGTTGTTGTAATTGACAGAGAAAATTCCTTCCAAGCAAAATGCATTACCTGAAACCCATCCCTAAGCATCTCATCAAATAACCAGATGTTAACCATCCGGAAAAGAGAAGACATCAAGATTCAGCACTATCCTTTTGCCCTAGATTGGCTTCCTTGTTCTTCTGAAAGTATCTTCTAGAAACTTCCTGGACAACTTTATCTGAATAATACAATCTTTGTTCACGGTAAAGTTCTACCCTTTTTCCTCTTTAGTACCTTTCCTGTCATCCCAGAACTGTGTGGATCATTGTCACATTGTCACAGACCATTGTCTGGTTTGGGGGCTTATTTATTTGAAAAATGATTTAATCTCTTTCTAAAACTGTCAGACCTGTCACTGTTTATCCATTCCTTTATGAAAAGGATAGGAAGGCTCAATCATTGATTCTTTGAGTTTCATATTTTGTATGGCTCCTGTGCTGATTGTGAGTAAACGTCAGTGAAACTTCAAAGCATGGAGGGACATTTGCTTTGACCCTACAAGGTCAAGCGGTAGTATGAAAACCTTCACAGATATCAACACAGTAATCGTAATTACCCTATGAAGTAATCCCTCTTAGTCTGCCTATTTTACAGAAGAGGAAAGTTAATGCATAGAACATTTAGAACATGCAAGAGTATGAAGCAGAGCTAATATTTAAATTTGTTCCATTTAATTAAAATTTAATAAGGTTACTATATTCACTGACAGGTCAAGGAGTCATGACTTCTGGGTCATGTTAATGAGCTTGCTTTGCATTATTTTAGCATAGAGGATATTTCAGAAGAAGTTGGACTCCTAGAACATTGCCTTGGACAAAAATACTCCTCCAAGAATCAACTTGTCACTCTAGCATTTATATTAAAATAGAATGAATTAGCTAAAGTCAAATCAGTTGGGGCTGATTTTATGGTCCAACTCTAGTGTTGGAAAAATAGGCTAAGAAAAAAATCTGAAACAATGTGTATTGGATTTGCAGTTTATACATCTTATACACACAGAGGGTAAAAATATCCTTTCTTTGTTTAGAGCGCAAAATCTGCTGTACAAAGCAGCTCTTACTTTCTGCATGGTTCTGAGGACATAGTTGGGAATTACACTTCAGTGCATTGCAGAGGTAAACAGTAAAAAAAAACATAGCATTTAAAAAAATTACATATGGGCCTAGAAAAATTATGTTAAGTAAGTAAGGCCCATAAAGACAAAGGATGCATGCTTTCTCTCATATGGGAAGTTAGAACTAATTTATAGACAAATAAACATGACATAAGGAATTGTATGCAAGTATACATAAATGTATTAACCAAAATATAGTATTCACAGGGGAAAATTTAAGTGGTATAATTCCCTAGAAAAATAAACTTACAGTCAAACAAATGAATACCAGGAAACTGGTATTTGAAAGATAGAGTGTCAAGGGTAATGAATGAAGAAAAGAAGGTTGGGAGAAAGTAGTCATAATATTCAATGAATAGCCTTTAAAATTAAGAAAATTGAGGGGAAGAGTTGGGTTGGAAAAGATGGGGGAAAATGATGAAAGGGGTGATATTTATAAAAATGCATAGTATTCATAAGCTGTTTTGTTGATTGTTAACTCTTTTGTACAACTACTGAATCATAATAAAAATATAATTGTAAAAATACATCAAAATTACTTTCTATGTAATACTATTATGCATGTATGTATGTCCTTTTGGCTCAATTTAGGTAAGTCAAGTGTATCTAGAAATTTATCTATTTTTTTCCAAATTTTCTATCACATTAGAATATAAACTTTTAAGTATTCCCTCATTATCCTCTTGGTTTATTTGGTATTTATTATTATACTTCCTGTTTTATCTATAATCTTATTAATTTGAGTCTTTGTGCTTCCTTCTTTTGGTATTAGATTAAATTAGGTTTTGTCAACTTTATCTTTTCAAAGACCCAACTTCTTATTTCATGATTGTAAGTTTTCATCTAATTTCTATCCTTATGTTTAATTTGTTTAATCTACTAATTTGAGGTTCAGTTATTCTTCTTAGGTTGGGTACATTATTAGTTATTTCAGGTACCTTTGGTTTTATTCAATGTATCCTCATGGTTATCAGCTTTCTTCTTAGCACTGATTTTGTGGTATACCAAAGGTTCTAGCAAGGTATGTTTTTATTTTCATTACATTCTAGAACTTTTATATTTTCTCTTCTCTTCTCTTCTGCAATGGTCCACTGGTTGTTCAGTAGTATATTGTTTTGATTCCTTGTTTTTAAATCCTTCCTGTAGTTTCTTTTGCTGTTGATTTCATACTCTATTTTGGTGACAAAATGGAGGGAGATATTTCATTTTTCTTGTATTTGTAAAGATTTGCTTTATGTCCTGAAATATGATCTATTTTGGAAGAAGACCCATATCTACCGAGAAGAATATGTATTGTGATGTATATGTTTGGTCTGTGGAGTCCATTTGGTATAGACTGTCTATTAATGTGAAAGTTTCTATGTTGGCTTTTTGTGTTCAGATGGCCTATCTATGTGAAAGTGGGGTATTGAAGTTTCCCTCCTTATTAATTACAAAGAGAAAGATGAACAATATAAATAAATGTTATGACTAGAAACAGTTTATACAAATGAAATCAATTTTATGGAAAAATCTGTTAAAATATAAACCATGAGTTCTGCAGCTAGTTTAAATGAAATAAAATAAAGATTCTTAGTAATAGACTAAGAGTATAATACATGTGAAATTGAAAGGACAATTCAAAGAATAGTCATTACATCTATCCAGGAAATCATTTGAAATGCCAAAGACTCACTGCTTTTACTGAGACACATAAATTGAAAAGTGTTTTCTTTCTCATAAAAAGACAATTTCTCATTTGCTATTTTGCTTCTTCCTGTGAGGTAGCCATTAGCATACTAACTACAATCACCTTTCCAAACTTTAATCACCTGGAGAGCTTGTAGAACATGGCTTGGTCTGTCATGTTCCTCGAGTCTCTGATCCAGTAGGCCTGGAGTATAGCTGACGGTTTGCATTTATTACAATAACCCAAACAGGAGGGGGATGCTGATCCCAAGAGGATACTCTGAGAACCTTTAACTTAGAGCTCTCTAAGCATAAGCACACAAACCCATACCACTCTCACACAGTGAATGTGGAACTTTTAGGAAAATGTCACCCCTGAAGGAGGAAGATATAATAGCTTTTCTTGTTGTGTTACAATATCCAAAAAATAATATTTACCATTTTAACTACTTTAAACACACAATTCACTAGCATTAAGTAATTCATATTCTGTGCAAACATCACCAACTTCCTGTCAAACAATTTTCATCATCCCTAAGTACAACTCTGTTATTAAATAATTAGGCCTCAGTGCATCTGCCCCTAGCCTTTTGTAACTGCCATTTTTTCTTTCTTTCCATGATTCACTACTGTAGGAACCTCATGCAAATGGCATGATGCAATATTTGTCCTTCTGTATCTGGCTGGTTTCACTAATATCCATTCTGTGCTGTCTATCAAAGCCCCATTCCTTTTACAGGTGAAAAATACACTGATCTTTTCCATATTTTGAAAGTGAGAGCCTGTCTTATTATGAGTTTATTTATCATTAGAAGCAATGTGCATCATCTGTAAGATCACATATATATGCTCTCACAAAAACTGAAATCATACAGTACTGAGCATGTGGCTCAGTGGTAGACACTTTCACAGTGTATGCCCTGGATTCTAAAAGACAGAGAAAGAAAAGGGAATGGAATATTTGCAATTTTTAAATAAATTTTTAAACAATGGTTATGACATAGGTGAGTTTTCAACTACATTTTCATCTGAAAACACCAACCATAATTTGAGTGTAAAAATTAAAATCTCTTCCTAATTACTACATAAAATGGCAAAAAATGAATTTAAAATTTGGAGAACTTGTTTTAATTTTTTCCTGTTAAACCTCTTTATAAATGGTATTTTCAGTTGCAAACTCCACTAAAGCTGAGTAATAATATTATCAAATAAAGCAAAACTAGGCCCAATTCTTTGAAGTGATGTGCACAGAATATTAAGCTCACATTATAAAAATTAGTGAGGCATTGCAACTATTAATTCACTGAAGTAATTTTAATTATGCTTTTGTGTAAGCACAAGATATTTTGCTTAAATTTTTCAAATGTTTCACCTTCACTTCATACTTTCCTAATTTCCATGTTTTGTACAATAAAGAATTATTAGTGGATTAAAGCAAGAATTTCACAAGTAAATAAATAATCATATGGTGGTTGTATAGCTCAAATGGCCTCACTGATAAAGACACACAATCTGAAAATTTGGATACTGGTTTTTGGGCAAGGTTGTCCAATTCTTCAAGAATAAAATGAAGGTAGAATTGGAGAATGCAGTACTAAAAATGAAGGAAATGGTAAAAGAGGTGATATGGTCAAAAGACGTTGTATTCATAAATTGACATTGAAACCCCTTGCACAACTAAAGATAATTTTTAAAAGATTAACATGTCTTGAGCAACATGGTTGACTTTAAAGATGTCTGAATTGTTTAATATTAGTTCTAAGAAATATATAATAATAGTAGTAGAAGTAGGGATAGCCTTGAAAATTTGATCTGTATATATTATCCATTTGATCCTCTCCATCCATGTGCCATGGATTCCTATGTGTCATAGAAGGGGCTAAAATTTGACTACTCTCAACCTCCATTTTAAGAAAGTCATTTCAAAATCATATGTTTTTATTGTCGTCATGTTGGGCCACTTCAGCACCATCAAGGAAGAAGTAGCTTGGACTGAATCTATTCTGGTGAATCCTGGAAATATTCCATACTCCATGATGCCATAATTTTGTCAATTTATCCTTGATGCACTTAAGATAAAAAGGTAAGATACTCTATCAAATCACAGTGAGTTTTGCTATAGAACTCCCACAGTGACAGTGTGTAGTGGGGATATGGTGTGAATCCACAGCAGCTGGACTAGGTGTTAGAAAACCAAATACACTTCTCCATTTCTAATCATTTCACAAAATAAACTCATACCAGGCCAAACTCAGGAGCTCTTTAGTTTAAATTTTCCTAATTAGGGGCTGGGAAGGTGGCTCGGTGGTAGAGCACTTGCCTTACATGAATGAGGCCCTGGGTTCGATTCCTCAGCACCACAAAAGCATAAAGAAAAAAGCTGGAAGTGGTGCTGTGGCTCAAGTGGTAGAGTGCTAGCCTTGAGCTGAAGAGCTGAGGGACAGCGCCCAGACCCAGAGTTCAGGCCCCACAACTGGACCACTCCCAAAAAAATTCTCCTAATTATCTGTGGGAAAAAAACAACTAACTAACCAACTAACAATTTCTACCTTCAAAGTATGGGTTTTGTAATTCCATGCTGTTTGGAAAAAAATACAGTAATTTTAAATAATGCTTTGTTAGTAGCTAAAGTATGCTTTAGGAAGATATGTCATGTTTATCCATAGTCTCTTGGCTCAGTCTGAGGATGGGGAAATACTGAGGGTTGGTGGTCCTTTGAGAGAGGCCTAGGTCTTACCATCAAGCCTCAAATGTCCTTCCCTGATATGCAAAGCTTTACATCAGGCCTCCCTGGCCAGTCTGTCTTCTGCAAAGTCCTGTCCTCCTGAAACAGCTTTTGACATGTTGACTGCTTTCTGAATACTAAGCTCTCTCAGTCCTCCATTTTTTTCTGTGCATACCCTCCTGTTTGCTTGGATTATCCTTCCTTTTCTTACCTAATTAGGGCCTGCTTTTTGTTCTTTATGAGTCTTTCCCCTTTTAGCTTCCTTTTGAAGCCCTTTTCTCTTCTCTTGTGCATGCTCTTGGCTGTTCTACATTATCATATTGTACCTGCATTTGTCTCTTTCTATTTCTTCCCATCATAATGAATTCTTTAAGGATAGGGCAGTTTCTTATTCATCTTCTGGCACACAGGTAAATGTCTTGCACATACTGTACGATCTCTAAACAGTCCGATTAAGGCACACTTTCCTTTTATAGATTTGTTACTCACATAGATGTTTTGTAGCTTTCTTTTTTTTCTACTATTAATTCTTTCAGTCTTTATTGTCCTGAGTCAAACTTCTCACAATTCTACCGAGATATTAATGATCTATAGGAAAAGTTTGTCCTTGTGACAATTATGTAATGATTCAACGTTGCACATGTACGAACAGCCCACATTGCTAAGAAATACAATTTCCTTAAGAGCTGTTTTCAGTAGCTGATTTGATCTATGTCCTCCAAGACTGCTTCCACTTACTTAAATTGAGCGATTATCCCAGACAGATGGCCCTTACCAATAACAGGAACCAGGCTAGTATAAACACAATCTAATTGCCAAGAGAATCTATCTCTTTTATTGACTTTTCTTGTCTATCTTTTCATTATCTACTTTCCAAACTCTAGTGGGAGGAAAATGATATGGTTCAACACTTGTGAACCATTATTTTATGTGCCCCAAAGATTTAAGGTGAGGAAGAAAACATATTATGATTCCAATTTTGAGAAAAGTGTTCTGCTTTGAGTCTATACTCATTGTGAGCATAGTTTTAAACTATGCAATTGTAAGTCACCTGTTTTCTAAGGTCTTATCTCTTCCATATATATTTTTGTTCATATAACACATTATACACCTGAATCTGAGCTTAATTGTCTTACTCCCCAGATTGAAACCTTCTTGTATTGCTTTCAGAATGTTATTTGAATTCCTTTGAAGAGCCTCAGTATCTCCCCAACAGCACCTCTGTCTCCTGCTGCACATTTACTGCTAACCCTGACATGTAGACACAAGATCACCACTTGTTAAAAAAAAAAGCATTTGCACTTCTGGACACATTTCCAGGAAAGAACCGCACCTTTCAACTTGTGTGTAATATACATACACACACAAACATACACATTTGAGCATACTTATGTACACAATACTATCCTTACCTCAGTTTGGAGATTGGCCATTTATTTTTACCTTAAAAGGTATTGCTTTTTGGATGCCCTGGCATTTTTTACCTTGTAGTATCACTTTAGACAGAAATAAGTGTATTTGGTAAAAACTGAAATTGGTTATTATTTATTAGATGAGAAATCAACCATTGGAAAGACATATTTAAATATATGCTTATTAGATTATTTCCTTTGGCTATATACCGAGTGTAAATTCATCAGATTCCAAATAAACTCCTTTTTTCTCTTTATTAGTTATAACTTGTTCTACTATGTATCAGAACACAGAACGTACTTTGTATTGTTTCCTTTTTTCTTTTCTTTCTTTCTTTTTCTTTTTACTTGCAGTACTGGGGTTTGAAATTAAGGCTTAGTAGTTGTTAGGTATTCTAACATTTGAACCATATCTCTAGCTCTTTTTTGCTTGCTTGCGCGCGTGTGTGTGTGTGTGTGTGTGTGTGTGTGTGTGTGTGTGTGTGTGTGTGTTGGTTGGTTGTGTGTCTTGAACCAAGGGCCTGGTGTGCTGTGCCTGAGTTTCTTTTTGCTTGAGGCTAGCACTCTACCACTTTGAGCCACAGTTCTACTTCCTATTTTTGAGTGGTTAATTGGAGAGAAGAGTCTCACAGGGTCTTTTCTGCCTGGGGTTAGCTTTGAATCACGGATCTGAGGATCTCAGCCTCCTGAGCAGCTAGGATTACAGGCATGAGTCACTGGCACCAGTGAGTTATTTTTGTAAGTACATTTTGTTGTTATTATTAAGGTGTTGTAAAGAGAGGCTACCATCAGGCAGTGTATACATTTCTCTTTTGGATAATGACACCCTTTTCTTCACTTTCCTCCAGTGTCCCCCTCCCCTTCCTGTCCACAAGTTGCATAGTTCATTTTCCACAGTGTGTACTGAATATATGTTTGCATATGTTCACAATTCCTTCCTCCTTTTCTATGTCCCTCTTTGCTCCCTCCCCCAAGAAGCAGGAAAAGAAAAAGAAAAAAAGCACACACACACAACAGCAATACCAGCAACAACATAAATAACTTGTATTTTCTCTGGTGGTTTTTGAGTACAAGTCTCCCATTTTGCTTAGCCAGCTTAGACCACAATGATCTTGTTTATGCATTCCATGGTAGCTGGAATAATGGCACTCACTGTTGTGTTAACTACTGTGTGAGAAAGGATCTTGCAATCTTTTGGCCAAAACTGGCCTCAAATCATGATACACATATACACACAGTTATTTTTATTTATGTTTGAAACTTATTTCATATTAGGTTATGGTGCCTTTAGATAACCAACCTTATCTGTACTTGAACCTGGACCTGTTCAGGAAGGAATTGTAATGAACAACTCGGCTTTACAAGGACTAAACTTGCATTTGTTTCTACATTCTACATTCAGCAACTCATTTATTCATTTTACAACATTACGTGAAAAGAGAAAAATTTCTGCTTCCATGTGTATTTAATTGGCCATAAACTAGATATTAGTTATTAAAGTATGTTTGGGGCACATCTCTATCAACTAAATTCTTAAATCATCTGCTTCGCAGGAAGAGTCACAATGTATAAAATCCATTAATGCAGAGAACAGGAATATCAGCTGTGTATAAATTTCTTTGGCGAGAAATGCTCTCTTTGTCTCCAGCATAATGAAGAGCATCACCAGTGTGAACATCAAGAGAGCTTTGAAATGTGCCAGGCAGTGGAAAGGCTTCACGCCTGACTCACAAGCAGAGCACTCAGAGTGGGAAAATATGCTCACTCCCTGAAGGTATGTATGTGCATGGTTTCCTTTCTTTTGGGAACCAAGGGATACCTCTGAGAGTAGATATGGTCCCAAAATTTAAAAAAAAAATTTAAAAATACTAGAGAAATGGAACATTCTGAGCTTTTTTTCCTAAGAGAATTTTTCGCACAAGCATGAGAAAACACTCCAACACTGAGCTTGAGGATGGATGCTGGAGACGTTGAAGGACGTAGATGAAGTTTAACAGTAGAGAAGTAAGGACATAAGTATAAAGCTGAACTTCTGTTACCAGTCATGCTATTTTTTGGAATGTCAGTTGCTAAAGCGTGTTCTCTTTCACTGTGACAGGACATGTGTTAGTTACCAACATTTGAAAAGATGAGGTACCTTGAGTAGCTCCTAATAGCACCGTGGAGGTTACACATAAAAAGAGCAACATGATTTTGTTACAGAAATGTAACAGGGAAACAGCACAGATGGAAACAAAAGAAGAGAGTAATGAACTATAAATTGGTAATCAAGGAAGGCTTCACAAAGAGATGCCATTTTGATCTGGATTCTGTACTTTGGAAAGAAGTTCCTGTACAAGGCAAGACAGCATCAAAGCCCTTCTGTTTGCTGGGCTGGCTTGCTGACTGGTGCTCAGTTGCTTAGCCACACCTCCAGCTAGTAATTTCAGAGATGAAGTCTAGTGAACTTTTCTGCCTCAACTGGCCTCCAAACTTCATCTAGATCTCAGCTTCCTAAGTAAGGTTATAGATGTGAGCCATTGGCACCCAAGTGATACTTTGCTTTTAAGGTGACATGCAGCCTTGGGCTTGGAGGTGAATGAGGTCCAAATACATTTGATGGTTGACACATCGAATAAATCTGGAATATGATTTTCACACTCCTCACAGACTGAGGAAAAATGAGTTGAAGATATGGGAAAGAGACCTTTTCAGCTTTTGAAGGTTTTGCTGAGTCCCTTAGAAGCCTCTCCATTTGACATAATGGGGTGTTAAGTTAGAAGAGGCTGCAGCCCTAGAGAGAAACACTTTTTCTCTTCAAAAGCTTGGCATTGGAGATCTGCACAGAAAAGTGAGTGCTAAAAGAAGCTACTGATTTCCTCCCTTCTTTTTGGCTGTGTATTTCATTCTCCTGGATAGAACTAACCTTACCCTAGAAAATTCTTGACAGGTAGAAATGAGTAGACACACACACACACACACACACACACACACACACACACACACACACACACAGAGAGAGAGAGAGAGAGAGAGAGAGAGAGAGAGAGAGAGAGAGAGAGAGAGAGAGAGAGAGAGAGAGAGTCCAAAAGTCTCTTTTTGTGGATTGAAGTCAATGTGAGAAATAAGTTAGATATCCACCTTCTTTTACCAGAAGATAAACAACAAAATTTTTCCACAAGAAACTCGCAAAAAGGCTTCAGTGGGTTTCATAATTCTCCATGTAAAATACCATGTTATAAAAAGCAGATGGAAGCTTTTCTGAAGAATATTGTCATTACAGCTGGAGGTACAGTTTATCAGTAGAACACCTGCCTGACATTGTCTGAGGCTCTGGATTTAATATTCTGTACCACACAGAAAAAGAAAAGAAAGTATAGGTGTATGTGTGTGTGTGTGTGGGGGGAGATGTATAGTCATAATTTCCTTGGCAAAAAAAGAGAAAAACTTGTTGCAGTATTGGAGACAAACATTTTCTTAGATGTCAGATGCAGATGGAGTGCTTTCTGAAACACTAAGTCAACCAAGCTTCCAATGAAGAAGACTATTCCAGGATTATCTTCATTTTGAATAAAGTTACTATGGAGCTATATGAAATGAAATATTGTAAGCTATGACTGTAAGAATGAAGAACTCTCCTACCTCTGGAACACTGGGCGGTTGTACCCTGTATATTTCTGGGTGAGGATCCAGCTTACACGCTACCTGGTCCCCTTCTCTAGGATGAATCCTCTACCCTCTACAGGAAGGTCAAGAAACACTGCCTGCATACATGTTGCTTTGTGGCTTTTTTCTATGACAGTTTTCTTCAGAGCCTGAATGTCTTCTCTGTGTGCTGCTTTGTTTGCCATGGGCAGGGTAAAGGAAAACAGATGAGCAGTTTTAGATACAAACACATTATGTTCTTTTTGCCTTCTTGCTAAGTAATATGCTAAGACAGTGGGCATGGAGAAGCACTGTTGACCTGTCAAGGATGGAATCTTGGAAGACAGGCAGGTGGAAAATTCACTGAGTGTCTACAGTTTTTCTACTTACAGTATCATGACAACTTCCAATTAACTGGAGATACAAGGATGCATGCTTTTGTATAAGGCAAATGGCACCATCCAGTGTGATCTAGACTTACAGTTCACACTTCAAGAGGGAAAGGGTCTGATCCCTCTAGATATGGATAAAGTCATAAGAGGTTGGTTGGGATTTAAAGCCATCAAATGGACTTAGGATAAGAAATAAAATTAGAAAGTTCATTGCTAACCATGTACCATAAATGGGAAGGTGTGATTAACTGAGTTCTCACCTCAAGGAAAGGAAAAAAGACAGTGGAGAGGATAGGGAGGAAAGAAAGAAGATAGGTTTCGTCCACACTAAATTCTGCACCAACTATGAGATGAGAAAAGGAGTCTGACAGATGAAGACAAACAATTTTTAATCACTGATCTGGCTATTGAATCCATGGCTTGGACCTGGAGTCTCCATAAATTTCAGTTCTGAGCTTCTTGGTTAGGTAGATTTGGCCACAATTCATGGGCAATGTGGACTAGCGGAAGACCTGTGATCCCAGGGGAAAAGCTGGGCGAGTAAACCAGAAAAGCAGGTCTTTATGCTGGAAGGAATGTTGGGTTTCCCCCCAATCATGCATCAGATAAATTACTTCTGCATCTGTGGTGACTAAGACCAGTCCCAGGACTCAAAGAAGGAGGGACCTCTAGGGGAAACCTTTGTCATATAACTCAAAAGATAGGAGAAGAGGAAAAGTCTCCCTTCCCCGATACTTTGGCAGATTCTTTCGATGAATGGATTTCAATTAAAAGCCCATGTAGCCTAATCACCCAAAGCATCACTTTGCTTCTGCTTTCCTAAGTGCCTGCTTGGGCCTGAGAATTAAATTAAGAAGAGATTGACCGTAGAAAAATTGTAAACCAAAAAAGATCCAAAGAGATGCTAAGACCTAAATGTTTTTATATTCTATTGAACAAGGAGGGAAAATTGTGGAAACTGAAATAAATGGGAATCTAAAATACGAATTAACAAGGGCCATTTGTATCAATTCTCTTGCCTGTGACCCTCATTAAAAATGTGGCTCACGCCTGTAATCCTAGCTACTCAAAAGACTGAGATCAGAGGATCACTGTCTGAAGCTAGCTGGGCAGAGCAGAAGTGATAATGAGACTCTTAGCTCCAAATGGGAAGTGAAGGTGAGGCTCAAAGTAGAACACTAGCCTTGAGCAAAAATGCTCAGGGACAATGCCAAGACCTGAATTTAAGCCCCATGACTGACAAAAAAAAAAAAAAAAAAAAAAAAAAGGTTTCTTTCTTCCTGGTGCAAAGAGGGAATCTTTCACAATAGAGGAGGTGTTTTCCCCCCCAATGCCCTGTTTTTAAAAAGAAAAATGAAGAATAGAATGTCTTTCTTGTAGTCACTATTTTCCAAATGCCTTTAGCTCAAAACATTCTTATATAAGTGACATGTTTCTGCTACCCTATCTCTATAAGTACATTTATTTCAGTGATGGCTAAAACATTATACCTTATCATCATCTGAAAAGAAAATTAATAGCAGCACAGTGTTTGGGATTTACTGTAGACTTACTGTATTAACGCCTACCAGCAGGAAATATGAAATAAATGACCCATTATCTCAGTCATTCTTTTTTCTCTGCTATAACACTTATTTTTCTGGTGAGTGCTATTTCTATTTGTAAGTTTTGCTATTTTCTTTCTATTTTTTTTCACACAGTGCATATCAGTGATCCCAGTTCCTGGCTGTCATTATTTTCTTTCTCTATCACTGAAGGAATTAGATTTTGTGGACATTTCTTAGGTAAGGATGGAGGAAAAGGAAACCTCTAGATTTTTGATACAAAAGATTCTGACTTTGGCTGCTAACATAGCTTCCAGCAAGCATGCTCAATTATTACACTTCTTTTCTTTCTTTTCTTCTTTTGCTTTCTCTCTCTTTTAGAGTTCACTTCCTCCACCTTTGAAACAAATCTTCTGGAGATTTCTACCTATAACCTTCTTTCTCCACCCATTGTTACTAATAATGGATATTTCCATTGCATTCATCATTTTTAGGACATTTCCTGAAATCTGGTAACCTAGCTCATCTGTCACTTTTTATGTGTTTCTTCTTCAATTTTAGATCCCAGCTCTTTGGGGGGGGGCATTCTAGGTTTTTTTTTTTCCTCTTCCAAATGAAATGTTTCTCTTTAATAACCTCCAGCAGGGCCATGAACCAGAAATTTGAGAAAGAGAAAACTGATGACTTGTGCAGCAATGCTCATACCAAAAATCCACTTAGAACTGTTTTAATTTGATTTTTCTTGGAAATATTTTCCATGAGACTTAGCTTTTAGTTCATATGCAATATAACTGCAAGGTAATTTCAAGGATCTTGTTTTTCTGAGGAGGGTTCTAATTGAGGAGTTCTTTGTATGGCAGAAATATAAGAGTAATCATTTAATTGACAAATCATAGGATAGAGGATGACAGTATCTTTGCCCAAAAAGTAGATGCAAAAGTAGCCTGACCCAGAGAAAATTCCCATTTAACATGCTATCCGGTGTCCTTAACCTCTTATTTATTAAGGTGATGTTTTGTAGGTTTCATCTCTGTTACCAAATTTCTCCCATCTCTGCTATTGCTACAGGGCCCACTCCCCCTCTCTGGACATCAAAACTCCATTATGATTGCCTGTTTCTAATTTAAACACAAGTCAATTTTCAGAAATGGACCAGAACTAAGCAAAAAGATTCCTTTCTCTTGGTTATGGCCAAACTCTCAACATACATAAAATACCTAGAAACAAATAAACCTAAACACATGATAATTTTTTTTTTGCTTTTGGGTAGTAAGAGACAAGCCTTGGTTTCAATATTAAGTTGGGATAGCACCTAAATATTAAACAAAAGTCAGGCTTCATAAAAGCAGTGATGAGTTCTCTTGCAGAAAGGGCTCTGGATATTATTTGTAACTTAACTAGCATCCATCCATGTCTGGTTTGTAAGGTATTATTTTTTCTGATGAATTCTATTGTTTGATTTTTTCATTTTTGTATGTTTTCTTTGTAAACTAAACTTTTTTTGAAAATTTGTGAGTGTACCTTATGATTGATTTTTGGACACTCACATTTAATTGGAGAGAAATAAGCAGTTCTTTCTTCTGTATAAAAGAAGTAGCAATTTCCCCATTTCTCTTCACAAAAATGGAGTTTTACATTGTTGAAGTAAATGTTTAGTCAATTGAAGCAGGATTTTAAAATTCCTAGATGTAACCATATTATAGGTTTTATACCAATAATAAGCTCTTTAAAAAAGAAACATTTCCAATAATGATTAAATTTAAAAAAGAAATGAATTAAAAATTAATTCCTTCTCTGAAGAACAGGTTCATTTTAGGGGCTTGTGGTTTGTTTTTTTTTCATATGACCACTAGCTTTGGTTCTAGATAAAGAAGATATTTATCTTAGATTTGCAAAGTCCTTAAAAATTTCCCATTACTCTGGTTATAGATGAGGTAGAAACTGCTGTTTCTCATGAGGGAAAAAATTTAGAGACTCAGTTTTAATCACTCTAATGAATCTGAAATTATATCTACTCATTAGAGCTATGGACAGTAGAAAAAATAATGGTTTCATATGGAAGTATATGTGAGGTTTTACCTGTGGACAAAGATCTTTGTGTGTGTTTCCTGTCCAGGGGGTTAAACTCAAGACCTGTGTGCCAGCACTGAGCTGTGTTTTACTCAAGGCTAGCTCTCTAACATTTAAGGCACAGCTCCACTTCTGGCTTTTTTTTTCTTTTTTTGGTAGTTTTTTTTTTTATCAGAGATAAAAGTTTCACAGACTTTCCTACCCAGGCTAGATTCAAACAGCAATCCTCAGATCTCTCTCCTGTACTCTGGAGAGCTACTGCTCTCCTAGCTACTGCTAGGATTACAGGCGTGAGTCACTGGCATCTGGCAACTAAAAAGAAACAAATCTAGTTCCTTTTTCCAAAAGATAAAATAAGTTCATAATCATTCAATGTCTTTTAAAAATCTAAATGGTAGGATACATTTAATAAAAATGAATAGTAGACCTTTGGATTATGATATATAAGACATGATAAGATGTTGTATTTTATATCTTTAAGAATCAATTTCTAACAGTTTTATGATCATCCTAAAATTGAACTCATCATTTGGTGGCTCAGTTTTCTGCGAATGAGGCTTCAAGCATGCAGCCTTATTCCTGCATTCATAGGCTCAAATGATTGTATAGGACTAAATGATAAAATGGGGACAATCAATCGATAACCTTTGTTGAAAACACTAGATGCTTGATATTGGATGGGAGAGGTTTTATTCATACCTTTTGGTATAGTGTGGACTCATGGTGCAATATTCTGCTATGTTTTATATATATTTAATATAGAAATATGTAATTCTATTATATATAAGTATATAATATAAATATACATAAATGTAATTAATATAATAAATATAAATATATAACAATTATAATTAAATACAATGCTATTATATTATATAATTATATACAGTATAATATATGTAAAATTATAATCTATTATATATATAATAAACATATACATATTTGTATATATATATTTTTTAATCACTGTAACAAAAGCAACTTAAAAAGAAAAGATAGATATTTGGCTAATGGTATGGGAGGCTTTGGCTCATGGTCTGCTAGCTCCATTGTTTTGGGCCTGAAGTGAAACAATGTCATGGCAACAATAGCATGGCAAAAAGAGGCCATTCACCTTATTATGGCTGGGATTCAGAGAAAGAATGAGCAAAGATCCCTGGACAATATATAACCCTAGGATTATACCCCTAGTGACATACTTCCTCCAACTATACATACATCTGAAATTTCCCAGCATATCCCCATGGTGTTATCAGATTTTTCAATCCATCCGTAGGTGAAGGTTGAGCTCTCCAATCACTTGTAGTCGCATCTCTGAATGTATCATTGGAGACTTTAACACATGATCCTTTGGGAGTGAAACTTCATATCCAAACCATAACATGTATAGTTATTCTTTAGAGTTCATTAGCTATTATTCCATCTGATAAATACTTTGGGAAGTAAAATCTATTTCAAAAGATTCCCTGATGTGTAGTATTTTATTTAATGGTAAAACAGATATTAAATGGAGAATGTAGTTAACCTTGTATTTCCAGAAATCATAGCACACCTAAGGAACTTCAAGAATAGCAAGGTTTTTCATAAAGATAAACAAGGATTAGGATTAAAGGCATCTTCCCTCTGCATCTCCCTCTCTGTCAGGAGCCACATAATTTTCCAGATCTTTCTGTGCCTCTCTCCTTTTCCTGTCAGCTAGATTCCCGACAACTGGGCCTTGCACTGACTTCAAACGGCCACTTGTCCACTACTTGATCATGACTAATGAGCCTGTCCTGGTTTTTTTTTCCCCACCCCAATTTGTTATTATTGAAAGATAACATGATTCACCTAGTTTTCAATCTGACATAGATGGCTGTTAATTCTTTCCATTCCCACTAAAAGTCTAATATCCCTCATCTTAAAACTGACCCAGCCTTACTTATTTGCTTGATACATAGAAGGTAACAGTGGTAACATGAAAAAAGAATCTGTAAGGCAAAGTTACAAGAAATCTTGTAGCTCCTGTCTAGGGATTTGGTGGCAATGTCTCCTTGAAGCTTGAACTACCAGGTTAACCACTTTGTTACAAAGACCAGGTTGAAAGGCCTGTGGATTTTGCAGGAAAGAGAATTGAGTAGGTTCATCACACCTTTCTGTGCTCTACCAAGATACTAGATATGTGAGTATCTATCTTGACCCATCCAGACCAGACCAGTCTTCAGCTGACCAACATGAGTTTCCCTAGTCAATGGCACATGCAACAAAATCACCCACATGGTCACTGCCTAACCACTGAATGTTGTTTAATGAAATGATTCCTTTAAGCTATTAAGATTTAGTGTAACTTGTAATACAGCAATATGTAACTAAAATACCCCTGCCTGCTCCAGTCAGCTATAACTCAATGGGACATAAACATGCAGCCGGAGTGAACTCAAAGGAGGAAGGTGGGTGGAAGATTTCTTCAAGAAAAAAAAAGTATGTTGTTAGGAATCAGAAATAAAATCGTTAGGTTAATTGCTTGCTGTTCTTAATTTCCTTTGAGAATGCAACAAAGATTATGTTACAAGCAGGCTTTGGTAGGATTTTGATTACAAATACAAAGACATATCTACAATACTGGATGAAACTTCTGACGTCATTGGACAGATTGCAACTTACAACTTAATCATATTAAAAAGTGTGTAATCATATTCTAAGAAGTCTGGAACTTAGTGACTTAAGAAAATTACCTAAAAGCTAAGAACTATCTTTATCAATTGGGTATTTTATGATCATCTGAAGCAGAAAAATTAACCAGATGTGCTACCGCAACTTTTTTGAACAGAGGCTTAAATGTATTTTATAGGTCTTTACTTGAGAGTGAATGATATGTAATGCAAAAGTCCATTGAGTGCAAATATTTTTAGAGGAAAAAAGCTTAAAACTCAGAAAAAATAAACATTAATAACTAAAAAGAGATAACACTTATGCATTTCTCATAATGGTAGTAAAAGACATTTTCACAGCAATATTGTAAGCCCAGCAGCTTTCAGTCTACTTATTGTCTCTAAAAACCACCACACGCGTCTAGGTAGTATCTTCATTGTCAGGATTTTTCTGACTTTGTATCAGTACAGTTGATGGAGTTTAGCTTGTTGACATGGAGTGAGAATCAGTGAGTCAGACACTAAAAGCCCTGGGTGAGAAGTTCCAGCCATTCACCAAGGCTTTACTTCAGGTATACATCTAGAGTTTGGCCAGTGTTTGAAGCAATGAGTTATTTTTGCTTTTTCTCTGTAACTAAAAGATTTCTAATGGATGTAAAGGTCTTCTGTTTTACCACATAAGATCATCTTGAATGATTTGTAGAAAACTTCAAGTTCCAGCAGGACAAGAATTTTTATCTGTATTTTTCACTGCTAAAGCCTATTGCCTTGGACAGCACTTGGTAAAATGGGATGCTCAGCAAATATTCGCTGCTAGAATATGCAAACTCAATTTAGCCTTTCAGTAGATTAATGTGACTGATGATATATAGCTAGTGAAGAATCTAAGGGAGTAGTAATGCATGACATTAAAGTATAGCTATAGATGCTTAGATATTAAGAAAATGAAAATAATTGATGATATCGTGGTGTGCCTAAATTAGCTTGAACAGGCTATGGAGAATGGATTGTATACAATTTCCACAATTCTTCACCCAGCAATTTCACAAAGATGGTGCTTATTTATATAATGGAAATTGACAAACACTACAAATAAAGAGTATCCTTTCCTTCTTTCTTTATTTCCTTTTTTCTCTATCTCCTTCCTTCTTTTTTTGTGTAATAGTACTGGAGATTGAACATGAGGACTTGTGCTTGCTTGTCAGGTGCTATATCACTTGAGCCACACCCTTGGCCCTTATTTTCTTTCCATGTTTTCTGCAAACTATATAATTAAAAAAGTGTCATCCATGGGTAATCAAGAGGCATCTTTGCTAGGGAGAAGTGCTCAAAGGAGTAGTTGTGGAGATGGGAGGGAAGGGATGGTAGGGGAAAAACAAAGGAGGAAGTAACAATGCTTGATAAGAAATGTACTCATTACCTTGCTCATGTGATTATAACCCCTCTGTACAGTATTTTCACAATAAAAAACTTATTAAAAAAGTATAGTCAAAGCTTCACTAGAGGCAACATATTCATGGCTGGTATACAATAGATACACTTGGTCAAGTAGAAGGTAGTTATCATTTCCTAATTTTCAAAGCATTATGTCAAGAAAGACATTATATCTTATTGTGTAATAATTGATTGGGAGATTTATATGCTCCTATTCTGTCAAGTGAACTATTTTATTAATAACTCTCCTAATAATTAGCTGTCCTGGAACTAAATCTAAGGTACATGATGTATTGTTAATTTTAGTATTTTGCTGAAGATTTCTTATCATTATTTAATCTTACTTACATTTAATAATTTTTAGACCTTTTAATTATTTTTAAAAACATGCTTTCAGGCTAGATCTAGAGACTCAAGCCTGTAAATCCAATCTACCTGGGAGGCATGAATATCTAAAGCCATCTGGGCCAAAACATGAGATCTTAGCCAAAAGAATAAAGCGGTGTAAAAGGTCTAGAGATGTGTTTCAACTGATATAATACCCTCTTGGCAAGCACAAACCCTAGTACCTCTAACTATATAGATGTGTAATAAGTTTTCACAGGACATTTTGGTGATTTTTTTTCACCCAATTTCAGTCCTTACTATTAACATTTTTCCTTCCCTTGAAATGTTTCAGAGGTGGTGGAGTTTGAATTGAGGACTTCACTCTTGCTAAACAGGGATTCTACCATGCTGCCAGTCCCAAGTCTTTAGTCTTATTCTTTTTACCAGGGCCTTAGGGTTGTTCTTTAAGAAAGTTCTTTAAGGAAGATCACATGGATGATATGCAGTGACTTTCCTTCAAGAACCACTTAGTTGATTGGTTCTTATTCTCATTACCCTATCCTGGATAGGTTCTGTTAATGGGCAGAGAACAGAATGAAGCTTTTCACTAGATCTAGGAGATGCTTGCAGGATTTTCTCAATAGGTGGTGTACTAGTCAGTAACTGAGTCTCAATCAGATGTCAAATTGCCTTTGGCTGCAATTAGTTCATAGTTTTCAGTCATTTTAGATGTTCTCCCACATCTGTTTCTACAGCTACTTTAATAGAAATTGAGAGTAAGAACTTCAGCCAGAATTCTTTTCATGAGAAATTTCCATTTCTCAACAAAATTCTTTATATAGCTTTACTTAGCTAGTGTTCTAAATGAAGGCAAAAAACAAAAACAGTCTTTTAACCCTTTTATCATGGTAATGAAACACATTATTATTCAATCTCAGTTTTTCACTTTAGATCATCAAGCAACAATGAGTAAATAGTCATTCTACTTTACCAAGATACTGTGTATAATAGAAACAGTCTTTGATATATAAGAAATCACACACACACACACACACACACACACACACACACACACACACACACACACACACACACACACACACACACACACACCACACACACACCTTGATTCTTCGGCAGTCATTGCTAAATATTGTTTTTTTTCCCATTGACCATAAACCTCCCATCTTTTTAAAAAAATTTTTTGTAAGAAATAGTGTACAGAAGTACATGAGTTAGGTAATGAGTACATTTCCTATCAAGCATTGTTATCTTCTTTGTTTTTCTCCTACGATCCCTTCCTTCCCCCGCCTCCCCAACTCTCCTCTCTCCCCCAAGTTGTAAAGTTTGTTTTCAACATAGTGTCTTGTACATCTCATTGTTACAATGGGCAAATCTACATACTTAGTTCAGCATTTTGTTATTTCCCTTCCCCTCCTCAAATTAGAAAACTGCATATACAAGATGCAGGGCACTGACGTCAAATACAGTGAAAACAGGGGTTATACTGTGCGGGAAGAACATACAAAAGAAACAAAAAAGTCACATACTATATTATAAATACATTAAAAACAATAGCAAGCAAGAAAAAACAAGTTGTGTCCCTCTCTTGGAGGTTCATTTCACTTAAAATCATCTTATATGGTCATATATACATAGCTTTTGACCTTTTCTGCTTGTCCTCGACTTATACTAGTTATTGCAAATAAGGGAAACCATGGAATGTTTCTTTGGGCCTGGCTTACTAAATATTGTTAAAGCATTCTTTGAGAGCTACATGACAATAATTAATGCTATATTTATGTTTGACTATATTGTATATGTGTGCATGTATAAATGTATATGTAAACACTTACAGTTTGTTCAATATTTGTCCATATTAATTTAGTTATATATTATATAGCTAAATGTCACCTTCATATGATAACGTCTTTTGATAAACAAGAAAGCATTATAATAGATTAGTGTTGTAATCAATGCTTCTCAAAATGTTGCCCAGCAAATGCTTGCATAAGATTCAGGCACCTTTTAAAATTTCAGATTCCTGCTTAGTGCTGGTGGCTTAAGCCTGTAATTGTAGCTACTTAAAAGGCTGAGATGTGAGGCTCTCTATGTGAAGCTAGCCTGGGCAGGAGAGCCTGTGTACAAATCTACAGTTAACTACTAAAATAAAAAAATGGAGATGTGGTTCAAGAGGTAAGGTGTCAGCCTTGAGCAACAAAGCTATGGAACAGTGCCTGACCCTGAGGACAAGCTCCAGTACCAGACCAAAAAAAAAAAAAAAATCAGATTTCTGAATTTTGTCCATACCTACTGATTCAAAATCCTGAAACTAGAACCTAGTTATCTGATTATATAAGCTTCCTAATTGGTTTTTATTCACTTCTGGGATGTAGACTAGTATAGAAAAGTTAAAATTGGCTCCAATTTGTTTTATTCTCCTTTTTTCATTTCAGGGAAGATACTTTTCTTGAATTTTTTTTCACTGCTTATCCCACTTGTACAAATTAGACAATCTGCCAGAATTCTCTGCTTCAGTTCCAGGCAATTTAATAAATGAAATTGGCTGTGAAGCTGGTAGTATGACTGTTACATAATTTTTTCTGATAATTTTCTGTGTGTTTGTCTACTTCTAATTGCACTTTAGTTACATCTAAAGCTATTATATTAAAGCCCATGTCCTGCAATGAACTCCTTGAATTCATATTCCAGAGAGTTCTATGGTTGTGCAACTAATCCAACAACACTGATGAAACACTGAAACAATTAGGTTAATTAGAAAAAAATGTAAACTTGGTAAAAAAAAAAAAAAAGAAAAGAAAACGAAATAAACTGACTTGACATTTGCAGATAAAGCCGGAGGGCTCTAATAAACTATATATCTTTGACAGAAATCCAAACTGTTCTCAATTTATGACTCATAGTCAAACCACTAAGATGCCTTTAATATTCGATAGTTTGAAGCATCATTCTGTTGTAATAAACAGTCATTTAGATTCAAGAAGAGCTGAGATGTCCTAGAATTTTGTGATGAAGAAATACCACATCAATTGATGGTACCTCTAGGAAAGACTACTGGAATAAAAGACTCATTTTTAAGTACTTTGCAAGTATACATTTATGTGATACAAATAACACACCAGTGAATTAACTTTAGTTATACAACAGAAATTCTTCTAGAAAGTAAATCTAGCTCCAATTGCTGTTCTGAGAGAATTTGTTAATATGCATTGTAGTTAAAAGTGTGTGCATTTTCAATCATTCCTCCATTCTGTGGGTTACAAAGGACTAACTTTTTCAAAGATTATGGAGTGACCAATTTGATTATCAAGAAATTCAATGTTAAATTTGATCCTGAAGTATAAATGTATACCCTTCTTGGCTAGTATATTTCTTTAAAAACTCTTATTATGTTCTTTAGAGATATTAATGTAGTAGTGAGGAAGCTCCGAGAGAGTCCTAAAGAAAAGCTTAGCTGCTCAATTAGCCAGAAGACTCGAAGTCAAGTGTAATTAAAGTTTGAGGTACTCTTTTCAGGCACAGTTTTCACGAGAGCTTGGCTCAATGAACACCACAAGTCCTGTGAAGACAAATGAGATGCATGGCTAGTGGGAGGGTTTAAGTGGTACTGGAGCTTCATTAACTTCAAGGCTAATAATGTGGAGCTGCCTCAGCCTGAACTCCTGCATGTTGGCAAAGTGGTCGATGGTATGTAGCTCTGCCACAGCCTGACTTCTCAACGAATCTGTCAAACTCAGGTTTATTTATATTCCAGAGCATAGTACATGAAGCCAATATTGAACACATGGGATCTGAGAAGGTGTCATATCACAGCTTTGTGGGGAGCAACAGTTCACTCTGAATTCTTGTTTTATAACAAAAGATATGCTAAAGAGGACAAATGTCTGGAATCATACCAAAGCTACATAGGCCTCGGGAGACCTAGAGAGGCCGATGGGGTGCAAGTGGGGATGCAGTCATTATGTCTTCTCCCACATAAAGATGGAAGACTAAGAAACTCAAAGGTTGTGGAGAGGCTATAGATGTACTCAATTTTATCTCTACTATACAATGGCAAAAGCACACAATTTAGTGACAACTTTTTAGGTTCTTTAAATAATCTCTACATGTGGGGTGTAAGGTTTAGGTACAAAATTCCTCAGTTTTAATGTAAGACATTATCATCTCAATCAGTAACTACTTGAAGAAAATACCTTCCACCTGTTTCAGAGGATGATGACTTCCGTAATTAGTTCATGGAAACATTTACATGTTTCATTTTTACTACGGCATCACTTACCTGAAGAAGCCAACAATCCACTAACAAACACATAATGTCAGACTAAATTGGGAGTCAACATCGCTGAATGGTTTAACTGCCTGCCAATTTTGCTGTGCATAGAACTCTGCCTTCTTATACTGACACCTGCCTGGCATATATCATGGTTTCAATAATTCTGCAACAAAGCAGATATATTCTAGAGGAAGAAACCAACACTTAACCATGACTATAATGACTCATCATTTCAATTGCCTCTGCCTTGCACTCTCCCTTGTTATACATTACATGGTCCATTATATGTAATTCTAACTATGACCCTATGATTTAGATTCTCTTATTATGAGCCAATCAACTTCTCCTATCCAAAAGCTCAGTGCAATGCGTGTGTTTATCCTACATGAAAACAAGCACACATTTTAAGCACGGGAAGGTGGAGTCAGAAAACTCAAAAATCTGCTCTCATCTTCCTGGGCTACGATTGAACTGAGCTTGAGATGGGAACTCTGCTTTTACTCTGCTCCTGACATGGAGCATCTGGCTGTGCTGGCTGTGGTTTCCTTGCTTCTTGTTTAAAGACATCAAAACCCAACAATGATTGGGAAACCACCACACCTGCACCTCAACAGACAAACAAGAATGTGTGGCCAAGATTAAGGAAAATGTAACACTTGTCTACTCTACTCTGGTACGTTTTGAGTGATTTAAAAATGTTGAAGAGTAATTGAGACCCATGTCATTTTCACCTAACATCCCAAGGCCAGAATCTATACCTTACTAAATGGTGATGACCACTTCCAATTTTCTCTAAACTCTGCCTGTTGTTAGGTGTAAATGAGATGTACAAGACACCATTGAACAACAAACTTTACAATTTAGGCAGGGGTGGGAGTATTGTTGTGGAAGGGGGAGGGAAGGGATGGTAGAGGAAAAACAAAGGAGGAGGCAACAATGCTTGATAAGAAATGTACTTATTAGCTTGTACATGTAACAGTATTTTCACAATTTAAAAAAAAGAGCATTAATTTTATACCCTGCTACTTTGCCACAGTTTTGAATCAGCTCGAGTGTGGCTTCCCTTATTTGTAATAACTAGTATATGTCAGAGATAAGCAGAAAAGGTCAGATAAGATGATGTTAAGCTAAATAAACCCCAAGATAAGAACAAAAGTGGTTTTTTTCTTCCTTGCTATTGTTTCTAGTGTATTTATAAGGTACCAAGTGAGTTTTTGTTGCTTTGTATGTGCCTCCCCCACAGTATAACCCCTGTTTTCACTGTATTTGATGTTGGTATAATTTGGAAAGGGGAAGGGAAAAAACAAATTGTTTAAATAGGGATACAGATTGACTCATTGCAACAAAGAGATGTACAAGACTCTATGTCGAAAAACAAACTTTACAATTTAGGCAGGGGTGGGGGGGAGTTAGGGAGTGTAGATGAGGAGATGGGAGGGAAGGATGGGCGGGGAAAAACCAAGAAGGAGGCAACAATACTGGATAAGAAATGTACTCATTACCTTGCTCATGTAACTGTAACCCCTGTAATACTGTTACAGTATTTTCACAATAAAAAAACTTAATTAAAAAAACAGTAGAAGGACTTTTTTGTTCTAAAAATTCCTTTGTGCTAATTGGTTGGCACCTCAGAATACACTTTTAAATAAGTAAAGATCTCTCTGACTGTCTAGGTGAAGAGGTTAATAGAAGCTATAAAATATAGAAGCTATAAAATAGGAGCTATAAAACCCAGGCTAAGCTAAATGGTACCTGCCCTGGTCTCCAAAGCCCAGGCTACCCCTTCCTTGGGAGAAAACTCCTTCAAACTGCTCCTCAGTACTTGGGAGCAAGTATGCTAACAACTCCCCAAGGGAGATAATTTGCCTGGCCAGCGGGCACAGGTTGTGAAAATACAACCCAAAATAACTAGACTGTATGGGGATTTGTCTGTTACATCCTAATCCCACTGTGGCCCCAGCTAATACTCATACCCAACAGTGACCTTCTGAAATAATTCTATCATTCAAATACATGCCTTCGTGCTAGCCTTTTCCTATACCTCCTAACCTCTACCCTTAGAAAAAAATCAGAAAGCGATTAACTCTCTTTGCTCTAGGTATTACTTTATTTGGGGAGAATTATCCATGACATGGTTACCAAATAACATCTTCAATCTTACCCAAATGTTTTCCCTAATCTTGGAGCAGACAGGCTTAAATTTTAAGGACCTACAGAGCTCCTTATCCTCCCTGTATAGTCTTTGATAACCAGCTTGCCCTAGACTTCCTGTTAACAAAACCAGGAGGAGTGTGTGCTACAGCCAATACCTCCTGCTGCATTTACATCAATACTTCAGGAAATGTGGAGGAACAAACTAATTATGCCCTCCAACAGGCCAAATGATTAAGGGAACAGTCCTTACAGGCCCAGCTGAGCTCTGAGGTCTGGAAACAAGAGTTTTGGCTCTCATCAACCACTTGGCTCCTGCCATTGTTGTAGCCACTAATGAAACTGCTGGTATTGTTCATACTTGGGCCCTGAGTTTAAATTACTAAAAACATTTGTGCTCTCTCACCTAGATCAATTCAAACTACAAATGATCATGGATCTAAAAACCAAACACAACGGGGGACTTTTGGATGGCATTCTACAGCGTCTTAAAAATACCTTCCCCACTACACCCTTATCTTTGAGTACCTCCTGACTGCAATATTTGGGCGCCCTCTCAACCTCCATTCAGCCAGAAGTATCCAGATCAGATTCTGGTGTCCTCATGTTCTAACAGCAGTCAGGGAAACCTTAAGGAGGGAAATGGCGGTGGGAGAGGGGAGGCCAACCCAATAACCTGAGGATACTTCCCAGAGGAGGGTCTTGCCTGTTTCAGATAAGCAACCACAATCTGATCTGATCAGTTGTGAGGGGAGGAGGAAAAAGAAGGAGGAGGGAATGCTAGAATGTCTCAGGCCAAACCCACCATCTTGCAGCCACTGCCCTGGAGGGGGTCTTGCCTGTTTCAAATGCACCAAACACACCAATCACAACTTGAAAAATTGCCTGAAGGGAGAACAAAAGGGGCCAGTGGTGAGGAGTAAGGTTAATCTAAAGTAACAGCCCGGAAACTCTGAGATGACAATAGGTTTCTGGTCTGGCTACTCATTTTTCTGAGTGAGCTTTACTTTCTCTGTGTTACCTTCCCATAACTGTGCTGGCTGTCCCTGACTTTTATTTCTATACTGTTGGAGAACAAGAACCCACCACACTCATATATCATAGGTACAATTTAGGGTATTTGGGGACAATATATTTGGGTGAGCCCGATTCTGTCCCAGTGACTGACACCTCCAGTCAGCAGGTCCACAGACCCACTTTTGCTCCCAGAACACATGAGCTTAGAGGAATCACATCCCCAAAATGTTCAGCTGAGGCTGAAGCTTCTAGTGCAAGTTGCTATCTTGTTTTTATCCTTATTAAAATATTATGGTTGATTTTATACATTTAGTCTTTGAGCACTGAAAACCCAAAGGATGGTTGAAGAATCCCCAGTAGTTTTTATCATTTCCAAAACCTGTTTTCAATTTCTTAAGCTTCTTTAGCTTCAACTTAAGGCAGCTTATCATGCCTGGGGGCGGGGGGGAGAAAAATCAAAATTGAAGAAGAAATTCTCAGACAATAAGAACAGATGTTTCAATATGTTCTTTCAAGGTCAACAACTCAAACGGCTTTATTACCACTTTTCTATGGCACCATCCCCTGGCCATCACTTTCTTCCAGAAAAAAATAAATAAATAAGGGAACAGAAAGGATTTATTTTCCTCTTATCCTGGCAGGGATGAAGGGCAGGCAAGAAGATGAAGAAATTTGTTATGGAAAAGCATAAATTAAATCAATATTAGTTACGCCTGAAGGATCAATGTTGACTCTTATAAAGTATTTACACCTACACATCTATCTGACATACTGCATACGCTGATCAGAACCTGGTTTCTGAGGTCAGGGTTTATGCACCATTAGCAATCCACACAGCAAGTTACCTAGTTACTCCTTCTAAAACTCTTTCAAGGTTACCAAGGGTTGAGTGTTCTCTTCTTCTGGCAGCCAGAGCTCTTGATTTCTGAGATTTCTTTCCATGTAGCAATAACATACAGACCGAGAGATGGAACAAGAGGGAGGAAATTTAGTTATGAGATTATTAGAATAAAGAAGGGGCAGAAAGCAAAGTCCACGGATCAATAGGCTTTATTCAAGAATGAAGCATGGGGAGAGTGGCCAAGTCTCTTTCAGCCTGGCTGCAGGGGAAATGGTATACCGCCTTTAAATATTAGGCAGAAAGAGTGAAGTGGGTGGTGAGCCAGCGAGGGAAGCAGGGTAGGATGGAGGTGGGGTAGATGAGCAATGCTATTTGGAGTGAGGAGTTTCAAAGTCTCTGTTAGTCAGAGACCTCAGCACCAGAGGTGGCCCTGGTCTTGGGCTCTCTTCCAACACCACTGCAGGGGAGATGATTCAGTGGGGTGAGCAGCAAGGACAGTTCTAAGCTACAGCTGTTGGGGGGAAGGTGAGTGATTTCAGTTTAAGTCATTTTCTATCACTCCTGACTCCGGAAAAGCATAAGAAAGAAGGGAAAGGAGGGTACCATTGTCTAGTCTGGCTACTTCCTGTGGATGTAGGGCAACAAGGGGAGAAGAGGTCTCCTCCTTTGTGAGTCAGGTTTTGAACTTTTGAGTAGAAAAGGTGGCTTTGCCATGCTGCCGGAGAGATAGCTGTTCCGCAGTTGGTTAGGAACGTCTCCATGGGTCTGACTTGAATGCTACCGAGGATTAAGTCTGCAATGACAAAAGTAAGAATACTTATGCTGGAGGTTGGAAACAACAAATCATTAGACTATTTAGTTATTTCCATTGCATACTAATTAAGATTGACACTTTTGTAGATGCTATGAGGACTTTTGCAAAGAGGAACACATGGATGATGGCTTGCTTGATGTTTTGTCCAGCTTTGTATCCAAGGTGGCTTATATACTTGGGGGACAGTGATAGTAGTAACAATAGTTTTACATCAGTGTACTGATTTTGACCTTAGCAGCGTTTGTGATACACCACAAAGCTGTCAGAAAGGATAGTTGCTGGCCAGCCACTGTCCCTTGGATCCTATGTCCTACTGGGGAAGCCTTTGGTGGGAGGAGAAGAATCCAGGGCTCCTCTTCTGCTATTTGAGGAAGAAAAAACGCTGGACCTGGCTGCACCAAGAAGGTGAGGAGTTCACTCTCAGGGAAGTCCATTTTCTCGGGTCTTCACGCACCACAAAGTGGGCAAGACTTAGAGACGGGCATGGGTTTGGGCAAGCTCTTGTCCAATGTCCATCTTTGCCACAATGGAAGCAGATAATAGGAGGCACAGACAGACCGAAGGCCTGTGTTTTGAGGGTGGTCTGGCATAGCCCAGTCCATTTAGGGGCTGCAGGGAAGTAGCTAAATGTTAATCTTTAACTTCAAGGAGTCTCTCTTTTTCTTATTTGTTTGTTTGTTTATTTATCTGCCTCTTCATTCTGACTGTTAAAGACAACCTTAAGTAGCTCTTGTTGGGGCCTTTGGGGGCTCTGCTTTAGCTGTTGAAGTCTTTTGCTCATATCTGGGGAGAAAAATTGTCCCTCCAGGGAGTTCGGATCTAGTTTTGGAGGAGGGAGCTGGCAGGAGAGACTGGGGAGGATTGGAAGGCTGTCAGCTAAGAGAATCTGGAGTGCAGAGGCAGGAGGACAGAGGGGACAGGTAGACAGAATCTGGACTGAAGAACAGAAAAAATGTAGTCAGGAGAGAAGAAGGAGGAAGACTGGGACGCAGGAAACTCGCCACTTGCCCTTGTGTTTCGTTGTGAGAAGTTGTTTGTCCAATTGGTATTGAGGCCAAATGAAGGCAGAGAAGTGATATAATTTCCAAGGCTTTCAGATTCTTGAGGAGAAAGTCAAGGAGAGAGTCTGCCAAGATTGGAATTTGGGAGCCCATTTTGGAAAGGAAGAGTGGAGACTGAAACTCTGTTTAGAGCATCCCCCAATCAGAGTATTCAGTTGATGCAAAAGCGAAAATCCTTTGCTCAGTAAAGGGGCATCTCCACTTTATTTCCAAAGGGGACTTTCTGAGACCTCGAACTATCTCTGAGCCAGGGCACTGTCAGATTAACCCAGAGGACTCGCAGCGCTTACCTACACTTCTATATTTTTTTTTTGTCTTTTCTTTTTTGGTACTGGGGATCGAACCCAGGACGTTGCACTTGCTAGGCAAGCGCTTTGCCACTGAGCTACATCCCAGCCCTTACCCACACTTCTAGAAACAAAACAGCAGACGGTGTTGGGCATGGAGTTCGAGATAGAAGCCCAGTAGCAGAACGAAGAGTAGAACAATGGACTCAATGGTGAATAGCCTCTGATCTAGAGTTCTGAGAAGAGTATAGTCAGAGGGGAAAAGAGAGAGAAAAGTCTCCAGTGGTCTTACAACTGAGTTTACCACTCAGGTCAATCTAGGTCTAGGTCAAGATCTAGTCTCCCTTGCGTGGTAGCGAGGCAGCGAGAGCCGAGGGCTCTGGGTCTCATTCCGGCTGGGGGGTCCCGCTTGCTCTCAGCCTCTGGGGAAGAAGGAAAAACGGGGGACCAGGAAGAGAGAGGGTGAGAAGGTGGACAGAATCCCCCACAAGACAGGAGTCCTCTGGGGAACTCTGTCCCAGGCCTTGGCACCATTTGCAAAGCAACTTGAGTTCTGCGTGTATCAGAATAAAGAAGGGCAGAAAACAAACTCACAGACCAACAGGCTTTGTTCAGGAATGAAGCCTGGGAAGGGAGACCAAGTCTCCTTAGGCTGCAGGGAAGATGGAGCATCTATTTTACAACCTGGGCTCTTTAAATATTAGGCAGGAACGAGGTGGGGAAAAGCGCAGAAGGAATTGTGGCGAGATGGAAGTGGAGAGGATGAGCAATGCTGTTTTGACTGAGGAGTTTCGAGGTCTCAACAGCCTGTTCGTCAGAGGTGTCATCATCAGACGACATGTCCTTGGTCAAGCTCTCTTCCATGACCGTTGGTATATTTGTTCACAAGTAAGGGGAGAGGAGATGATCCAGAAGGATGGATAGCAAGGGCAGTTCTAAGGTTTAACCGTGAGGAGGAAGGTATGCTTCAGGTTATGTAATTTTCCATCAATATATAAATATCCTCTCCCTCCCTCTCTCTTTGGTGTGAGTTCTGGGACTTGAACTCAGGGTCTGGGCACTGTCCCTGAGCATTTGTGCTGGGGGCTACTACTATACCTCTTGAGCTCCATTTCTGGTTTTGTTGTTTTGTTTTGTTTTGTTTTGTTTTGTTTTTGTGGTTAATTGGAGATGAGTCGCATGGACATTCCTACCCAGGCTGGCTTTGAACCAATGATCCTCAGATATCAGTCTCCTGAGTAGCTAGGATTATAGGCGTGAGCCATCAGTGCCTGGCTTCAAAATGTCTTTTAGCCCTCATCTCCATAGCTAAGTCGTCAGGAGAATGAACACACACCAGCAGTACCCAGAGCCATGACAAACATTTAGCTCAACTTTGACCTAGCTTTTTTTTATTTGTGCAAATATTCTATTTTTGTTTGTTAATTTATCTTATTGTGAACTGTTTAAATCATATAGAAGATAACAGGAAGGATATCCTTATGTTAAAAATCCATTAACTACCAAATATTACAAAGCTACTTATATTTTGGTTCTGGTGATAACAAATTAAATGTCCCAATCTCCTTCTACTCTTATCCCCTGATCTGTTAGTTTCTCTTCTGTGCTACAGGTAATGCCAATTATGAACCAGTTTTCATTGGTACTTATTTATATCTCTATTATATTTGCATATATTCATAAATAGTGTTAGCATTTTTCAGTTTTATAGAGGTAAAGCCACTAGACAGTACAGTCGACAATAATTACTTTTACTGAACATTATTTTCTGGAGACCAATAATTTGAACACATACTGCTTTAATTTATATTGTATATTGTTGTATGTTAGCTCATTGCATTATATATTCTCTTTTTAAAAAATAGATATGTAAAATGCTGTGTTTTTGCCTTTACATAGCTCTTCACAAAGGTGGAAGAGAAAAAGAACAGGTTTCTTAATTGAGTAAATATTAAATCAGACATCAATGGCTGTGACAGGTAACCCACCAAGAGATGGCAGATGCAGACAGAAATCCCACCCTACGTTTATAGATAGATTAAAACTATTTCAGAAGATGTTAAGCTCCAAAACTCCTGCCAGAGAGTAAAAGGTATACTGAATACATTCTCTACACATAAAAATTTGAAGGAAGTACTTACCAAGTACTTACCAAAGTACTTAGATCAAGGTTGTAATGAGAAGCATTTTTGGAGTTGTTTTTATTTCCTTAGCCTTTTAAAGTATTTCATTAAAATATTTCTCACAAATGAGGGGAAACCTTGTTTACTAATAACAGAACAAAAACCTTTATGGTCTAAAAGGGAAAACACAAAAGAGAATTTGGTACCACAACTCAGGATTTTTGGAATTCAGGATTTCCAATTCTTTTACAGGATACTGTTGTCTAGTAACTCAGAGCTTTCAGAAAGAACACCAAGGCCAGTCACTCCTGCAGTGGAAAATAACTAGCTGTGAACTCCTTCAATCCCTCCTGTGCATACACACAGTACTAAGTTGGCTCATCAACATCAATCTTGCCTTGTAACTACACAGATCAAGATTAAATATGGGGATACTAGGGCTTTCAAAGCCAGGCCTTTCAAAGTAGAGTAGCAGATGACTGTCACTCATTGGAGAACTAGTCATTCTTTTCTTGTTCTAGCAGGCTTCAAATGTTCAACAATACTTTAAAGACTTTTCTATACAGGACAAAAAGGAGTTCTCTTGTAGGAGCAAAAGAGAATAAATAATCTCCTTGACTTTACCCTGGTAAATAGGGTAGTACTTTCTTAGAGAAGGGAATACATAATGTGAGATGACCACAAGGAATGGATACAATGGAAATTTCTTTGTCTATAAACACTTTATAAGTTCTCTCATTTTGTTTTATTTATAATTTTATCTTTAACAGACTCTTCAATTGTTCTTTCCCCCACAGACTTGACACCTGTTCTGAGGGAATGCATATGTTTTTCCACAAGTACGTTTTCATGTGATGTATAGTCAATTATCTTTGGACAGTTTTTGAAGACGGCTGCAGAATTTCTTTTAACTACTAGTTTACGTTCCAATTAGTTATCTTGCTCATAAAGGATATCTGTGCTCTTTGCTTAATAATACCATGTTCCTGTTTATTGGAATATTTTTGCCTTTAAAAATTTACACGGTGAAGTTTAGGGGAGGGAAAATAGGAGCAATATGAGGGAAGGGGAAACAAGTTTGACAAGAAATATACTTATTACCTTACTTATGTAACTGTAACCCCTCTATACATCACCTTGACAACAACAATAATAAAAAATATTACATGGGATAGGAAAAACACATAGGGATTGTTGAAACAGGCATTCTTCTGAATTAATAAGAGGTGATCTGATGCCATTTCTTCGGCTTCTTTTCTTCTCATCTTCTCTCATCGTTAGCATTAAGAATCATTAACTGTTCTCTGCGTGGTGAGTATTTTATTCCCAACTGTCTGTTTTACCAAGCTTCTCCTAGAACTCATTTCCTAAGCAGCTTTAACTATAGGTGTGTTTATCATGAGGCATCGTCTGAAGAACCTTCTCCAAGTCCAAAATGAGCAACAACTTTATTCTCTACCAGTATCTGATGCTGATCAAGTAGATGAAGATAACTAGCTTGAATCTCATCAACCATCTCAGGCCCTTTTTGAAACCATTTGGCATGTTCTACCCTTGGATCATCTCCAGATTCCCAACTGTTCTGCACCTCACCAAGTCAAAAGCATTTGACATCACTGTTATGATTCACATAATTAAACACCTGCACTTGAAAACTGCTCAAGCTGAACCAGAACACTTGATGGAAGTACATACATGCTCTCAATGGAGCTGCATGTGGCTGCAGGTACTGACGTTTCAGTGGTTCCTGATCATGTAGTACAGAAAAGTGTCCAGGAGATTTCCTTGTATCTTCTTCTTAATGGCTTGTAGCTTAAAATAATTCCTCTGTCAAAGAGGCACATTTAGGGTTGCCTCTCTGAGCCACTTAAAAGCAAATGAGAAAAAAAAACCTTCATAGAACTCAAATGTAAATGATTCATATTCCTTTTGATAGTCACACTTGAACAATACCCAGAAACTGATTCTGCGTATCATTAGAAAACATGAAACATTCAACACTCTGATAAGAAGTTTCAGTTTTTCTGCAAAGATGGCCATCACAATGATGCTTTTGGAATGAGTTATCTGGAGATTTGTCTGACAGGCAGAGTCTGCGTGTGGCTAATAGGACTGAAAAAGTTCCTATAACCTCTGAAGAACCAAAAATGCACAAGTAGGTCAACATCAGGTGATCATATTCTCATTGCCTGACCTGTTCCATCCCATCTTCTTTGTCCTGTTGGTGGTCTCTAGGCCTGCAGCTAACTATGATAAGCATTCTCTTTCTCAGTGCCAACTATTACCAAGTTTCCTTTTACATCGTGTCTCACATAAACAAATGTTTCAAGAATATCAGTGGAAAACTGAGAATTAAAGAATAAAATCTCTAGCATTTTATCTTCTCAAACCTAACTTTCTTTAACAGCAAATATTTCAGGCCTCAAAAGGTAACATATCTCCTGATGAATAGATGGCATAAATAATTTGACATGTACCCTGAACCAAGGTATATAAAATATGGGCATTGACTAAAATCAGTAATGATATGGATAGTTAATCTTGATGGTCAACTTAATTGGATTGAGACAAGGAACATACTACTGGGTGTGTCTGTGTGGACATTTGCAGAGAGGACATGTGGGAGAGCAAGGGGTGATAGATGTGCTCTGAAGTGGGTGGTACCACCAATAGGCTACTGACCTTCAAGTTTCTGCAAAGTTGCTGCAGCAACTGTTATCATAACCCACATATCAAAGGTACTGGGGCATTCATAGTATATTGCCAAGCTCCAAGCCCTATAGAATTAGTGATCTTTAAGTTGACTAACAGTTACTGAAACCATAGGGTTTATTAATGTTTTCGCCAAAGGGAATTTCTTATGAAGGGACTGTAATTCTTCTTTGAAAGCATGCCTGACATCTGAGTTGATTGTTGGCGCTTACCAAGGGCACTTCAGGGAATGAGGTTTTCCTGCAGTAACATGAGGACCAGATAAGAATATGCTTGTATACACACTTATTCTAAACTTCATAGAGTGAAGCATCACATTCTATAGTGAAGTATATTTTTTACTCCTTTTTCTCTTCACAATTCTTAGGAAACGCTGGTAGTCAGTAAACAATCCTGTAGATTGACACAAATATTTCAATAAAGGAAGTGTCTGAAAAAGCCAAGGGAGGTAGGTAGTGCTGAGAGAAACTGAATTTGTGAGAAATAACACAGGAGAAAGAAGAGAAGTAGCACAGGAGAGAAGGAAGGTAATGAATTACCACCCAGAATTGTCTTTCCCAGTTCTTGGGAGATTGATCCAGCCTTGTGCCAGAGGCTAAAACAAACTTTGCTGTCCTTGATTTTACTTCAGTCGATTACTTCAAACTCAGAAACTCCAAATATTAAAACAAAAAGCAAAACACTTTATTTGTGGACATTAAGAATTGCAATTCATGAGACACAAATTTAAATAGCTCTGAATTAATGTTCTAAGGAAGCCAAGAAACATAGCAGCTAACTTGGGGTACTGAAGTTGAGAAGTGACAGGATTTATGAGATCTCTCAGAAGATTAAACAATGTATAAAAAAAAGGGTTGAGAATATAGCTGGACAGTAGAGATCTTACACAGCATGCACACAACCTTGGTTCAGTTCTCAGCAACACACCACACACCACACACACACACACACACACACACACACACACACACACACACACACACACAGTATAGACAGAATGGAAATATCCATAAAATAAAAGCCTGATAATCTGTGAAGATGCATTAAGGCTCTGGGTCAAGTGTAACTGGCTTTTCAAACAGTTCCAGATGCCTGGGATCAAGTGGTAGACGCATTCCAGCAACACCCAGAATCATATATAAACCATGCTTGCCAGCTTGGTTTTAAGTGCCCTTTCACTGTTAACTGTCATTGTGATTTCCCATTTTTCACACTTCCTATAGTAGTTTTCCTTGCTTCCCTGGGCCAGCGTTGAAGGCTGCCCTGAACTTCCAGACAGTCATCTTAAAACGTTGGCTTAAAAAAATCATATTATCAGAAGAATTCAAAGTGTTAGAAGACGGTGGAAAAAGAGGCAGAATTGTGGCCACTTTCTTGAACAGAAGGACATGAGGGAAACGAAATGATCGGAGCTCTATGTTCTCTGTTCCACTGTGAGACCATCCATCCACACTATGCTGCTCAGTCCAGGTCTAAATAATCACACAAGGCTTCTAGACTTGACTGCTGCTGCTTTGCAATGCAGCATCCTATGGAGACCCAGTCGCTAGGAACCTGGCTTTCGGTAAGGCACAGTCACATGTTGAAGTCTCCAGCTTTGATGATCAGTGGCCACTTTCACATATGGGTGAGACTATGACCAGCAGGTGGCTCATACCTTGTGTACCTTTTGTCCTCTGCACCCCACAGTGAGAACTATAGTCCCTGCCTTGGACCTGGGTCTCTTGGACCTTGTAAAAAGAATCTTGGCATGGTACCCACTGAGGTGGCCTGGGACCTCCAATAAGATGCTAGTTGTGGGGAGATCCCTCCCCAGGCATGTGGGAGATGATTGAGATGAAGGTTCACATGTTGTTGTTTTTAAGCGAAGAAAGCAAGAAATCAGAGATTCTTTGATTTCTTTTTAACCAATGTTTACCCCAAACGAAGACAAAAGTACACAGTGGTATGTCCACCCTTTGCTACTCCCATTCCCTTTCAAATGAAATAGGCTATATAAGAATCCAATGAACTGCAGTAAAAAAAAAAAAAGTTCCAGCAATTTGGTTCTGATGACAAAGGCAGCAAGTAAAGTACAATGTGTTGTTTTTGCCAAAAGGATAAACAGTCTTCCCATAAGACTCAGAGTCAAGAGAAGTTCTGTTTTCATTACTGCTTCCCTGAAGGAAAATTGGCTTATGCTGGATTAAGTGAACAGAGCATGGGGCCAGAGACTGATGGTGAGTATGGAGTCCAGTCTCAGCAGACAGGCAGAGTGTGTGTGCCTGTGATGTGTGCACATCCCCCAGAGTGACACGAGCTGTCTTTGTGGCGTACTTTTGAGTGCAGTTAACACGCATGAAAGTTGCTTTGTATTTTCAGCACAAACAAGATTAAAGGTTACAACCATTTCTAAAAAGACTGAGGATGTCATTTGGGGTGAAGAAGAAACAAGAAAAGCAATCCTTATAAAAGTATTATAAAAATTGTGTGTGTTGTGTCACATGCATGCCTGGATTCATTTTTTCTTCATAAGGAGTGAAGATCTGGTGGTTATCTAAGGAATAATCTTGGAAATAGGAAGTCATGGTGATAGGTAGTGCTGGGGAAATCCAAAAGAAACCTAAAATACTGCACTTCAGGCTTCTAGATTCACAAGTAAACTCAGCCCTGTAAACTGAACCTAGAGATAGAAATTTCTTACAGGCAATCTTAATAGGTATTTAAAACTCACTGTTCTCACCATAGAGAAAACTCAATTTTAGTCTGCTGTTATAAATTAAAAGCAGGAGAAGAGTCTGGCATCTCTGCCTCCATTTTGGGTTCCATTATTCTAAGCTGTTTTCTCTACAACTCACTTTGAAATCACCTTGGAGTTACAGAAAAGACAGGAATGATCAATAACATCTTTACTACAAAGGAATACAACCACCCTTAACAAACAGCAGGACAGATCGTGACCAAATGAAACCAGAGCCTCAACAGGAGGCTAAAGTAAAAATTATTGGATTTAGCCACTCACAAACTGTATTGTTTTGTGCCAAACACATTTCATTCCATGCCCCTATTTCTCCTTTACCTCATCACCCGCTTTGTCCTAGCCACCAGGTATTCACAGCCTACTTTGTGACTAAAATTAATGGGGTGGCTCTCCTGGCAATGAGTCCATTAAAGGCTTTGGACTATTTGCTCCTGTTTTAAAGAGATAGTTCATGCCTTGTTTTAGCTAGTAAAATTAGACAGAGAAGTCTCAGAAATGATGAAACAAAAATGTTCAGCAGGAGCGTTGAAGCTGAACTAAATCATTTACGATTTTTTAAAATCTTTTGGGTAGCTCTAAATACCAAATATAAAAGCAATGATCTGCCATTCTGATACAAGGAATTGATGTAGCCTGTGAGGTCTAAAATCTTCAGGTAAGAGCCTACTCTGGCTTCCTCTTTGAATTGGTTCTACGCTTCTTATTCTTGGAACTTCAAAAGACATTTTAACACTCATTATCAACAGTATCAGGGTTTAAACTTAGGAACTCCTGCTTGCTTACAGCTAGTTCTCTACCACTTGAACCATACCTCTAGCCAAGACTTTTACGTCTCACAGACATTTCTGTACAATCTGGCTTTGTACTTCTTCCTCTGAGCTTTCTTTGCTCAAGGTTAACACTTTACCACTTGAGCCAGAGCCTCATTTTCAGATTTGTTTAGTGCAATTTCTTGTCCAGGCTGTTTTTGAACCACAGTCCTAAGACCTCAGCCTCCTGAGTAACTAGGATTACAGGTGTGAACCACCAGTGCCCGACTAGACATGCTTTTTAAATATGCTATAGTTATTAACTCTTTACTCCCTACTAGGTGTTCCCAACAGCACTATTAGAGAGTTCTTTTAATCTGATACATGATTAGTGGTCATATAGCTAGTAAATGGCAGAGCTTGGATTTGAACTCAGAATCCAGGTTTGTAACAACTTTTCCATAGAGCTCCATGATCATGATCATGATCTCAATTATAGCACTGATGATATTCTGAGCCAGATAATTCTCCCTTGTATAGGGCTATGCTATATGTTATAGGACCTCTGGCCTCTGGCTACTATATCAATGTAGCACAAGCCAAAAAAAATCTTTAGATATTGCCACTTATCCCCAGGGAGACCTAAGACATAGTCAGAGGCTGAAGATGGACAGAAATATAATGAGTTATAGATTTCAGCCTAGTTGAAGAAGAATGTCTGTGGTATATTTGGAGTCAGCGAAGCAGTCCAAATACATGAAATGTTAAAGTACCTGCCACAGACCACTTGCTCCTTGGGAATTAAGAACAAAACTATCAATGCAGAAGGTAGCATACAGGGCAGGCTTTATTGAGAAGGTCAGTGAGTTGAATCCGAAGATGAAAAGACAAAAGACAAAGCAGAGATTCTGAAGCAGCGTGGAGAAGGCATGAGCTGAATTGAACATGGTGTGGCCCAGCCTCGCTGCAATGGATGCTATGAATCAGAGGGAGTAAAATCCATCACTGAAGGAAGACAGCGCTGCACCATCACAAATCTGTGACCAAACACATCAATAACATAGTCATGCCCTAGAAATAGACACCAAGGTGTTGACTATGAAATGGGAAGGAAGTCTGACTAGTGAACTACCTGCACAGAAAATTATGATTCATTGTTGACCTGAAAATGTTCAGGGTTCATTAGTTTCACAAAACGATAAAGGTGGTGGGTAGTTCCTAAGACAGTTCCCCCAAATTCCTTTCTCCTAAGAGTCATAGACTAAAGTGACTGTAGGCTGTTCTGGATTCCATCCCCCCCCCCTTTCTCTCTCTCCTTTCTCTCTCTCTGGTTTGTTATTTTTCTTTTGATACAGAGCCTTGTTGTATAGCCTACACTGCCCTGAAATCTGCTATGTAGCCAGTTCGGCCTCTAACTCAGGACCCTCTTGCCTCAGCCTCACTATCCCACCATATCTACTGTGGTTCCTATCTCATATGTTCAATAAGGTCAAAGCAATGCAGTGCCATTTCTGAGATTACTCACAGTTTTGGGGGTTCCTTTCTATAATCAGTTAGCCCCACTGCTTTTAGGCCTATGGTAAGGCAGGAGATCATGGTAGGATCATGTAGCAGTGTAGGACCCCTTCCTCTAGGGCCAAGGGAGCTGCAGAGAGAGAGAGAAAAAGGAAGAGACCAGAGCCCCTCCATCTGCTGTATGGATAGCCCGTGTCCTCAGTGACCTAAATCCCTTCTTACTTCTCTGAGCTTTTACACTCAAGGCCATCGCTCTACCACTTTAAGCCACAGTGCCACTTCTGGTTTTCTGGTGATTAATTGGAGATAAAAGTCTCATAGACCTTCTGCTTTGACTGGCTTTGAATGGCAATCCTCAGATCTCAGCCTCCGGAGTAGCTAGGATTATAGGCCACTGTCCAGAGGCCTTTACTTCTTAAAGGTTCTACTACCTCCTATGGAATCACGGGAGTCCCAAGCTTCCAACACAGGCCTTTGGTGGACATTGAAGAGCAAAAATATAGCACCAAGACAAATACATTACTTAAGGAGATAAATGCTTAAATCTTTAGTTCTGATTTCCTAATTTTACAGAACTCCACCATCTCTATGTCATAGCTAAAGTAAAAATCCCTATCTACACTTGTTTTTCCACTAAACCTCATTACTTCTGGAAGAGAGTCAAGGGCTAAGACAAAATGATAATGATAATAAACTCCTCACTGCATCAAAGCTTATCAAATCTCCTGCTTGGAGTTACTCATTCCGAAATCTTCCTTGATCTCCTTGGTATCCTAAAATCATATTGCTAACAAAATCACAACTTTAATAAAAATATTTCCTCATTCCATTCTGTCTTAATAAACTCTAAACCCCTAGAAGAGAAAGGGAATATTGTATTTGCTTCCATACTTACAGCATCTAGCTCAGATTATTTCGAAGCAATTCCTATTTCTTAAGATTTTCTTAACTAGTAATTTAAAATCCAATGTTTTAAAACGTTTATCTTTTAATATCAGCTTAAAAATGGAAAATGACATAAAAGATCCTCACAGCCATATCACTGAAAAGATTAATAAATTCTCCATTAGCTAGTAGCAAAAAGAAATAATAAATACTGGAAGAATAAACTTTTTTTGTTCTAAGTCATATCGCACCTTTTTGCATATTTTACTTATAAATGATCATCCCCTTTGACATGTTTATTACTAATTGTTCTTAGAAAAGAAAAATTTCCTTGACTTGTATTTTCATTAACTTTTTCATCTATTTTTATTTCACTAATATAAGCCTACATAGCTTTTACATTGTTTTCCTATCTAAAAAGTCTAGATTGAGATAAAGAGTCTTAATAACAAAGACTCTTAAGATACACAATGGTTCATTTGGATTTGTTTATAAACTTAGCAACCATGGACAATACTTTCCACATTCCTTAGTGACCTTAAGGTTTCCAGGAATCATTTTGAAGCAGGACAAATGTTTCTAATATCATGAAAGTTCTTGTATTTTCTAGGTGCTGACAGATGACATTTTTCAAAGGTTTCTGAAGTGCCTATTTTTGTGTGGCACTTACATATTGACTTCTTAGATTCTCACCTTTGAAGAGAATGATGGCTTCATTACAATTATTTTTCTTGCCCCATTTTTTTCCTCTCATTTGCAGTAAGATTTATTGGAGAAAAAAAAACGCCACTGGATCAGAAGTCAGAAAACCTGGGATATAATACTGTGTGAACTTAAACTTGAATTTTGACATCTGTAAAATGTCAGAATGTTGATTCAGATAATGGAAAAAAGCACTATGAAACTAACAAGTTTTGAAAGGTAAAAGGGCATTTTTTTATTTTTAACTTTTAAACCATGTTTCTTTTCTTCAGGATTGAAAGCATTAAAGTACATTTTCTTTCTCCTGGGGGATGTTATATCAATATTTTTCTTTTTATAGAAAATAGTTTAAAACTTTAAACAAACTTATGTTGATAAGTTTGAATAAATGAACATAGATACTGTGTTTCTTAAGATAGGCCATTATGTTGGTAATCATCCCATTGCTTAATATTTCCAAAGTCCCAGAGTCTGAAACTCTCTTTTTAAAATGTATAAATTAACTTACAGCCTTGACACAAAACTATGTCTCATTCCACTTTAAAAATCATCCTGGTAGGAATGTTTTGGTAATTGTAATAAAAAAGAAAGTGCCAAGAAATATATAAAAGACTCCAAGACCCAACCTAAGCTTAAGAATAATAATTTTTTAAAACAAGGGTAAGGCCTTAAAAGATAGGGAAGCCAGCCCTGCTGGGCAGAAAGCAAGGCTGCTATGAACCTATTCTGGCTTCCATCTCACGGCATTTTAAGTGTCCTAACAAGTTCCCCAGGCTTCATAGAAGTTGATAAGGGGCCCGCCCCAGGCTGTAGCTCAGGAATTTAATGCTATGTACACAGGAAGCTAAGATCTGGGCATCAAGGTTTGAAGCCAGCCAGGGGATACAAAACTGCAAAAAGCCGAATCAGAGCTCTGACTCAAGTGGTAGATTGCTAACCTTGAGCAGAAAAGCTAAGAGATAGTGCAAGACCCTGAGTTCAAGCCCCAGTACAAAAAAAGAAGAAGCGAAAAGACAAGAAAAGGAAAAGTGGAATGAAGGATCGAAAACTAGAATGGTGAATAAGGAAGTAAGAATTTGGAGATTCCTTCAGTGAGTGTTTAGCCTGACTTATGGTCTCGGGAGTTGATCCTTGGGTAAGAATTAAGTAATGCTTCCTCTGAGCATGGAACAAGAAGCAACTTGTACCCAAAGCCTTGGGACTCTGGGATGCATACTGTTATGATCCAAGCTAAAGGTCATATTAGATAATAAAGTAGTAATGATTTCTTGCTGAGGGGGTGGCATTTACAAATGATGCCATGACTCAGACCCACTTATTGCTTCATCTGTACAACAGCCATGTGAGGTTAGAACTATTTCCATCCTCATTTCTCCTCATGTAAAAAAGGTGAGACCCAGAAATTGGAGTAACTTCCCTAGGGTCTCACAAGTGGTGACTAATAACGCAGGAATTGGAAATAGCCACTTAGACTCCTGTGTCCCTGCCCATATTTTATTATGCTGTAGAAAAGAGGGTTGTCTGGAACTCTTTTTGAAATCCACAGGATCCTCAAGGAAGGCATTCTAAAGCCCCATGAGCCAATGAGTCCTAGGTGGCCAGGTGGCTTCTAAAGGCACTGAATACTTTTTAGAAAACTGGTCAACTGTTTAGTGGCACAAATAAACTATCAAACCAAAACAAATAATTATGCAGTGTTGAGGAGCACAATGTCAACGTGCATTATATTATTTTATAAACATTAAGTAGCTAAAAGGAAAGGATTGTAATTTAACTAAGTGAAAAAAACATAATCAGTGTTATTCTGCACTACAATGTATTTACGGTTAGTTCAGATGCATGTGTATTGTTATTGGTGTTGTTGGTGATGGAGTGTGTATGTGTGATATTGTTGGTGTTGCTGGTGTTTTGCTTTTTGATAGAGACTTATTATGTAACCCTAGCTGGTCTTAAACTAATGATACTCATGCCTCAGATTCCTGATTGCTGGGATTAGAAACACATACAACCACATGTGTACAAGGCATCTTGATCAGAGTTAGCCTGTCTATCATTCTTTCTCTATCATTTAGCCCTTCTTCCATCAGGTAAATAGTTTCCCACTGCATTAAGTATTAGGACTACATTCATCCACGAATCTATTTCCATCTATCTGCTCTCTCAATTTGTTGACAAATATTGTCCAGCATCTCCACAGACCCACTGCACATATTGGGCTTAAATGGAAATGCCAATTTAGGCCAGGATGCCAACCAAAGTATAGGCAGTGACTAGGCGAAATCCTACTTGTTGAATATTCAAATCTCTAAAAGGAAAAAGAAAAGAGGAGTCTGATTGCTTTAGAGGTGGCTGAAAAATGTCCCACGAGAGCAGAACAGGACCTCCTTCCTCCCTCTTTCATCGTAGAGAACTGGTGGAGCTGGGTTCTTCAGTCTGTGTCCTGGATTCAATGATGATAGATGATCTCAGACCCAATGACAAAGTAGCAAACAAGTGTAAATTGGTTGAAGAGGTAGAACAGAAATTTTATTGCAATGATAGAATGCATGGGTGGGCAAGAAGAAAAACTCAAGCCAAAGTGGACTTGAAATCTACGAATTTATATCCTAGGAGTTTTTTTTTTTTTATCATAGGAGTTTTGTTGTTGTTTTGTCTAGCAACAACATTCTAATTGGCTCATTTTTCTTTGAAGGTGTTTTTTGCAAAACAAGCATTTAAATTTTAACAGTTTGCAACACAGAACAAGGGGCAGAGAAGCTTTGCAAAATTTAGCTTCCTAAGCCTGAAAAATGAAGTTCTTATGTAGCAAAGCTACATGGTCTCTTTTATGTCTGTATTCTCATGGACTTAAAAAAATAATAATTAGAACCCTAAAAAGTAGGTTAGCATTTCAGGTTCTGGTTATTTTTTTTCCCCAGAAATGTCTAGAAAGTTTGTTATTTCCAAAAATTGTAATGAATTCAGAACTCTTCGTTCAATGTCATCTCTTCCTTCTCCTGATAGCATGTGAACAATACACTTTGTTTTTAATGAATCTCATCTTCATAGCATGAAGTGACTGGTTTGAACTTGGGCTCTAAGATCTCTTTTTATGCTCTTCTGACATGTCTAAGGCTGGCCTGGTGACTTACTGTGATCTAGCACCTGTCTGTAATCCCAGCTACGTGGGAAATAGAGGGGAAAAGAGGATTATAGTGCAAGGCTGGCTTAGACAAAGGCCATAGGAGATATTATATAAAAAACAAAGTAAAAGTGAAAGGCTGAAGGAGTGGCTCAGGTGGTAGAGCACTTGACTAAGTCATAGGCCTTGGTTCAATCCCAAGGTCTGAGAGGAGGAGAAGAAGAAAAAGAGAGAAGATGAGAGAAGAAGAAGGAGGAGGAAGATCTTTTCCCTCTCATAAGATGTCAGAAATAAAGGCTTCGAAAATAGAATATTGCTTGTTTGGGTGCTTCTGCTCACATTGTGAAAATAGTGTTCAGTTGACTTTAGTTCCCTTCATTAATAGACATGTATATATGTTTGATATACATATGTATGATAGATGAACACATACACATAACTGAGTCATTTAAATTCTGCTGAGAAAAAATGTTATTGTACAGCATCAGGCACACATAATTATCAAATCACTCTTCATTTTTTATTATTGTGAGTTTTGGGTGTTTTTTTTTCATCCTCTGGTCTTAGCCAACAATAATTCTCCCTCAACTATCAGAAATTTAGAGTGAAATCTTAAAAATAACATTGTTACACATATAAATATGTACTTCTATCTAAACAAATGCATACAAGCAAAGATCCCATCAGATTTCAGCCTTGGCAGTAACAAGGTATGTCCATGGGTAAAAAGAAGTCAAATCATACAACCATGTTATATCATAGCTGTGTTTTTTAAAATGTAGAATTCAACTACTTTTTGGAAAGAAAACAAGCTTTCTGAGAGTTTTATTCAAACTTATACCCAGACTACAAGAAAACAGTGACAAGTATAAGCTTATGTCAGAACTCTAACTTTAACTGTTAAGTTATCTAAGCATTGTCTAAGCAAACATTTATTCTGGAACTCAATAGCTAGCTACAGATTTAGTGGAGATCCTGTGTTTTGCAAGCAAATGTTCTATTACTTGATTTAACTGATTCCTATTGTCAGCGTAAACATCAGCCAGTATTTCTTAGAATGGCATTTAGTAGACAATCACGAGTTCATTTGTGAATCAAATCTCAGGTGTCTACCACATCATGGAAATAGAAGGCAGCTTTCACCTTATTTTATTACAAACAAAATACTTTTCTCCATTTCCTGTCCACACTCTAGATAGGTATGCCTTGCAGCACACACAGCAATGCAACAGTTCCATTAGAAATCAGCGTGATCACCTCAAGAAAACACTCATCCAGTGTCTGCTGTGAAAAGGTGATAGTAATCAATTGGCTTAAAAACTAACTGCTGTAATCAGAACATTGACATATGTCCCCATAATAAAGATAACATCTTCTAGTAATAGACATTAGATAAGCATTACTAAAAACACGGCACAACATCTAACTACCTTTTTTATTTTTGCTGGCTCTGGGGCTTGAACTCAGGGTCTAGACACTATCCCTGCGTTTCTTGGTGTGCAAGGCTAGCACTGTACCACTTTGAGCCAGAGCATCATTTCTGGATTTCTGGTGGTTTCTTGGAGATAAGCGATAAAGAGTCTGGCTGATTTTGAAACGTGATCCTCAGATCTCAGCCTCCTGAGTATCTAGGATTACAGGTGTAAGCCATCATGTCCAGCCTACCGTTTGCTTTTTAAAGCTAAAGAAGTTGTTCATAGCCCTAAGATCACCAATATTAAAACTATAACAAAAACATCTAATTAGGAAACATGAATGTACACAGACACAACCAGATACAAACTTTCTCTTGTGTCAAATTCTGTAACAGTGTTTTATTTTTTTATTAACGTGTTTCTGTTTCAGAGATCGACAAGACAAACACTCATGACCATCAGATGGTTAGAATTATGTATTATGGATGATTGTTCTTCCATAGTTAAGCATATATTTTCACTTGGCACTTTGAAACAAAATGATTGTGCAGTTGGCTGCCATTGACCATCTGGTGATAGACAAGCATAAACGAAGCCATTAGGATGCGTCAAGCTTACTCTTTAGTCTGCTGTTCAGTTTTTATTCCACTTGTTATTATGACATAATGTGTTACTAAGACTTTGGTTAAATTTATGTTTATTTGAGACTCTGCTCCTTTGTTAAGTTTCAGTTTGTATTTACTCTTTATCTTAAAAGACATTTTGTGAAGTACTGATTTAATAGTAGCATCAATATTGAACACAATATGATTGTTTTATTTTCTAAATTTTCACAGCCCATGGAGGAGATTTGCAAAAAGTTTACGATACAGCAAAACTGATTCTTTGAGAATTTATACATTTAACTGTACCTGGTATTTTCACTTGAAAGTAGAAATGCTTTATTTTCAAGCATCAAAGGAGAGAAACATAGAAGAATTAGAATTATTTGAAATTATTATTATTGACATAATGTCTTGTACACCTCATTGTTGTAATGAGTCCACCTGTAACCCGGTTTAAACATTTTGTTTTTTCCCTTCGGGGTGGGGTGGGAGTGGGGAGTAAAAGAGTGGGGGGTGGGGGGGTGGAGAGGGGGGATTGGATGGGGAAACAAAGGAGGAAGCAACAACGCTTGATAAGAAATGTACTCACCACTATCTTGCTCATGTAATTGTAACCCCTCTGTATGGTATTTTCACAATAATAAAAAAAGAAATTATTATGATTAGTGTGTGTGTGTGTGTGTGTGTGTGTGTGTGTGTTGGGTGTTGGTCCTGGGGCTTGAACTCAGGCCTGGGCACTGTCTCTGAGCTTTTGTGCTCAAAGCTAGTATTCTACTACTTGAGCATAGCTCTACTTCTGTCTTTTTGGTGGTTAACTGGAGATAACAGTCGCAATGACTCTCCTGCCAATGCTGGCTTTGGACAGCAGTCCTCAGATGTCAGCCTCCTGGCTAGCTAGGATTATCAGCACCTGACTAAAAATTATTTTTTAAAAAGAAAAGATATTTTTATAAAAATTATGCTGAAGTAATTCTTATATACTCTAATTTGGTCATTTAAATGGACTTAAAATTCATTTTTATCCCAAATCAGTTACTTACAAAGTAAAATAGCTTATAATGCTCCAAAAGTAAGCCAAAAATGGTCAAAATATCATTTATTACAGAACACTTAGGTTGATGTGTTCATTCAATGAACTAAAGATTCCATATTGGTTATTCTGTCAAATTACCTCCAAGAATATTTAAAAATAAGTCTGTTGCTTTGTTTGAAAATTTTCATGCTTATGCATGTAAATTATTTTTATATACAAGCCAGTATTTGGTAATACAGAATGTAGTTGAAGAAAATGGAGTTTTGCCTTATTCCCACCTAAAGTTTGTGCTAATTCTTTAGATTTAAACAAATAATGATCCCATTTTATGAGGCAGTGAAGCTAACATAATGTAATATAGGTAAAATGTCTTAAATTAGACAGATTAGCTTAAATATTATTTGTAACATTTACATTTCCTTTGGATAAGAAGTAGAACTTATATACATAAATGACTAGGCAAAGGTTATATATACACCTCTATACTATCTAGCTCAACCATAATTTTGTACTTCCATAATATGCTTTATAATCATCAGAGTAACTTTTAAAAATAATTAGTTCAGACTTCCTGAAGGAAATGCTGATTCTCTGAGATATACAGATAATAACAAATATACCCAAAGTATAACTCCTTATCCTATACTTTTCATATGTAATCTATATATGTAGTTGTTATTCTTGTATGGAACAATTTTGTTATAGATCATAAGGTACAAGAAAGTATGGCTATAATTTGTAGCAGAGCACCCTAGATATCAAACCTCATAGTTATCCCAAAAAGACTTTTGAGGTTAACCACAGCCAACACTTATTTAGCCAGAGCTTTATCACATAACTTTTTTTTCTCCTATACTTACAATAGTACTATTAGGACAATCAGATATTGAAGTGAATTATGAAGAATACTTTTTTTTGTCGGTTGTAGAGGCTGAACTCTGGGCCTGAGCACTGTCCCTCAGCTCTTCAGCTCAAGGATAGTGCCCTACCACTTGAGCCACAGTGCCACTTCTGGCTTTTTTCTGCTTGTGCGGTACTGAGGAATTGAACCCAGGGCCTCATGCATGCAAGGCAAGCACTCTACCACTGAGCCACCTCCCCAACCCCTGAAGAATACCTTTTTGAGTTATCTTTGAAAGAAAAGCTATCTGGCTTAGATTATTCACTTGCCTGATTCATCAATCTAGACCACAATCTGTACTCCATCTAAAATTTTCAACAACTCCATTCTTTACCATTTTCACTGGACTAATACAGCAATTTAATCAATCAACAGAGAGCCATTCAAAAGAGTCAATGACACAAAATGATAAGAAACTAATTTAATAAAGTTGATTGACACTTCATATATAGCTATTGCCTTAAAATACTATAGTAATTATCATTTGAATAAAAGCTCTGTGTGGTAATCAGTCCTTCAACTGGCATAAACAACATGATTTTTTCACTAGAGCTACCCAATGCTGATACTGCCAACTAGTGGTGGTTGTGATCTTTGCTGTTGTGAATCATTATTTTTCAGCTTTTTACTCTGTAATAAGCACTTCTCATCTACTTCCTTTTTGTTCCATTTACTCCTTCAGAAGTAAAATTTTGTATTCATTTTCCTGATAGAAATCTTTCAAAAGTGGGGGGAAAGAAGAGGCAACTACAGTCATCCTTCGGAATCTGTGGGAACCCTCCCCTAAGGTTATCAAAAATTGGATGCTTCCATCCCCCATATAAAATAGGACAGCACTAGCCTGTAAACTACACATATCCTTACATACAGTACTTAGATCATCGCCAGATTACTTGCAATACTTGCTACATCATAAATGCTATGCAAATGGCTGCTATGCAGTATTGTTCATGGAATGGTGACAAGAGAAAAGTCTGAAAACGTTCAGTACAGATGCAATTTCTTCCCCAATATTTTCAAGTTGTGGTTGGTTGAATCTAAGGATGTGAGCCTGCAGATCAAATAAGGAAGGCTGAATTGACTGCTTTTGCTATACTCCTGTACAAAAAAATTTTCACATTCTCTCTTCACTTGAATTCATTCAGCATTTTACTTTAATCCTTTATCCCTGAAATGTATTCTCCAATTAATGTATGACTCTCTTTATGTTCTGTATTTCTTTTCCTGAAAAGTAAGACTCATTTACAGAACTCATAGCGCATTTGCTTAGAAACTTCAAGCAGCATCCCTGAAGAGCATCAAATTGCTCAACTACTATTTTCTGGACATCTACCAAGAAGAAAGCAACCAGGAAAAGGCGTGAGCTCTCATGGGGTGAGAATGTCTCACCTCCAGTGCTTCTCTGTTTAGACAGAGTCCACTTTTATTAGGTTATTGTTGGTTATTAATGGAGAGGGCTTGCATTTAATCCTATCGGCTACATCATTAGAGCTATCCACAAAAAACATCCTGGCTGTGCACAATGAGACGATAATCCTTCTGTATTCCTTTCTGAAATTTTGATTCAATAGTCCATATATAATTGCATTGAGACAGCTGTTGAAGTACGCCATATAGTAACTAGCCACAAACAGCCATTCTGGGATCCGGGGCACCATGCTGACAGGGTCTGAGGCCACAATGAGGCCAATGAAATTTAGTGGAGCCCAGCAAATAGCAAAGAGTACAAAAACCACAAACATCGTGACAAAGTTCCTGAAGTCCTGCGGTTTTAGTTTGGGTTTGTGGTCAGGTTTCACCCTGCGTCGGACCTGGAGAACCAGGATCCAGATTCTTAGGTAACAGAAGATGACGATGATCATAGGAATGATGAAATGGAAAACGACCACAGCTATGGTGTAGGCCGAACTGACGGACTGTGTGAATGTGCACGAGTAGATCCTTGGGTCGTACTGGAGCGATCCAATCTGCAAGTTGGGCACGATGGCCACAAGTGTCAGCATCCAGATGAGGAACACATAGCAGAGGGAATTTTTGTTGCTGTAGAGCTTGTCGTACTTGAGACTGTGGCAGATGTAGCAGTAACGGTTAATGGCAATCCCAGTGATGTTGAATATTGAGCCAATGACACTCAGGCCCATCAGAAAACCGCTCACTTGACAGTGCAGATAGCCCAAATTCCATCCATTGTTGAATATCGATGTCAGCACCAAGGGGTATGGATAAATGGCGACTACCAGGTCTGCGATTGCCAGACTCACCACAAATATATTTCCTAAAAGAGAAAGGTGTATGATGTACCAGTTAATGCTAGTGTTTCATGAATTGTACTGCGATTTTTCTTTTCATTAAAGAAAAAGAGCTATTTCGGAAATTTCAATGACCTGACTTCATAGTTACTACCACTCATCAATGGTGGGGAGGGACATTTTCACCAGGAAGTAAGCTCATTGTCAAAACAAGTCCATTCTTCAAGAATTCCTGCATTTCTACCAGAAGGTATAGTCTGTATCTCCAAACCTGTTCCCTTTCAAACTGGCTTCTCTTCTGTTCAAAACTCCTGTGTGCGTTTTAGTTGTTTTACATCTTTTGTTAACCTTCTGGGTTAACTGTGTAATTTATTTATTTTTAATAATGTTTTTTTATTGTGAAAATACTGTTGCTTCTCAGGTCAGACATGACTTCCTTAAAATCTGAATCTTCTGTCCTTTGCAGTTCTTCAACAACTGTCACCTGGGCCTCTAGCTTCTGTTGTTAGAGAGCAATGGAGCTGTCATCAGCCACCTGGATTAGAACACTGGCTGCATCCCCGGCAGCTGTGTAACCGAGGTCAGTAGTCACACCATGTTAAGGGTGAGAAAATGACAATATCTTCTTCATGAGGTCTATGCCAATTTCTGTGCATTATGTCTAGTACCAAATAAAACCATGCATATTCTTACAACTTGCTCACCTCACACCAAAAGACAAAAGTGAAATTCTCTTCTTATGTACTTAATGTACAAAAATTACACGCTCAATATGTTGAATATAGAAATTCTCTATATTAATATAATAACTGAACACATTCTTAATGTATAGAAAGAAAACACTGATGATCTCCTCTATGTGATAAATAGGAGGATCAAGGTCCAAGGCTGGTTCCAGGCCCAAAAATAAAATGCAAGATCTTACCTGAAAAATAGCTAAAACAAAAAGAAAAGTACTGTGGTTGTGACTCAGTGGTAACATACCTACCTAGCAAGCACAAGGACCTGATACTGCCAAAATAAGAAGGAGGAAAATAGAAAGAAAGAGTTGGGCATCAGTGGCTCATGCCTATAATCCTAGCTACTCAGGAGGCTGAGCTCTGAGGATCTCGGTTTGAAACCATTCTGGGCAGGAAAGTCCAGGAGACTTATCTCCAATAAACTACTCACAAAAAGCTAGAAGTGGCATTGTGACTCAAGTGGTAGAGCTCTACTCTTGAGCAAAAAGAAGTTCAGGGACAGAACCCAGGACCAGATTTTAAGCACCAGGATTGGCAAAAGAGAAAGAAGGAAGGAAGGAAGGAAGGAAGGAAGGAAGGAAGGAAGGAAGGAAGGAAGGAAGGAAGAAAGAAAGAAAGGAAGGAAGGAAGGAAGGAAGGAAGGAAGGAGATTCATAAGGTGGTATACAAGTATGCTCTTTTACTTTGTGACTTTATTAAAAAAACAAAAAACATGTGTTTCTTACTGTTTCTTCTCCCTTGAATATTCTTCTCACTTCAGCTTTTTAAATGTTAGCTTCTCTCAAATCCATCCTAAATGCAAATGCCCATAGCTTTTGTTTATTCACCCAATCAGAGACAAATGATTTCTCCTTTGCAGACTCAAAGATTCATGTTAATTATAGCCCTTTTAATTTATATTAATTGTAATAACCTGCATACCATAGGCACTGGGGAAACAAGAATGAGCAGGCAGGAATACTTAGTAAAAACAAAATCAAAGTAGTCACAAGTCCAAGGGTATGTGCAGAATAAAAGGAGATGAGGCCGAGAGCCCCTTTAGATAGGGGTGAGAAGCAGACTATAAGCCATTTAACAATATATTTTGTCTTTGATCTGAGAGAGAGTAGATATATACAACATATTTATATTTTATTTGTAAATTTGCTCTTCCAAATTTCTACTACCCCTTAAGATGATCTCTTTCTCATAGATGCTTGAAAAAAATAGTACCCAAATAGAATTCTTTTGCTCATGTTTTGTAATATAAATGATCACTTCCCAACAGTTGAGCTAATGTCAGCTTTGTATTTCAAGTTCCTACTTTCTGATGTTATTTCCCTCAAGAGTAATATTTCCCCTAAATAAAGTAAAATAGTAGTCATGATAGAAGAAAAGTAGCTTTATAGCATCTTAAAATTTCAGATAATTGTTGCCAAAGCAATTCTTTCAAAATTGCTATCCTGTCTGAGTTAAAGACACAATGGCAAATTAAGTTTTTTCCACAGATGTTTCAGTGACCAATGAAATATTTATAATCCTAACAGCATATTTTTACTAAATTTTAACTCAAAATAATGCTTTAATATATGTATGATATCTGAAATTTGGGTACAAATTAAAACATTATTGAAACAATACATTTTCAATGCAGAGTGTCATAATGATAAGCCAGCTTAAACCAGATTTATTTTTCTACAAGTTTAAAGGTAAAATATCACAAATGATGCCATAGGTATTTTGTGGCTTTAGTCCTGAGCTTCACTTGTTTTAACAGTAATTATGTTTCATTACTGTTCAACTAATTATATTAATTAAGTCATTCTTCTCATTTTCCTTGAGTTAATTCTTCTTTACAAATTTTCAGGGAAAAAAAATTAGGCCATAGACTCTATGTGGATGCAACTGTCAGATTAGATTGTTGAGCTTGAAGCTTTATTACATCTGCTTGTGTGTATACAGTGTGTTTGTGCATGGGTGGAGAATACTGGAGAAGAAAATAAGGATCTTTTAAATAACTCTACCAGACATAGATTTATGAATACATGATTTAAGACATAATTAATTTAGTTAATTCATAGTTACATATATTGTAAGGTTATATATTTTGTTCCCAGTTCTGTGGGCCTCCAGATCGATTAACAACCTACCTTTCTTTACCATATCAAATATTTCATACATAAAAATGCATTCTGAGCTGGGAGCTGGTTTCATGCCTATAATTTTAGCTCCTCAGAAGGCTAAGATTTGAGGATCGAAGTGTGAAACCATCCTGGGCAGAAAAGTCTGTGAAACTCTTATCTCCAAGTAACCAAACCAAAAGCCAGAAGTGTAGGAATAGCTCAAGTGATAGAGCACAAACCTTGGCTGAAAAAGGCCATGAGTTCAAGCTTCAGTACTGGCATAAAATAATACATTCTGAAATTTAAAATGGTTTAAAATGGTTGTCAATGGCTAATCATTTTTTCTCTACTAGTTTTACAACCAGTCTTTTTTTTTTTTGTCTGTTGTAGGACTTGAACTCTGGGCCTGGGAGCTTTCCCTCAGCTCTTCAGCTCCAGGCAAGCACTTTACCACTTAACCCACAGCCCCACTTCCGGTTTTCTGGTGGTTAATTGGAGTTAGGAGTCTCACAGACTTTCCTGCCTGGGCTAGTTTTGAACCACAATAGTCAGATCTTAGCCTCCTGAGTAGCTAGGGTTATAGGCATGAGCCAACGGTGCCCAGCTTTACTACCAGTCTTTATTCTGGAAGAATCATAGAATCATGCTGTGTAAAGATTGAGAAAATGACTACTATTGACTTCCTTGTACAATTTCTGTTTTTTAAGAGAAAAATAGGAATATGACAATAAATTGGATAAAACTATAGAATTAGTGATGGACAGTCAAGAATATATGACATTGTTTATTTTTTAGTTTCATGTAGTCTATTTCCCTAAGGAAATTTCTAGACTAGTACACAGACATGGCCATCTTTGTGTTCCAAGTCTTTTAGGGGACATTTTACTCTTTCTTTGTTTCTATTTTGGTGCCAGTCCCTTGGCTTGAACTCAGGACCTGGGCACTGTCCCTGAGCTTCTTTTGCTCAAGGCTAGCACTCTTACCACTTAACCACAACCCCACTTCAGGCTTGCTTGGCTATTTTGAGGAGATTAAGGGTCTCACAGTCTTTCCTTCCTTCGAACCATGGTCTTCAGATAGCTGCCTCCTGAGTAGCTAGGATTATAGGCATGAACCACAGCACCCGGCTTCTAGAGGACATTTGAAAGACATATATTAGGCCTAGAAAACTACACCAAGTAGGCGTAGGGACCACATGGAGGTCACTCTAGTAGCAAGCAGAAGAAATACCCAAAGAGTACTGACATACACGAAGGAAGACTGCATATATACATGTTCCCATGAATAAAGCTTGAAAGGAGAGGTGACCTATTGCACATACATAAATAAATAAATAAGAAACTACAAAGGACCTTCTCTAAACTGCCTTCCTCTGACCAAGCCTATGACTGCCTTCTGGGAATGGTCAAAAAACAGCAGCATTGCTTTTCTACTCATTCCAATTGTTTTTCCACCCCATTCCTTCTCCCCATGGACCAAGCCATTAACTCCATGAAAGCAGTATCTGAGTCTGATGCCTCCTCACCCTTACCATCCCACCATCCTGAGCAGTTCGTTCATGGAGTTAAAACATGGCGGATTTGCATTAAGTCAAGTTAACAAGGCCCAAAAGATACCTTAGCATTCCCCATCAAAAACAATGTGCAGATGTTATAGGTGAACATGAAGCAGCAGCCGTGATAACCTTTGTAGTGTCCCTCAGGACCTGGTACTTCGAGGTCCCCACTCCACTAGTCTACAGTGTTGGGGGGCAACAGTATACCCACAGCTCCTCCAACTCCTGCTGATCTCTGCTTTGGTTGCAGAAAATGGAAGCCTGACCTTCCGAGGAGAGTTCAGTTTATCCTCCTGGCCTCCAGCTCATTCGCCAAAGTCCTAGTGTCCCCTGCACCACTTCTTGACATCCAGTTTTCCTCACCTGTGCCTTCTTGGTGGACTTCAGCCTCCAGCACAGCATCAGTGGCCTCCATAGATTTTTTCTCCACCTCTCACGATTACTCAGATTTTGCGTCTCAGATTAACTAAACTCTGGTGGAGAATTTGGTAGTGGCAAATGGACTTCAGAGAACTTTTTTAAATACATGTATTTTTATTGTAAAGATACTGTACAGAGGGGTTACAGTTACATGAGTAAGGTAATGAGTACATTTCCTATCGAGCATTGTGATACCCTGCTTTGTTTTTCAACGTTGGAGGACTTTAAGGACAGTTTCCCCATATTCATCCTGGATTACTTGCTATTGGTTTTTGTAATAGGACTATATTTAAAGCACTAAAAACCCAGTGTAAGAGGGGACACTGATAGCTCATGACACAGGCAAAAATGTTACACACACACACACACACACACACACACACACACACACACTACTCCATGTTGTTTACTAAGTGGCTCTCAGGATGCTATGTCAGATATGTTTAGAGCTCAATACAAAAAAAGGTTTTAGAAAGCTGATCTGCCACTTAACCTATGTGATCTGATTGCTACAACCTAAACGTGTGTCTCCAACCAAAGAGATATGTTCAAACATGATCACCATTGTAACAATATGGAGCCCTCATTGACAGAATTAGTGACCTTGTCAAGGAGGTCACAGAAGATGCTCATCCCTTCTCCCCCTTCCATTCCTCCTATGGGCCTTTGGCCCCTCCAGAGTGTTTAGCAAGAAGGCCCCCCCCGGAGGTAGAAAGTAGCCCTCTTCAAACAGCAAAACGTGCCTCTGCCTTGGTCTTGTACTTTCCAACTTCCAGGACCTCTCTGCTGTGAATCAATAGAAAAAGAACTAGAAATGGCTAGGGTAATTAATCCTGTCTGTTAAGGGGAAATGGGTTGCTATTACCAAAGATAGAGTGACCTCTGGTAGGTCACTCTTATTGTTTAAGGTTTTTGTCAACAAGCTAGACACTTATTCATCTTGTTCTGAATTGGGTAATAACTGAATCTGCAGTGGTGAAAACTGAGAATTTATTTCCTTCTGCATGCTCTTTTCAAAACGTTAGTTATGTGCATCCAGTATAGGCCTCATCTTTGAGTTGCTTTTGCTCACCCTCCTTGTTTCCTACGCCTTGTAGCAGATGCCACTAAGGCCTGTCTCCTACATCTTTTAGCCAGACTGGTATACTTTTCCCCAGGATTTCTGAGGGCTAAGTGTTTATATTAGACTCACAGTTTTATTTTTCCTCAAAGATTGTCCTCAGTGACCAAATGACTGGTGCCAGAAAACAAAAACAGTCCTATCGCTTAAAGTAATGGCAACTCTATGGATGAGTTCAAACCTGTACACCTCAACTTCTAGATCAGGCCAAGCTTAGGCTTTGCTGAGACCCTATCCTGGCTAACTCCTTTACTTTCCCACTCTGCTTTCCTTGCTGCCTACAATTCTCTCCGGGGTTTATGTGAATATGCTTCCAATAGTAAAGCGATACAAGACTTTTTTTGGCATAGAAGTATGTGTGAGAGACTGAGAGCAAGGATGGTGGGCATGAATATTTACATTCTCCCTGTGGGTATATAGCAGTTACTCAAGAATAATTGTTGAAAAAAAAGGAATAATTGTTGAGTGAATTAATGTAACCTATTGTCTAAGTAGCACCTGTAGGGAAGCAGAAAATACCTGTTCTTAGCCACGAGGATGCTGGTTTTCTCAGTAGGCCAAGATTCATTCCATCTTCCACTTTATCCTGGATTTTCAAATATTTGAAAAGCTAGATTAGAAACCCACTGACTCATTTTTCATAGAGACTTAAAAAGAACAGGTTGAACTTTAACAGCCAAGTGGTAAATACAGGGGGGGAAAATGAACTTCACTCTTGGAAATATTTTTTCATTTGTTTTTACAGAGCAAGTCCATAAATTCAGATCTAAGAACCATTTTAATAACGCATCTGTTATAAACCTGTTTGTATATAAAATTCCATGTGGATAAATGTTAATGGAACAAGAAGAGAAAGCTGAGAGGCTGCAGGCAATTTAGGAGTATTCTTTGGCCCTAGAAGGGACATGGAAAGCTTTATTCTTGGCATCAAAGCACATAGCAATGTCTTAACATTCTTAATCTTAATGTATTTTAGTAGTGTGGCTTTTCAGATTATTAGACAATATGTAGCCCGTAAATTTAGAAGAAGAATTTTACACCTTGGCCATGTCAATTATTAAAATGATCTTGGATAATTCATAGTTCCTAGAACCTCAGTCTGTTCCTATGTAATAAATCACTATAATAGTGGCCACGGCAGGGATGTTTAAAAGTGTGCCACACATATTTGGCTCTGGATGAATATACACTCTGACTCCTATTCCGCTATGATGGAATCCACATGTCCTTTCTCACAGATAGTTCCTTCCTAGTCAGAAAGCCAAGGCTGAGGAGGCCCCTTCTGTTGTTTCTTGCTGAGTTCTCCTCAGGGTCGGTAAGTCTTCTTTAATCCTGAAGATCAGCTTCTTATTTTCCCCTCAATAGTTCAAGCCAGACTATGCACAGCACAATCACCATTTCCTCCTCATTCATTTTCAGTCTACTTTTATATAGTGTCTGGATGCTAACCACACCACATTACATAAGCTTCTTTCTCTCCCATATCCAGTGACATGGTTGCTCACCCCTTTTCTTGACCTTTCCTCCTTAAAGTCTCTGAATTGTAAAATCCTGCTCACTGACCCTACCACCCATATTATATTCTATTCATATAACCCACTGTATAGCTATCCCTATTCATATAACACACTGTTCATATACGCTATCTGCATTGTATTATTCTAATAATGCCCCATTCACATAACACACTTTCTGTATCTGAGAATTCCCTTGCTCTCTCCTTCCCATTTGTCTTTCGAGTTCTTCATTCTTTTTCTCTGTCCTGCTCTGCTGTTTGCTGATTCTTTGTTGCTGCAGAGAAAGCCAGTTGATAGAGTGTCTTAACTACTGTATTGGACAACAAATCAGACCACGAGCTGCTCAAATAGTTTAAAGTCATCTAATACATATAACCTTCTTGTTCTAGTCTGGGTTTTTGTCAGTTTTAAAGGTGTAAACTTCTGTAAGAATTGTGCTCATGGTTTAGTATGTAAAACATACAGCCAAATGGATTGACTTTTCCTCTCTAAGCTGGTAGAAATGACTGATGCCTATGCTATTATTCATCTCAGAGAATTTAAGATGTTTCTTAAAAACAATGATGTATTATTTTAACAGACAATAAAAATATTACATAAACTCCATTTAGGACAGTAGACATTATTTCCTTAACCACTTTCTCCAACATTGATGTATTCAGTAAAACTTCTAGTTTAAATGAACAAATTACTGCATTAAAATAGCCCTAAATTGCTAAATGGTAAAAAAAAAGAGTTGCTATTATTATTTAAAGTAATACAGTAATATATTGTCCAATTTACATATTAAAATTAATTGATGATCTGGGTGCTGATGGCTCATGCCTGTAATCCCAGTTACTCAGGAGGCTGAGATGGTGGTTTAAAGACAGCCTCCTCAGGGAAGTCCAAGAGATTCTTATCTCCAAGTAATCACTAAAAAGCCAGAAGTGGAGTTTTGATTCAAATGTTAGAGCACTAGCCTTGAGCAAAAAGCTCTGGGATAGTGTCCAGGCCCTAAGCTCCAGCCCTGGACTGGCACAAAACGAAAATAAATAAATTGATGAACTACAAGAAAAGAATACATTGAAATGTACAAAATAAGATTATAATAAAATTTGACTCTACCTTTGATGTGCTTAGAGAAAGTGAATATATATATATACCTAGATATGTTAAACACAATACTGTATCATAAAAATAAAAAATACATTCATTTGTCATAACTCTACACCAAGAAGACTAAATGATTTATGCTGCTGACTGGAATGTTGTATTTAAATCCTAATAAATGCAAAGTAAACCAATTCATTTAACCTTTATAACATTACAATTTTTACAAATCAGTAGATGACCAGTTGAGAGACTTTCACAACATCACTATAAACATTCCTCATAGTCATCTGACACAAGGCCACATTCTTTATAGAAAATATGGTTTTTAATAACTGTGTATAATAGAACTAATTTTCTGCATAGGAGTGCCTTATTTGGAATTATCTTTATAAAAATACATTTGCTGAAAGAATATAATAAATTACATAAATGAGAAAAAATAAAAGTATTCCAAGCCAGGTGTCAGTGGCTCATGCCTGTAATCCTAGTTATTAAGGAGGCTGAGATCTGAGGATCACAGTTCAAAGCCATCCTGGGCAGGAAAGCCTGTGAGACTCATATTATCTCCAATAAACCATCAGAAAACCCCATGACTGACCAAAAAGAAAAAAAAAGTATTCCAAATTCAAGTACAGAAACATTCAAGGTTAAGGTAAAAGAATAAGTAAAGTAGGTAATAAAAGGTTAAAACAATTAAATTAAAACCAATTGGCAGATTACTCTTAAAAGTATTTACTTCAAAGGAAACATTAAAAATGAAGCCAAATTTGAAAGAGAAACAAATGAACAGAAACAGTGTTTGTTATGCCATTGAACTGTGTCCAGTTTTGAATTTGTACCTGATAAACAAGAGGCACCTTACAGAACTTTAAATAAAATGACAGAGAATAAATGCATAACAGATGAAAGTATGTTGCCCTCTTCGAGACTTCAAGAGAAGAGCTTTGTGTTGCTAAACATGTGAAAAAAAATCAGAAGAAAAATTACTAATTACTGATTATACATTTTAGTGTCTGTCCTTTGATGGCTATGTGAGCAAATAGACCCACAGTTTAGTCAACAGGTTAACTCTGAAATCATCCTCCAGAAAAATCATTTTCAGGCTGTGTTCATTACTTTCTTCAAGGAAGAGATGAAGCCAGTACAGCATGTTCAAATAGTTCTGCTTTGTCTCTATCATTATTTCTTTGAAATTCTTTCATTAATTCTGTGTAATGAGATGTTATCTGTTTTTCACATCATCCTGGTTATTAGTACTGTTCTCTCATCCTAAGGTAAGAGCCTTAAAAAAATGTTCATGACTACTTTGTAATCCATGAGCAACTTTCAAATTTCTCTCAAAAACTCATCTTCTATGTGAACATATTTACAGTCTTGTACTTTTTTTACTTCATGACTTATTTTTTCCATTTTTTATTGAACTTAAATATATATTTAATATGTAAAAACAAATAAACTACATTTTAATGGAGAGGCATGTGATATTTCAACATGTATATATTGAGTATATATTGTATAATGTTTAAAGTGAAATATTATCTATCTCTCTAAAGATTTATAATTTTTTTTTTTGTCGGTCGTAGGGCTTGAACTCTGGGCTTGGACACTATCCCTGCACTCTTCAGTTCAAGGCAAGTGCTCTACTTGAACCACAGAACCACTTCTGGTTTTCTAGTGGTTAATTGGAGATAAGTGTCTCACGGACTTTTATGCCCAGGCTGGCTTTGAACTGTGATACTAACATCTCAGCTTCCTGAGTAGCTAGGATTACAGGTGTGGGCCACCAGTGCCCCGCCTTATAATTTCTTTATGGTGAAAATTCAAGGACCTTTCTTAAAGCTTTTGAGACACATGGTACACAAACACCTTATGACATTATGGGTGCACAGAACTTTTTGCTGCTAACTCTAACTTACTTTCTAACTAACCAACTTTCTCCCATCTTTCTCTCCTGCTTTTCCCAGATCCTGGTAACCAAAATTCTACCTCAACTTTGGCGAGATGCACATTTTAAAATTCCACATGTGATCATTTACTCACATAAAGTATTTGTCTTTTTCTGATTGGCTTATTGGAGTAGTCTCCAATTCCTATTTGTGTCTTACTTTTGTTTTCTTTGTTTTTTTTTGTTTGTTTTTTTTTTGGGTCCGGTCGTGGGGCCTGAACTCTGGGCCTGGGCACTGTCCCTCAGCTCTTCAGTTCAAGGTTAGCGCTCTACCACTTGAGCCACAGTGCCACTTCCAGCTTTGTTCTTTTTGCTTATGGTGCCGAGGAATCAAACCCAGGGCCTCATGCATGCAAGGCAAGCACTCTACCACTGAGCCTCCTTCCCAGCCCCTGCAACCCCTTTTTATATCACCTTTAAAATAACAATTTTTAAAAATTGAAAAAAAAAGAAAATAGATTCAAATGAATATTGATTTCATTCAGTACCGCAGCATCCTTTAGCTTCATAAGCTGAATAACTTAAATTACCTGTAATAACTGAACAATAGCACCAAGCAGACGTATTTTGCTTCTTGTTCCTTCTTCTGGGATTAATTATTCCAATGTGACTGACAAATCTATAAAGCTCTATGGATGTGTGAGTCTGTACAGTTCAACCAGAAAAAAAAACAGTTTGTTTCTCATTTGCAATATTATCATAATTAGCTGAAAGTTACTGAAATGTCACACGTAGCGTTGGGTCAACTTAACTGGCTGTAGAGGTGAGAAAGTGAGGGAGCTGATTAAGGAGCCATCTTCATGAAGAGGAATAGATGGTATCATGATATGATTCTGATGATATCATTAGAGTTCTGAGTATGCCCAAATAGACTTCAAAGCAGCCATGAAAGGAGAGAAAACTGAAGCTACTAAGTGAAGGTCTTATTAGTGATCTCTAAGATTCTAGTGACTATTTTGAAAGGTGTACTAATAAAGAATGAGCAGAAGCAGATCCTGGAAAATCTGTATGAATGTATGGTGGATCCATGATTTCCAAGGAAAAAAGTTTTCAAAGTAGAGCCATCAAATAAAAGTCATAAAAATAGCAGGAGATTTTGTGCAGAACTAGTTTGTGTGTGTGTGTGTGTGTGTGTGTGTGTGTGTGTGTGTGTGTGTGTGTGCATGCTAGCACTTAAACTTGGGAAAGATGAACAGCTAGAGGAACTGAAGGTCATTTCAAAATTTAATTACTTAACTGAGAGTCTGAAACCGTTGTCCTAAAGTCTCCAGGGGACACTGAGAGTAGTTTGGCAAACTAGTAAAAACTTAAAGAGTTACATATCAATGTACAGTATAAACTGAGGGACAAGGTGAGGATCATGCCAGGTATGGTGACACAGATACCCGCAATCTCTCAGTACTTGGGAAAATGAGGCAGAAGAGTCATTTGAACCTCAGTGGGATACCATTTGGGCACATAGCAAAGACTCAATCTTGAAAACAAGAAAGTCATAACTCTTTAAATAGGAACTAAGTATGTTGCATGCATAGAAACAAATCAAGAAAGTATCTTTACAAGGTAAGTTTGCCTTGGACAGATAACTTTAAAGATCACACAAAGCTTGGGAGAATACTGGCACCAGTGCTTACAAGATGTCTCTTGGATTGCAGATTGGAGATTATTAGCTTGAAATTCCTGCCCACATCTGCATAATACATTCAAGACCATCATTTTTTGAACTTGCAGCATAGTTGTCCAAGAAAGTGCTTGTAGTTTAAATGGCCCACTCATTTAATACAACAGTTGATCTCTGAATCCCAGACCTGTGATAGTAATGGTTACAAAAGGGAAAGCCAAGTTATTAGAGAATATGTGTGATATTTGTTTCCTAAACCTTCTTTTTCTGGCTGTTTTTACTTTCTACAAGTTCATATTAGCTAATTTTTAAAAGAAATAAGCACTTAAAAAGTAAAATCAATATCTAAATAGGACTAATCACAAATGGAAGATAGAAATAAAACCATTATTTTGTACTTTGTATTTGTACACCATGTTGTACTTTATATCTTCAAAATGATAGGCAGATGGAGGGTAAGTGGATGGATAAATGGCTGGATGAATGGATGTACTTGTAGGGCAGAATCTAAGCTTATCTACTTGATTTATCCTGTGTGCTAATAGTTTTGACCACACTAAATAAATGAAGAGATTTAGGCTTATAGTAATGGAACCCCAAACATATTATAAATGTAGATATGTACATAGGATTGGAATCTTCTGAGTTTAGCCTCTCAGTTGGTTAATCCATACTAGTTTGCTTGAATTCTGCAATAGGAAACTCTGGCAAATGTATCTACACAATTTGAGTTTCACTTTTCTTATTTGCCTGAAGTTATACAAGCAAACAATATAAATTTTTGAAAAGTTGTTTGCATTGCCCTATGTCCATACAAATAGAAAACATTCTACTCAAGCAATCTTTCTATGCAAGAAAACAAGTTATTTTCCTACTTTACAAGAGACAGAAGTCAGACCAACATCAATTGTCTTTTTATTATTTTTTAATCAGTTGTCAGTTTATTATTTTTAAAATAATATAACTGTAGAGTGAAAACCTAACATAATTAGTGTTGGTTTTAAATGGATACAATAACTATGTGTACTTTAAATGGAAAATTACACCCAAAGATGACCAGTCATTTTTTCAAAAATCCATTTTGGATGAAGATAATACGAAGGAGTTTGAGGGCTTTTTTTTTTTCCACAAAATTATAGGTTTAGATCGGCCTGTTGAGGACTATTGCAAGTCTGTCCCAATTGCTCAATCCCAGAAGCAGGATTTTAATAATATGCTACTTATCTGAGATCTGACTTTGTGTATTGTTTATAGTAAGATAATACAAGATGAAAAATGAATCTTGGTGAGGGTAAAAATACTGAAAGGATAAAATAATATAAAACTATTGTCCAAGCTGGGCGCTGGTGGCTTATGCCTGTCATCCTAGCTACTCAGAAGGCTGAGTAGCTAGCCAGCCCAGGCAGGAAACTCCGAGACTCTTATCTCCAATAAACCACTAGAAAACCGGAAGTGGTGCTATGGTTCAAGCGGTAGAGCGCTAGCCTTGAGCTGAAGAGCTGAAGGACAGTGCTCAAGCCCAGAGTTCAAGCCCCACGACCGACAAAAAATAAAAAAATGAAACTGCTTGTTTGTTATTGTTTTGTTTTGTTTTTACATTCTTCTTTAGGGACTTGACAAATGCTCCCCTACTGATCACTTATTTTTGCTTTCTGGTTTTCTACTTGAAGATCCCACAGAGTATTGATCCTGAAATAGCCAGCAGACCAAGCGACAAACTGCTTTTCTGTCCTCAATGCAGCCATTCCACATGTTGAGGCTTGTGTTAGAAATGTTTATTGCTGGCTTCATTCTCCTGTGAGTGAGGTGCTCATGAGAACCCTACAGTTCTCTACATGGATGGCTGCAGCGGGAGTGGCCAGCTTGCCCATCAGCGTAGGTTCTTCCCACAGAGTGAGCTGTCCTTGGTGGGGACTCTGCCACTTTCACCTTTCATCTTGGCCCAACCAAAGGCATGAACATGAGCTCAGTCGGGACAGTTGGCCCTAGGCTTAGCCATTTGCCCATCAGGAGACTCCTCAGCTCCTCCTGCCCAACTGATGAAAACCTGCTTGAGTCCCAGACCACCAATCTGAGGTTTCTCTATCAGAAAGATTCCCCCCAAGGTGGTGGTTGGTTACTTTGCTCTCAAGTAGGGGAAATTACATGGCATGGGAAGTTAAAAAAAAATAAAACTCTTATAAATGTTCTTTGGAAAGTTCAGCAGAGCAAGCAGATGTTTTTAAGAGACTGTTTTCCCTAATGGAGAGAAATAGATGAGAACAAACCAACTGGCTTCGGACAAGCCAGGCCATCTTCCTAAGAATATGCTTTCCTGGATCTATGATACCTATTTCTATACTTATATAAGCAGGTGCTCTACCACTTGAGCCATGCCCCTAGACCTTCTGTATTGTGTGTGTGTGTGTGTGTGTGTGTGTGTGTGTGTGTGTGTGTGTGTGTGTGTGTGTGTGTGGCTATTTTCAAGGGAAGGTCTTGCTTTACATGATGGTGTCATGGCAAGCCTAGTCTGCGACCCTCCTATTTATGCTTGCTTATACCTCTGCGGATGACAGTTTCATACCACTGAGCCCAGCCACTGCACTCTCCCTGTGGTTTGGATGGCAGGCACATGCCACTGAGCCAAACCATGGGTTGAGATGAAATCTCATGAAGTTTTATGTCAGATGCTGGCCTTGAACCTGTAAATCCCCATCCACTTCTCAAGTAGCTGGGATTACAGCCTTGAGCCCCTGAACCCACTTCCTGGTCACCTTCTTTACATTATAATGAATAAAGTAGTGTATTTGATGGGCATGGGAATGAAAGAACATTGGATCCCCTCCTTCTTCCATGCTCCCCTTTGTGATCTAACACGCTTCTTCCTCGCGCAGGAGCACTTGACTCATGAGGAGCTGTATGGTGCTGTGGCTCCAAGGGAATGGAGAAGCTGTGAACTCAGCCTTCATTACCTATGCCATGGATCCAAGCCAAGTCCAACCCATCACAGGCAACAATTTCCCTACGTAGGGTAACAGTAAAAAAAGATGAGGGTTGATAGCTGAGAGGCCCTGGAGTTGGTATAAGTTCAAGTCAAATGGGTAATAGTACCACTGTCTGTCCACACTCCCTTTTACCAAGTCTTTTCTGAAAAGTGTACGTCACATCCATAAGAAGACATTAAGTATAAACTTTCCCATGTGTAGGTTATGTTTCAATTAAAAAATAATTTTAATAGTTATACCTAGCACCTAGAGTACATTATAGTAGCTTGGTGCACCCAAGGCAGGAATCTAGACCTCTGAAGGGTAGAGTGCCAACCCTCCTCATAGTCTAGGAGGTGAAGCAGGGCACCAGTCTATGCGGACTTGAAAGAAATGAGGACAGGGTGGCATAGCACATGGTCAGTACTCTGGTTACACAGACATCTGGGAAAGGTTACAACTACTGACAGTTTTTTACCCCATAATACATCCATTTTAAATAGGAAGAAGAAGAAGAAGAAGAAGAAGAAGAAGAAGAAGAAGAAGAAGAAGAAGAAGAAGAAGAAGAAGAAGAAGAAGAAGAAGAAGAAGAAGAAGAAGAAGAAGAAGAAGAAGAAGAAGAAGAAGAGGACGAGGAGGAGGAGGAGGAGGAGGAGGAAGAAGAAGAGGAGGAGGAAGAGGAGGAGGGGGGAGGGGGAAAAGGGGGGGTGGGGAAGAGGGGGAGGGGGGAGGGGGAGGGGGAGGGGGAGGGGGAGGGGAGACGGAGGCCAAGGCGAAGGCCGAAGAAAGAGGAGGAGGAGGAGGAGGAGGAAGAGGAGGAGGAGGGGGGGAGGAGGAAGAGGAAAAGGAGGAGAAAGAGGAGGAGAAAGAGGAGGTGAAGGAGAAGGAGGAGGAGGACCTGCTTTAGATACATATGTTTCTCAATATGTCTTCTGACCCTGTCTTCCAAGAAAATATTGTTGATAGATATCTCCTAGATGGAGCAGATCACAGTCAATACACTGCTGCTGTATCGCATCACATGCAGAAGAAGCGAGTGTTGCCAGGGCCATCAGCTTTGTCACAGGTACCCACAAGCCAGGACGCCTGCTCATTTTCAGCCTGCTTTTAATGCTCTGGTTTCAAGTGTGCTGTTAGTGCCCTTGGGTGTTCCTGTGAATCAATGGTTTTGCTCACTTACTGTGTATAATCTTGGGATCTAGATGGGAAAATCAGAATTCTATGGAATTTTATGTTCAAACAGACTGTCTATGGATGTGACTCTGTCCTTTTTTCTAATTTCTACCCCCCCCCATAATCTTTGTACAGGTTAGAGTGCCAGATAAATGAATTTTAAAAAGACGTGATATAATTATTATATTCTTGCTTTATTTTTTTTACATCTACCTCTGTATTCTTTACATCTTTTTTACATCTACCTCTGCACATCTTTATTGGAATATCTGCTTTTAAAAAAATATTTTTGCTGGGAGGTGGTGTCTCACACCTGTAATCCTAGCTACTCAGGAGGCTGAGATCTGAGTATCTCGATTTAAAGCCAGCCTGGGCAGAAAAGACCTTGAGACTCCTATCTCCAATAAACCACCAGAAAACCAGAAGTGGCGCTATAGCTCAAGTGGTAGAGTGCTTGCCTTGAGCTGAAGTGCTTGCCTTCTTAAATAGGTGTATAAAGGAGTCACCATTCACCAAAGCAGCTGATGGATACAGTGCATCTTGATCAATATCACCCTTTTCAACATTCTTACCCAACCCTCCCAATCTATCCCTTCCCTTGCTTATCTTAATTTTGGGTTATATATTTAATGTGTTTGCCATTTAACAAAGCAGTTTGGGGTACAATGTATCTTGATCCGTATCGCCACTTCAATATCTTCCTCTCCCTTTGACCCATCCCTTCCCTGTAGTATAGACAATGAATTCTTGCCTGCATCCTCCTCCCCAGCCCCCTTCATTCTTCTACCCATCTCCCCTTAGCCCTATCTTCTCCTCTTGCAGGTATCCATTTCTTGGTATTTATTCTGTTGGGCTTTGACATTTTTTTAGCAAAAGTTTTATTTAAGTATAGTGTGTGTGTGTGTGTGTGTGTGTGTGTGTGTGTGTGTGTGTGTGTGTGTAGATAGATAGAAAATTGAATACAGGCTTTCTTAAGCTCAATTTTAACAAGTTAAAATCAATAAAACCCAAACACATAACAATATGTTTCATCTTTTGTCAAAGTATCATTTCTCTAGGAAATTGCAACAGCTGCAGTTAGACACCATGGAGGGCTAAAATGACCTTATGTTCCTTCTGCCTCAGGTTGGGGTAATGACTACTTCTCAAGTCAAAAGTCAGATAGCAAGATACAATCCCAGAGTTCCACTGCATTGATTCTCCCGGGTGCGATGGTATCCAGCCAGAAGGCATAATGTGGTTGATTCTAGTACTCAAAATTGGACAGGAACAGAGTAAATATTGTGCCAGCACCTAAGACTCTAGTGGTTTGGAGCCTGAGTCTGCTGTGACTGGCCAGTGTATCTCCATGTGGGTCACTAATTATTGCTAACTTCTTCCCAGGGAAATCAAAAGCTGCCCTTGGGGGACATGGAGGACTAAGTCATTCTGCAGTCACCTATAACAGATGTCTACATAAAAAGAACTATTGCAAAGCCTGGATAGGGGAATTTTTTCCAATCTCTTTTTCTCTCTTTTCAGCTTAAAGTCAGCAAAATAAACATAACTAAAAAGGAAGGTCTAAACCACGTTACAATTCATAATGAGCTCGTATTTGAATCAGCAATCTCAATCATTCTATCAAATGGCCATCTATTCTAAAATAGCCTCCAACAGCAGTGGTTTTGGTTGTACTTCAACAGTGGTGAATTTAGACCAAAGATCTCACTCATTTAAAAAAAATGTGAAAGTTGAAAGGCTTTGTGAGAAAAGCTCATTAAGGCCTTAGAAGACTATGGGCCTAGTAGATCTCCCAATCAACATATTGCTTAGCGAATAAGGAAGGTAACAGAGTAGGAGCCCCCTTCATAAAACACAAAAAGTTGCTCAGTTACTAATGACAACTGAAGTGGCACAAGCTCTGTGAATCAAACCTGCCCACACTGGATGTGCAAGCCCAACTTGTAGCCACAGGTCCTCCCTGCAATGGAAGTCAGAACAGCACCCCATCATTGGCCGACCCACAGATTTACTCTATTAGTGCTCAGGACCATATGTGGTCACATGTGGCCCCTGAAAAGCTGCTTTTATAGCTAGGAAGGAAGACAAACCCACTCTACCACCCCTTTGAAGGCAGAATTTCTCTAGTTTAAGCCAGTCAACTATGAAGTGAAGTGACTTAAGCTTCTCCCTCAGATTTCATTGCATTATAAGATGCTTACTAAATAATTCTGAAACTATGCACGACCACAAGCATTATAGAAAACAAAAACCAGGAGGGGGAAATCTTCCCCCAAAAGGATCTAAGCAAAATCAGAGCTTCTATAAGCCATCTACCTTAGCACATGATAGAACTTTTGGAGCACCATGCCTGTTCCCAACACTTTGCTTCCAAAGACAGGTCAGGAAAAGAAGCATCTCAGCACGGATTGAGAGGTAGGAATGGCAGTGACTGTTACAGAAGCCACACTCCTCTACCTCCCCCCACCTGCGTCCCCCCCATAAGAAACAGATTTCAGTCCGCTGCTGGGAGAAAACGCAGGTCCAGTTCAAGCACAACACTAGCTGTGGTTGGACGTCTCTGTGTCTTTCCCACAGGGACTATTTTCAAAATGCCATCTGTAGACTTGCAATAGCAAACCTGCTTTCTAAAGCATACTTAGGGGCCTTACAACTATATACTAATAACTAAAAAAGTAAGGGCTCCTGACAATAAAACTAAACCAATCACATTTTTTATTCCACTGGCTTGTGTATTAGGAAAAGTAATCTGTGTCTTTTGAAAAGGAAGTCTGCAGGATGTCCCTTCCAGAAACAACCAAAACAACAGCAAAACTCTACTGAAGAAGGGAAGCCACGTTTTCTACCTGTTTGGGACAGAACACTTTTGTTGTTAAAAAGCACTTGGGTCAGGCTGAAGAAAAAAGCCAACCACTGCCTCTAAAGTGCTCAGTTTTTGGAGAAAATCTTTTTCTTTTTTTCCTTTCTTTCTTTCTCTCTGCCTCTTTCTCTTCCTCCCTCCCTCCCTCCCTCCCTTCCTTCCTTCCTTCCTTCCTTCCTTCCTTCCTTCCTTCCTTCCTTGCCTACCTGCCTGCCTTTCTTTCTTAATTCTTTCTTTCTTTCTTTCTCTTCCTCCCTCCCTCCTTCCTTCCCTCCCTCCCTTCCTCCCTCCCTCCCTCCCTCTCTTCCTTCCTTCCTTCCTTTCCTTCCTTCCTCTCTTTTCTTTCCTTCCTTCATCTCTCTTCTTTCTTTCTTGCCTACCTGCCTACTTTTCTTTCTTTCTTTCTCTTTCTTTCTTTCTTTCTTTCTTTCTTTCTTTCTTTCTTTCTTTCTTTCTTTCTTTCTTTCTTTCTCTCTCTCTCTCTCTCTCTCTCTCTCTCTCTCTCTCTCCCTCCCTCCCTCCCTCCCTCCTTCCTTCCTCCCTTCCTTCTTTCCTTCCTCTTTTATCTTTTCGTTCTTTCTCTTTCTTTCCTTCCTTCCTTCCTTCTTTCCTTCCCTCCTTCCCTCCTTCCCCCCTTCCCTCCTCCCCTTCCCTCCCTCCTAACTTTTCTAAGGGCAGAGGCGGCTGCGCCCCTCGGGTGTCCCCGAGAGGTGACAGGGGAACCCCTACCTGCGTTGCGAAGCTTCTTGTTGCGGTACACCGACAGGATGACCAGCAGGTTGCCCAGGACGTCCACCACGATGGTGAAGATGAGGATGAAGGCGAGCGTGGACGTCAGCCACGAGGGTCGCAGCCGCCCGGCCCCCGCGCCGTCGGGCGGCGCCGGCTGCGAGGCGTTGAGCAGCGCGCTGCCATTGGGCTTCATGGTCCGCTCACCTCCTGCGGGCCCGGGTCCCGCCGCGCGCCCGCGGGGCCCCGCGCATCGCCCGCCCGCGCCGCCACTTCGAATGGCTCCCGCGGGTCCTCCCCATCCCGTTGTTGGTTGCTGTTTGTTTGTTTGTTTTGTATGGCCGGGCTGCCCGCCCCACCCCTGCCCGCAGCCCGGACCCACACCCACTTCGGCACTTGGTGGCACAGCCTGGTGACACTGGGTGTCCACCGCGCGGCTACCTGGACGTGGCCACAGCGCCCCCGCGCGGGCCTCCCCGGCGGTGACACCTGGAAACAACCTGGAACGGAGCTGCTTCTGGCGGCTCTTCTCCCAAACCAGACATTGCACCTCCGCGGGACTTTAGAGACTTGTGCTGGAGCACGGGTGTTGAAGCAAATTAGCCACTGTTCCGCCCCCCGTGTCCTGGTCTGAGCAGTGGGAATGAAATCAGATCCAACTTTCCTGCTCTTTTCAGCCTGGTATTTTTCACCATTTGATATTAGTGCAGGATGCTTCCCATTGTGAAATAAGATTTTTTTTAAGGAGACGTAAAATTCAATAGCTGCAGATGTGTTCCTACGAAGCCTGAGAAACGACGCACTTCCTAAAACACTACTGAAAACTGAGACAGAAGACATGATTAGTAGTGAGTGATTACAACAGAAATCCAAGTAAACATGCTAAGACATGGAATGACCAGCTGTGTGCAGAAGGGGGAATAAGTAGTGACTTATAAAAGGAAGCTTAATTAAATGGAAGACATAGCATGATCTCATACTGAAAGCTTTAAATGTTCATTTTAAATTTATTATTATTATTATCATTATTATTATCATTATATTTTGTCAGTCATGTGGCCTGAAATCCAGCCAGGGCACTGTCTCTGAGCTCTTTGGCTCAAGTCTAGCACTCTACAACTTTGAGGCACAGCACCTACCACTTCTAGTTTTCTGGTGGTTAATCTGAGATAAGAGTCTCACAGACTTTCCAGCCTGGGCTGGCTTTGAACCATGAACCTGATCTCCCCCTTCTGAATAGCCACTATGTGTCCAACTTTTAAATTCTTTTTTAAGAGTAAAAGGAAAGTGTAGGAAAGGGGAGTGGAATAGAAAGGGTAGGAGAAACATGACTTATCCATATGAAAACGTACATTTAAAACTGTAAGTTAGGCATGGTGCTGTACACTTGTAATCCCAGTACACAGGGGCTGAGGCAGGAGGATCTGGAGTTTCAGGCCAGCCTGGGCTACACAGTAAGTTCAAAGCTAAGCTGGTCTATACAGTGAGACTGTCTCAAAAATCCCCAAAATAAAATAATTAATTGAGTAACATTACAAAGTTCATCAACTCAAGAACATACAAAGTGCATATTTGAGAGACTTTGCATTTCAAATTAGTGGTGAAAAGACTAAATTGTGAAGACAATGTAGGACACTGAGGACATGGCTAAACAGGTAGAGCACCTGCCTAGCAAGCAAGAGGTCCCGAATTCAAACCCTAGTACCACCAAACAACAAAAATCAAATCCTATAGTCAGTGTAGGGAAATAGTTACAGAAGTAAAGAAGACAGGACAGAAAATAAGCATAACTATAGGGAAAATGATTTAAAAAAAAAGGTACTCTGAGTGCACTTATTACTTTCCAGCCCTGAGGTAACTTCCTTGCATGCATAATGTTAATCTTGTGAGGTTTAGTATTGTGAGGATCATATTATGGATGAAAAATCTGTAGCCTTGAAAGATTAAGCAATATGTCAAAGTCAAGCAGCTGATACTGCATGGAGGCAGGATTTGAACTTGGGCTTCTCTGCTTCAAAAGCTATAAACCTCATTACCAAGTGATCATGGTTCTTGGTACTGATATATTTTGCTGTGAAAAAGATAGACCTCCTATATGAAAAAAATACCATAGATTTGAAAAAGCCAGATGAAGGGGGGTGGGATTCATTTCTTACATAGTTAAGAGACATAATGCTTCTGGTATTCATTAACTCTGGGAATGTCAGAAATAAGATAGAATACATGATCAAAGTAGCACCCTGTGACTTTATTGTACCTCTTATCACATATACTGTCCAATGTGTAATATACAGACTTGGTAGAAAATAGCAACATTCAAATGACTTAGATTCTTACAGCCTGGAGTCTATGGTTGGTCCAAGTGTCTACACTAACAACTTGCAGAAATCTGAACTGGAGCATATCATAAGAACACTCAGGAAATTAAATATCCTGATGTCTATATTTTAAAAATATTTACCCAGCAGGGAACCAGAAGCTTGTCATTATAATTCTATCTATTCCGGAGATCGAGATTAGGAAGATAACAGTTCAAGGCCCGCCTGGCCCAAAATTCAAGAGATTTCTCTCAGCAAAAATGAGTGTGGTATTGTGTGCCTGCCATTTTATTGATTTGGGAGGCTGAGCTCAGGAGGAATGTAGCCCAGACCAGTCTGGCCAAAATACGTTCACAAAATCCCAACTCAGCAGAAAAGGCTTGGTGTAGTGAGGGACCTAAATGTAAGACCCAAGATGATAAAACTCCTAGAAGTTCCTCAACACTAGCCTTTTTAAAAATATAACTTTTTTTGCCGGTCATGGGGCCTGAACTCTGGGCCTTGGCGCTCTCCCTCAGCACTTCAGCTCAAGGCTAGCGCTCTACTACTTGAGCCACAGCACCACTTCCATCTTTTTCTGCTTATGTGGTACTGAGGAATCGAACCCAGGGCCTCATGCATTCAAGGCAAGCACTCTACCACTGAGTCACCTTCTTAGCCCTAAAACATAATTTTTAATAGCATGCAACCAAAGAGAAAATAAACTAATAGGACCAGATCAAAGCAAAACATTTCTGCATAGCAAAACAAACCAATACCTTCGACGAAAACAATCAACACAATGAGAAGGCAGCCAAAGGAATGGGAGAAAATATCTATGGAGCATGTATCAGCTAAGAGGTTAATATCCAAAATACCTAAGGAGCTCATACATTTCCATGGGCAAAGAACCTGAGTAAATATTTTTCAAAAGAGGAAAGAAAAATGGCCAGTAAGGATATGGAAAGATTAGTGCGTGACTAACCACCAGGAAAATGGAAACCAAACTACCAGGGATAACACTTCACATTGGCTAGAATGGTTCCACCCAGACAACCAGAGATAGGCAATGTTGGCAAGGCTGAGGGACAGGGGCCTGGGACACTGTTGGTGGAAATGGATGTGGTACAGGCACTGAAGAAAACAGGATGAGGGTCAATGAAGAATTAAAAATAAAAACTTCCAACCTTGGAAAGCTGAATGTAAGGAAGATCATTTATAAAGGAGGAAAAGTAAAAAGAAAAAAAAAAGATACAACTACAGTGTGACCTAGTGCTCCTTCTTCCAACAACACATCCAGAGGTGATAAAATCAGCACACAAAACTCTCACACATTATTTGCAGTAGCCAACGTATGGAAATAAGCCTAAATGAATATTAATGGATTAAAACCTTACACACACACAAATAATACTCAGACTTGAAAAAGGAGACCCTGACATTTGCCATAATATGGATGAATCTGGTAGAGATTGTGGAGTGAATAAGCCAAACACAAGTAAACAAACAAAACAAGTACACAGAAACTCAGACTAAAAAAGTGTTTACTGACCAGACATTGGTGGCTCACACCTATAATCCTAGATATCCAGGAGATTTAGATCTGAAGGATGGCAGTCCAAAGCCAGCCTGGGCAGAAAAGTCTGCAAGACTCCGTCTCCAAAATAACCTGCAAAAAGGACAGCTGGAGATATGTCTTGGGTAGTGGAACAAGCAAGAGGAAGCAAGCCCACCTAGTAAATTTGAGGCCCCGAATTCAAACCCTGTTCCCTCAAAACATGAATTATTTGAGCTCTGAGTATATTTTAGATGTGAGGCCCTGGTCTGATGCATAGCTAGTGAAGATCTTCTCCCATTCTATAGGCTTCCTATTTATCTTGCTGTCCTTTGCCATGCAGAAACTCTTCAGTTTGATGCAATCCTACTTATCTTGTCTTTCTTTGATTTGTTGTGATTCTGGATCTTTACTTAGGAAGTATCAACCTGTGCCAAGGAGTGTTAGTGCTTCCCTTATTCCTTCCTGTAATATTGTCATGGTTTTACCTTGAGGTCTTTGATCCATTTGGAGCTAATTCTTGTGCAGGGTGATATATAAGGATCTAACTTCAGTTTTCTGCACATGTATAGCCAATTCTGCCAGAACCACTTGATGAAAAGGTTGTCTTTCACACAGTGAGAACAAAAGAGGATATTCTTTGGAGAGGATCGCAAGGGCTGAATAGCTATGTGCATAAGATCATATAAAACAATGCTTATCAAAATGAACTCCAAGAAATGAAGAGGCTTTTTTATTATACTGTTAGAATTTTTCTTTTTTCTTTGGTTTATTCTCTTCTGTTGCTGTTTTTTTTTTATTTCTGTACGCTTTGTCTTGTATATAAGTTTATCTGATTTGGGGAGGAGAAGGGGAAGCACAGAAATGGTTGGACAAAGAGTGAACTAATTCAGCAGTGAAATCCATGGAAATAAACTATATAACTTTGGGGAGGAGGGGAGATTGGAGGGGAAATACTGGGAGAGAATGAGAGAGAAGCGGTAATACTGTTCAAAAAGAAATGTACTCATTACCTGACTTAGGTAACTGTAACCCCTCTGTACATCATCTTTACAATAAAATTTTAAAAAATAAAAATGAAAGAAAGAACGAAAGAAATAGTTACCATGGATGAATAATAATATAAGGACAAAGGGAGATGTGTATCAGGGCACTAAGTATCCATTACATAGAACGAGTAAGCCGGGCGATCTAATGCACCACATAAAAACTGTGGCTAATAATATTGTGATAAACATGGGATATTTACTAAGAGGCTAGATTTTAGGTATTTTCAACAAACACACACATACAAACACATATAGAAACAAACACACGCAAACATAAACACGCAAGGGTAATCTATGTGAGATGACACACATGTGAATTAGGCTGACTGTAATAATCACTCTGTGTAAGAAATGTCCATGTATACCTTAAAGACACACACAACTTTAAAAAGTCCTCTTGCATTTGAAGGGACAGAAAAATATTCATTTATAGCCCTCCCAAATGCAAAAACACCAATCAAAGTGAACTAACACATTGAATTTGACTAAGACCTATATTTTATTTTATTTTATTTTATTTTAAATTTAATTTTATTTTATTTGTGAACATACTGTACAGAGGAGTTACAATTACATGGGCAGGATAATGCGTACATTTCTTACCAAGCATTGCAGCCTCCTCCTTTGTTTACCCTTCACATCCCTTCCCAGCCTCCCCCCTCCCCGCCAATCCCAATCCCAATCCTTCTCCTTCCCCCCCTTCCCTCCCCTGCACCAGATGCCCCTCAGTAGATGAATGGATCAAGAAAATGTGGTATATATACACAATGGAATTCTATGCCTCCATCAGAAAAAATGACATTGCCCCATTTGTTAGGAAATGGAAAAACTTGGAAAAAATTATATTAAGTGAAGTAAGCCAGACCCAAAGAAACATAGGTCCCATGGTTTCCCTTATTTGTAATATCTAGTAGATGTATGAGTCAAGTGGAAAAGGTCAGATAATGTGATGTCAGGAAAATGAACCCTTAGATATGTATTTTAATGTTTTTTTCTTTTATGCATGTGTTTCTAACGCATTTATAAGACTATCTCTTTGTTGCTTTGTATGTCCCTCCCCACAGTATAACCCCTGCTTTCACTATATTTGATGTCAGTATAATATGTGGAGGAGATGGGGAAAAACCAGTTGTTTAAGGATACAGGTGGACCTGTTGCAACAATGAGAAGTACAAGTTGTCATGTCCAAAACGAGCTTTAAGACCTATATTTTAAATCTTTTCTAGGCCTGCAACATTAAGACAGCTTTGGAATAGATTACTTGTTCATTTTCCTATATTTTCTTTGTGTCCTGAAGTTGTTGAGTAATGCCCATAAGCATGATAATGAATTAAAGTCATAGTCATTTGACTTTTTTCTTAAAATATTTTTTTTTACTGAGATTAAGTGATTACATAAATTTCATCAAATTTCACAGTAGTGTGGGATAGTGATACTTAGTTAAGTCACTAACACCTTTGACCTTCACAAGGGAAATTTTCATTATCATGGTCTGTAAAGTTTGTGAATTCTATAAGTCTTGACAATACCACTATTTCCTCCCAATCAGGTGATATGCACATTTCTTTCCTTTTTCTTAGTGTCAGCTGTTCCTTCTTTCCCTCTCATTCCCTCCCTCCCATTGCTGCCCTTGAATTGCTTAGTTCACTTTCATCAATGTCTAGGGTAGCTAAGGAGCCTCGCTGTTGTATTTTTTCCTGTTTCCCTCTGATTTTGTGCCCTCCTCCTAGCATCCCTAAGATGTACACACACACACACACACACACACACACACACACACACACACACACACACACACACACACACACACACACACACACAAAGTCAAGAACATGGAATCATTTAGAAATGATACAACAAATTAAGTAGAGGTCCTTTGTTTCTTGAGTCCTGTTTACCTTGTCATATCTCCTTGCATTTTAAATTTAATACCCACATATCAGGGAGACCATGTGCTATTTGTCTCTCTGATTTTGGCTTACCTTGCTCAACATGATGTGTTCTAATTCCATCCATTTCCCTGCAAATGCCATTATTTTGTCCTTTCTAATAGCTGTGTAATATTCCATTGTATATAGGTACCACAATTTTTGGATCCATTCACCTGTAGGGGGGCATCTGGGTTGTTTCCATATCTTGACTATTGTGAACAGGGCAGCAATGAACATAGAGGTGCATGTATCCTTGTATACTGGTTCCTATTGCTCAGGATAGATGCCTAGGAGTGGTATGGCTGGGTCACAGGTGAGGTCTATATTTAGCTTTCTGCGGACCCTCCAGACTGTATTCGTGTTGTATTAGTGTACATTAGTACATATAGTATATATTCCTACCAGCAACGCAATAGGGTTCCTCTTTCTCTACATCCGGCCAGCATTTGTCATTGGCTGAATTTAGGATATAGGCCATTCTGAGTGGGGTAAGGTGGTATTTCAGGTTTGTTTTTATTTGTATTTCCTTTACTGCCAGGGATATGAACATTTCCTCATGTGTTTCTTAGTCATTTTTCTCTCTTCTTCTCAGAAATCTCTCTTTATCTCCCTTGCCCATTTGATGATTGGTTTGTTAGATTTGGGAGGGATTAGTTTCTTGAGTTTCCTGTATATACTGGATATTAACCCCTTGTCTGATATATTGCTGGTAAATAGTTTTTCCCAGTTAGTTGGCTGTCTTTCTAGTTTGGTAGCTATGTCTTTAGCTCTGTGCAGAAACTTTATTTTAAGGTAGTCCCATTTGTTGAGTCTCTCTTCAATTTGTTGTGACCCTGGAACTCTGTTCAGGAAGTTCCTACTTGTCCCTATAAGTTCAAATGTCTCTCCTACTCTGTCCTGCAGTAGTTTCAGAGTTTCAGGTTTGGTGTTAAGGTCTTTAATCCATTTTGAGTTGATGTTAGTGCATGGTGACAGGCTGGGGTCCTTTTAGTTTTCTGTATGTGGCCGCCCAGTTTTCCTAGCACCAATAGTTGAAGAGGTTGTTTCTCATTTGACTTTTTGACAATTTCATTTTACTCTTTGAGATAATTGGATCATAGCTGTGTCTTAGAAAAACTGACTTCATATTTATTACCTCCTCTACACTGACTGGCTGCTGCGTATTCATTGCTAGGTATAGTTGGTGTGATGACATTTTCATTCAAATGTGTCACACATTTTCTTCCTTCTTGTGTCTAGCATCATTTGGAAATGTAGCTTCTTACCCATGCATGCCCTGTGACAGCACAGTGACAAGTGCATTAACTACCTGAGTGTTCACACAGGCTTCGGTTTTCTTGGAAAAAACAACAGAAAACTTGCCATTCTTTCAAGTGGGCTCATTGTGTTTTCAGTAGAAGCAGTAAACTGCCAGTGAGGAAATTAAATTCTGACAAACAGCTCTGTTCTCAGCTGGTGTGCTAATTGAAATCGAACCTAATGTCTTTGATGAGGAACAGTCTGAAAGCACACAGAATGTACCTGCCGAAGAGCATCCTATGGTCACTTTCAAGAAGTGACTGATCAGACTCAGTAGATTAAGGTCAGTAGACTCATCTCCACTTCTCCCTGGGTTAAGAGAGGTGGAGTAACCCATCAGGTGGGGGCTAGTGCTGGAGAGTTTGTTACGAAGTCTGGATAACCTTGGTCTGACAGGTATACAAATTGCTGACAACTAAAACAAAATTGAAACTAATGATACAAAGATGACCCAGAGTTTTAGTTTTATTTTAAATTTATTATTCATTTGTTTCTTTTGTGCTGGTACTAGAGCTTGAACTCAGGCCCTGGGCACTGCCTCTTAGCTTTCTCACTTGTGGCTACTAGAGCCACAGCTCCATTTTCAGCTTTTCTTTTTTTCTTTTTTGTTGGTTGTGGGGCTTGAACCTCTGGACCTGGGCGCTGTCCCTCAGTTCTTCAGCTCGACAAGTGCTCTACCACTTGAGCCACAGCACCACTTCCAGTTTTCTGGTGGTTTATTGGAGATAAGAGGCTCACGTAATTTCCTACCAAGGCTGGCTTTGAACTGCAGTTCTCAGATCTCCGCCTCCTGGTAGCTAGGATTACAGGCGTGAGATACCAATGCCCTGCCACTTCTGGCTTTTTGGTAGTTAACTGGAGGCAAGAGTCTCATGGACTATCTTGCCTTGGCCTGGCTTCAAACCACAATGGATCCTTAGCTCTCAGCCTCCTGAGTAGCCAGGAATACCAATAAAAGCCACTAGAGCTTGGTGAGGCTCCTTTATTTTTTTATTTTTTTGTCGGTCATGTTGCCTGAACTCTGGGCCTGAGCGCTGTCTCCCTCAGCTCTTCTGCTCAAGGCTACCGCTCTACTGCTTGAGCCACAGCGCTACTTCTAGCTTTCTCTGCTTATGTGGTGCTGAGGAATTGAACCCAGGGCCTCATGCATGCAAAGCAAGCGCTCTACCACTGAGATGCTCCAATTCTTGTTGAGACTTTTTCCAAGAAGTAAATTAATAGGAAGAGAAAAGAGGCAGGGTTATACAGAGTTCCTCATAGCAGGACTGGTGGTACCTGCTAGGCCTCTTAGAAGACAAGATGGTAGGCACCACAGCGCAAATAATAGGGGAAAAAAAATCAATCACAATTATTACAGCAAAGGATTCTATCAAGGTTAAAGAAATATTAGCACTGTGTCTACCAAAATTGTCCCTTTTGTGTTATTGGAGTTCCAGTTTTGTTATGAATTTTTTTATGATTGGCAAATACCCAATTATTTATTGTATATAATGTGATGATTTGATATGCACATACATTGTGAAATGTTTGCCTCCATCAATCTGACAAACACATCCACCCCCCTCACGTGGTCTCTAACATAGTAAGTATACATTATTAACCATAGTCACCATGTCATATATTAAAACTCTAGCAAAAGTTCACCTTAATGAGCTAAAGTTTGTAAAGTTTGGACCCACAGCTCATTTCCTCCCTGAGATTAGGGAGAGTTAAATTTGTCTGCTTTGTCTAAATCTTTCAAACTCCTAACTTGTATGAGCATAATCCTTGAATTATTAGAAGAAAGCATGGCTTGAGGCCAGCCCAGGCCAAATGTTAGTGAAACCCTTATCTCAGTTAAGTCAGGTGGGTTAGTGCACATCTCTGAACTCAGCTATTGGGAGGCTCTAGGTAGGAAGATCATGATCTAAGGCTGTCCAAGGCAAAAATGCAAGATCTTATTAGAATAACAAAAGCACAAGGGTCTCAAAGGGTAGAGCATCTGTCTAGAGATGAGGTGGCTCAGAGTTCAAATCATTGTACCATAAGAAAAAAGATAAAGGCCAAGTAATGTCACAGCAGGGCACAATCAAAATGATCGACTCACTCTACGTGGATTATACTGTAAATGTTATGCTGTAACTAATGGAAGGAAAACAGGAGTGATATGGGTAATGTTCCCTGGCCTTCCTTCAACAGGCAATTTCTACATTTACTCACTTAAATAACACTGTATGCTTTTTGATAATATGAATAGGAAGAATGAGAAAAACAGCTTAAAGAGTTGTAAGCAGAGCTGGACACCAGGGGCTCATACCTATAATCCTAGCTACTCAGGAGGCTGAGATCTATTAGGATCATGGTTCAAAGCCAGTCCAGTCAAGAAAGTCCATGAGATTCCTATCTCTAATTAACCACCAAAAACCCAGAAGTGGTGCTGTGGCTCAAGTGGTAGAGCACTAGCTTTGAGCTGAAGAGCTCAGGGACAGCGACGAGGCCTGGAGTTCAAGCCTACTGCAGACAAAAACAAAACAAAAAAAACAGTTGTAAGCAGTAGCATAGTGCATGGGTCAGTTGTTTTCTTGAACAATATATGTGTATCTATACTATTTTTGTGTGTGCATGTGTGCACAGCGTTTAATAAAGAACAATGTTGAAGCATTTCACTAAAGGGAAAATAAGCTTGATTATTTTTTTAATCTGTTTATAATTTTTGCTTAGTGAACACAACAATTACTAAACAATGTTGAATGGAAGAATGGAATTTGATGATAAGACAACTCATGGAGAATGGCTTTTGAATTTTATCTATTAAATCATATAAAAGTATGAAATGTTCATAAGAGAAAAAATGCTTCAAAAATACTTCTTCTGATACATATATAACTAATAAAAATGATAATCAGTGATACTTTAAAATGGCCAATAAACATTAATAAGTTTCAAAATGCATAAGGAAAAATTTTCTTACAAGTTTTACTTAGAAAGTATTATATCTAGGTATTGGTGGTTTTCCTATAATCCTAGTTACTGATTAGGCCCAGAGGCTTGTGGTTTGGAGCTAGCCTGGGCAAAAAAGTTTGCTCAACTCCATCTCCAAAATAACCAGCAAAAATCGAGACTAAGGAAGCATGTATGGCTCAAGCGGCTGAGCACCATCCTAGAAAACTCAAGGCCCAGAGTTCAGACTCTGGTGCTGACAAAAAAAGAAGAAGAAGAAAGAAAAGAAGGGAAGGAAGAAAGGCAGGCAAGGAAGGAAGGAAGGAAGGAAGGAAGGAAAGAAGGAAGGAAGGAAGGAAGGAAGGAAGGAAGGAAGGAAGGAAGGAAGGAAGGAAGGAAGGAAGGAAGGAAGGAAGGAATATTCATTATAAAAAAAGTTACATGCTGGGATAGAAGTGCACTCAAGAGGTGGAAGAGAGGCAGGAGAATCCTGAGTTAGGTCAGACTGAAGGACATGATGAGACTTTCTTGTAAAACAACAAAAAGGTCACACTTTTGTAGCCATATACTGCCACCTGGAGGCACCCTCTGTAAATACAGCTTGTTTTCTATGTAACAGGGAACAATATGGACATCTGTCCGTTCATCTCAACTCACCCCTGTAGGAACAAAAATACAGAAGAAAACCAGACAATAAAGCTAAAGTATTTTATTAATAATTTATTGTCAGTAAGAAAGACTGGCTAACGGTAGTTTTCAGTAAAAACCTTTACAAGACCATTGCATCACAAATATACAGACACTATAAAAACTGTGTCATGGTGGTTTTGGTTCTAAACAGTTATGCAGAAGGTCCCCGTTACACTTTCCGATAATGAAAAATGCATATTATCCTAAAATACAGCAACCCACTTAAGACTTGTCCATGTATCAGATCTTCCCCATCCTATGTACAGCTAGAAATAATAACTACATTGAAATGTGTTAATGAAATGTCATACTTCAGTGGAACATATAATGAAACCCTGGTTATATTTAAAAAAAAAAAAAAAGAGTGCTAGGTAATGACACTAACACCATCAAAGTTCAGCCAAAAACAAACACAAAGTACCTTGAAAAATCTAGTTAAAACTGAAAAAAAAAATCATATCTGTACATAAAATTTACAAACAGGAGAGACAGGAGAATTAATCAAATCTACATAAATACATGAATCATGCTAAGGTGGTGACAGGACTGATTTTTCGTCTTACTATTTTAACACAGACAAACGTAAATACAAAAAGATGCTCAGAAATGGCACAGCCAACGAAGATCTCGTCCCATTACAGTAGGTCTAGGGGCTGGAAATGGCTAAGGTGTCAAGAGGTGCAGGATTCAGTGCAGCCATGCCCATGGGAACTCACTGAAAAAAAAAAAAAAAGAAAAAGAAAAAGAAAGAAAGCGCTCAATCACTGCTACAGAGAACAATGCAGGTCAGCGAGACCATCTCTAGGTTTGTTAAAGTCCAGGCACTTTGGGGGGAGTCTGAGCATCAGACTTGAGTATGCTGTTGGGAATCCAGTGGAGGAATGGTCACCTCTTCAAAGTGACTGTCGTCTCCGCTCTCATAGTCACTCATCATGACCTCAGACTCCACTTCACAGCACGCTGACACATCGGAGCAGGAAGCCGTGGATGCGTACACAGACATGGGCATGTTTTCTATAGCGGGGGCTTCAAAGTTTCTCTGATACCCTGGCGGGTAAGCAGGGGCAAGGGATTCTCTACAAGTACTATTCTCACTGGTGGCTTTTTTTTGCGGTTCAGACATATCGACGGGATAGAAATTGGGCAGGTACTGATTCAAGTTGAACCTCTGCCGATTTCTGGATGAAGAACCCAAGCTACCTGCAGCAGGCATGTCTCTGGGTGGGTGTATGGATTCAAACTGATCGCTGAATTCTGGGGGCAATGGTGGCAGTTCATCGGGTGCAGGGAAGTCTTCTGGTGGTGGGGGAAAGTCGCTTTCAATGTCGTAGCCTCCGGGGTAATAGTCGGTGTCGATGGTGTTTGGATCTGCTGAGTAGAGGGGTGTGTGCTCGTCAATCACCTCGTAATTGGGGAACTCCTGTATGTCTGGCAGGGGAACAGCTGGCATCCAATCTGATGTATCCCAGTGGTACCCTTGGTAGAAGAGGAAAGACATTTCAATGTATTTCTCCTAAGCTTTTTGCATCTTGGGGGGAGAAAAAAACAACTCCATGTATTAAAGACAAAAAGATGCCACAGTATTTATGCATTCATTCAAAGCTCATCACTTGGGAAACCCTTTATCTTCACCTGGAAGACAAGAGCCCCGCCCGGGTGCAGCTTTGAAGCTCGGGATGAACGGGGATCAATTTGTACACACGGTGCACTTGCAGTTTTAGTATACACTTAACATTCAAGACATGAAGAGACTTGTGAGTGAAGCAGGTTGTAGGCTTTAAACACATGCAGTTTTTCTGTACATAGGACTAGTCACCCTCAAGATTCCCTCAGTGATTAAGAACTCATCACTCTACACGAAGGAAGGCATTAGTACCATCTTAGGACATTCGTTGTGTCTTTTCAGAAAGGAAGAATCTCTATTGAATAAGATTATCAGACGCCAATCTCTACTACTTGTCATTAAATGATACGAAATAAGGCAAACTTTAAAGTAATAAAAGCAACCATTAACATGTTCAAATTTAGAAAAGGCGCATCCTTTGTAAGAATGTGGTACATGTGATATAAAAGATGTACTATTTTTCATTAATAAAACAATGCATGATCTTACTACGGCTACATATCAAACCATACCTCCAAATACACTTGAACAAGTGATGAAGAGTAATATAAGAGTAATATAAGAACCAAGGATCATTCTGGACTATATAAACTGCTGTGATTAAAAAAAAATAATACAACTCCCTAGTTAGGGATAGCCATTTCTTTTCTTTTTTATGTCTTCCTTCTTAGAAATCCTCTGGCATCTAGGAAAAGGTTAGCAGTGCATGCTTAGCATGCAGGGCTCAACAGTCAGGGACTTAGTTTCTGCTTCAAACACCAAGCAACCAAGTGAAGCAAGTCAGCACTGGGTCAGATCTTCACCAAGGACTTAGTGATAATCAATGAGCAACTGGCATGCATAAATCACCTCTTGATTTGCTGAGGTCAGGAGCAGCCAAAGATTCTTTTGGTGGCAGAGTAGAAAGAAAAGAAAACATCGGTAATTAAAATAGACAGGCGGCTAAAAAGCAATAAAGATAAGTACACAGTACCATGTAAGCTGTTTGTCAAGGCCCAGTCAGCCATGTACTTCTGTATGTACCCCATTATCTATACACATTCCACATGGCTGAGAAACTCACGAAGCACAAAGAAAACAGGATATGGAAAGAGGAAATAAAAAGCGATGATGACGAACCGAACACTCTGCTAGGAAACTCAAGTGCTATTGCTGCCACCGACAGTCTAAGTCTAGAAATGAACAAGTTTCTTTGGAATAAGGAAAATAAACTCTGCAGGTTCTCCTCAAACATAAACGAATCAGTCATTTCTGCAAAAATCTAAATACATCTCAAGCTACCGATAGCACATTATAATCTCAAAGGCATATTAAGTTCAGAGGAATTTCTGAACAAATTTTGTGTGAATTTAGGTAGGTAAAGCTGAAAACCTCTTCCAACCTATCCTCTGTGAAAATGATTTTTTTTTTTTGTTTAGGTCGTTCGTAGGGCTTGAACTCTGGACTTGGGTGCTGTCCCTGTGCTCTTCAGCTCAAAGTGAGTGCTCTACTGCTTGAGCCACAGTGCCACTTCCGGTTTTCTAGTGGTTTATTGGAGATAAGAGTCTCACGGAGTTTCCTGTCCGGGCTGGCTTTGAACTGTGATCCTCAGATCTCAGTCTCCTGAGTAGCTAGGATTACAGACCTGAGCCACCGGTACCCAGATTGTGAAAATGATTTTATATTTGTACAGTTCACTGCTACCCTCAGAGAAATTATAATTAGCATCACTTATTCTTTAGTCTTCTTTCCACAAATCTGTCATTGCAGTTGCTCTTTCTGGGCTTTTGTTTATATACAGAAGCTAGCATCACATCAAAGGAAGTGGTGTTAAGGCTCAGCATCATGAGTCACTTACCCTGGGCTAACTTCCCACTCTCTTTGAAACAAGGGTAACAATCCCTTAGATGAAGAGGAGGACTAGGTATTGCTTATTTAGGGAACAATAACAACAAAAAGAAACAAACAAAAACCCCATCAGATCTCTTTAGTAACTGGGCAGCTTGTCCCTGCTGCTTCTAGTCACATTCAGCAGGAAATTCCCCGCCCCCTTCCCAGCCCCACCTACATCTGAACAACATTCACATCCTTACAGAAAGGAACCCTGGAGCATTATGGTGATAATGCTGGTATACTCTTGATGGCCTCTTGAAGTTTGCCAGCTGTGATCTTTAGATGAGGACATCACAATCAATCCGGAACTTGCTAAAAAGAATTCTCAACACCCATCCCAGACCAGCTTCATCAGAGACTTGGCACAGGGAACAAGTCAATCAGCTCTAGCAAGTCCTCTAGATTCTCTGATTTACACTAGCCTGTAAAGTACTATCTTGTGTCATCCGCCTGTGATTACTCCAGTTTCAGTGCAGCAATGAAGGGCTGGTTTGATTTGTGCACCAATGAAGGGCTGGTTTGACTTGACATAAGTTAAGGGAAGTGGTCAATGCCTCTTCTTTTAGTCCTAATCAGAGAAAGCTTCACAGCAAACGACTTGCACTAAATTTCACCTTGAAAACCTACCTTCTATAGTCTTTGATCATACTCAGGAAGAAGGGGAACCAAAAGTCCAGAGTCAGTTTTAAGTAGTTATAAAAGCTTTTGGTATTAATTTTAATTATGTTCATATAAAGAGACTTCTATTATAATTCTTAAGAAGTTAAAACTACTCCAAAAGTCTTAGCATTATGTTACAGGAAGATAAGTTCTTGAGATCCTATAATTTATTTCTGATATCACTATTGATGAATAGAAAGTTAACGAAAGACATAAAAACATACATAGACATAATTTTGCAAAGCATCTGTGTTATGAATATACACATCTTCAAAATTACAGCTCAAAAATACGGGACCTCCCCAAGTCACAATCCATTTTAGAACATTATAACAGGTAAAACAAAACAAAACAAAACAAACAAAACATCAACTCCACAGTACTCCAGTGACCCAGTCATCATAAAACACAAACACAAAGCAAAACATTCATGACTATACCTTCATTATTCACCGTGTCAACTACAGCATTGACAAGGTGTATTACAGTCACTATGGAAGCTTGTAAAAAGGGACAAAAGGAGTGAATTAGGAAAATCCTTATTTAGAATACAATGTGCAAAAGAAAATTCTTCACATTATGCAAATTTCCCCTATAATTTAAAAATGTGACATGAATGCCTTATGATCATATTACTATGACTGACTTGAACTGCTAGCTATGTTACTTAGAGACTTTTTCTAATCAAGCTATATGTTAACAATGGAGCTGGGAAGGTGGATCAGTGGTACGCATGCATGAGGCCTTGGGCTCGGTTCCTCACTACCACATAAGTAGAAAAAGATGGAAGTGGCACTGTGGCTCAAGTGGTAGAGCCCTAGCCTCGAACTGAAGAGCTGAGGGACAGCGCCCAGGCCCAGAGTTCAGACCCCACGACCAACAAAATAAATAAAAAATAAAAATGTTAACAATTATCATTAAGGATCATATTGGAGCAAAACAAGTCTTAGGTCAACACATCATGTGCAGAAGACATCACATTTAAGAGCTTGTATACTACCCCAGAGGAAGGAAATTTAAGGAAATATATTTGCCTGTAAGAACAAACATGGTTTTGTCCATTGGTTCCAACCCCAAATTTGTCATTTTGTACATGCACTAAACAGATGGTAAGCTAACACATCAGCAATCTATCTGGCTGCTTCCTGTGTAAACACTGTTTTTATTTGCATATTATTTAAAAAGTGTGTCACGATAAGTGTGTATGCATTTGATGGGCAGAAGGAAGGCCCTCGTTGTCTATATCCTAATTTCATCCTCACCATGGGAACCTCTGAATCTGTTAGCACTCAGGGCATAAAGGATACTGATATAATTAGGCCTTAGGATGGGGGAGATGGAAAGATTTTCCTGCATTATCTAGGTGGGCTGAATGAGTTGATAAGACAACCATCCCTTCCATCTGTGTGTGGGACCTGGAGTGATGACTACAGGTAAATGGTCAATGACATGCAATGTTCTTTGCTGTTCCTGAAAGAGGATACAGCCATGAGCAAAAGAATGTGGGTGACTAGTGCACATTGGGAAAAGTAAGGAACAGATTCTTCCCCTACTTCCCAGAAAGGACTGTTGTCAGCGGCCACTTTGTCTTTAGTCTAGTGAGATACACAGTCCATTTCCAATCTAAGGTGAACCTAAAAACTGTTTGTACTATTTTATATTTTAAGTCCTTAATTCTGTGGTAAAGGTTTTCATAAAGGTTAGAAAACAAATAATAAAATATGAACTGCAGAATTTAAGTTTATGACTGATACTGATAAAAATGTGATCCTTAACTAAAATGTAAATACCACTGGCATATGTCTTTTCTCCACACTTTTAAAACTGGCAATTCATTTTCTTTTTTTCTTTCTTTCTTTTTTTTTTTTTTTTTTCCTGGCCGTGGGGCTTGAACTCTGGGCCTGGGCACTGTCCCTCAGCTCTTCAGCTCAAGCCTAGTGCTCTACTACTTGAGCCACAGCACCACTTCTGGTTTTCTGAGTGGTTTATTGGCGATAAGAGTCTTACAGTCTTTCCTGTTCAGGCTGGCTTTGAGCCACAATCCTCAGATCTCAGCCTCCTGAGTAGTTAGGATTACAGGCATGAGCCACCGGTGCCTGGCTGGCAATTCATTTTCATAACTAATGACCACAACTGAAGAGCACTTAAGAGTAATAAAGTATCAATAAAAAGGACTAGAAAAAAAGAAAAATAATGAAAAATTATTTATCCTTCCTTCCTTTCCTATTTTCTTCCCTTCTTCTTTTGTTCTCCCTTTCACTTTCTCATTTTGTATAGTTACTGGAGATTGAACTCAGCTGTACCTTAGCTTTTTTGTTCAAGCCTGATGCTCTGCCATTTGAGCCATACCTCTCTGTGAAAATGTGTTTATGAAGAACACTTAAAAGCCAAGGTATAAAGTACATAAATTAGCAATATAGACGTTTTAGAATTGAAACCAATGGAAGAAACAATCCTACTTTGTTACTGTTGGTTTAACAAGCAAAAATACATCCATTTATTCCATCACAAATGTAATATCATAAGTAACACTCTTGAAATTAGAAATGAATGGGATATACTTTGGCCATCTTTAATTTAGTAAGGGCTCTGTAATATTTTCTGAACTAGGTGACTTATGGACTACAGAGATGTAATCTATTATGAACTATATTATCCTAAGTGCTGGACAACATTACTATGGATCAGTGGATTATTTCTTTCCATCAAGAATATATAAACACATTAAATTTTTACCCAAGTTGAAAAACTATAATGAAGCGTACAAATTCTAAGATTCAAAAAGTTTTACTACAGATGGCCTTCACTGTATTACTGAACAATATTGATAATTTTCTGTACTGGTATGTATTCATAAGGCGAGCTGATCAGCACAATTTACCCTAGGGAAATTGGAAGAAGCTAACTGGTACCATCAATCCCCCTGCCAAACTTTCTTCATTAAAAATATAATCAAACTTACTAGCAATCTCTTAAACTGCGCTCTCAGTCAGTACGCTCTGATCCAAATGGGAGCTGGGGCCGCAGTGGGATTGAGGGAAGAGACAAATAAAACCTTGTAATACCAAAGGTGTGACGGAAATGGAACATTTCAGATCATTACAGCTCTTTTGTGTGTGTGTATTTGTGTGTGTTGTGCAGACAGAAAAGCTGTTACGAGAGTTTTTGGAAAATTTCTATAACATTTACTATGCTGCAAAAGAAAAAGCAACACCAGATTAGGCAATCAAATAAAAAATCTTCCAATTAATTATATATTCTTTCCTATTACTGACACATTGCAACAGTTAAAATAGCTATTCCTTAAAAAAATTTTTTTTCAGTGTTAAGTACTGAATCTTCTGCATGGTAGTGCTTAGGATATATTTAAAGTATTTTCCCCAGCTGATGTTCATGCAAATATTTCCAAGGCATGGTCGAAAAGTGTGGGATGTGGAACCCTCTGGAGATAACTATTTCATGTGTGTATTACATACGGCAACATGAACAGCACCACACACAGCAGACAGCTACTGCCCGGGACATACTGACACTCACCGTTGTCATCACAGGACTCAGACTGGAAGGAGCTCAGGGACTGCACTTCAGAAAGGCTCTCCCGGGCACTGTATGGCTGGGAAGGCTTTTCCTCTAATGGCTTCTTTGAAAGACAAGGATCGAGATCCACCACTTTAGCTAAAAGGAAGAGATGAAAAACATTGGGTTCCAAGTGGGTCAAGGGCTCTGGTTTCCTGCCTGAGACTTGATAAACTTAAAAGGAAAACAAAAAGATGACAACAACAACCACCACCAAATAAAACATCTTAAAACAACAGCAAAACAAGCCCAAAAAACTAAAAGGCCTACAAATATTCTTGGATATTCACAGAATAGAATTTTGCCATCAACTGGCCTGTGGATACCATCAGACAATAAAGGCTACTGAAATTTTTTTGTCTGAAAATAGCACATATACAGTTTCCTCTAAAACATTAAATAAATGCCAAGTCACTAATATGATAACTGCTACTTCCTCCAGCTATATTTCTTAATAATTCTAGCACGGAAATGCTCCCAAGTCATCGTTGAACACCTGTATCCATTATAAAAATGAAATGGATCTTTCCAGAATATTAATTGGAACATGACCAGATCCAAATTCTACATTAAAATGCCCAACAACCACTCCTGATATACAAGTTTCCAACTCATAAGCTTTTCAGATTCGGAACATTAGTTATCTGCATCCAATGACGCTGTTCTTCGCTTGAACCATCAATGGCATGCAGAACACTGCAATGTCCCTGTCTATCTCAGTAACATTCAAGTGAGGGCAGGGTGGCTCTTACTGTCATAGTCGAAGTCCCAATTTGGCTTCTGAATGGAGTCACTGTCAGAAGGAGAGTTGGAAGGAGGTGGGGGAGGCAGGTTGGGGGCCACGCTGCAGACAGCCACTGTTTTTCGGTGTCCATGCATAGACTCGGGGTTAAAAGTACTGAATTCTGGATGCTCTGGGATGGCAGATCCTTCAAAGGAGTTCCGGTCAAGATTGTTCCTGGAGTCACTTGGAATGCTTGGAGTGTAGGAAATGGGGCGGACAGGCACCTGGGGTGGTATGTCCGAGTAAATGTTCTTATTGAGCTTCGAATCGAAATAAGGTCTTTGCAAGAAAGCTGTAGTTTGTCCCAAGTGTTTGTCTTCCGGTTCAGCTTGGTGCTTCTTCTTCCGACTAATCATCTTGCGGCAGAGGACAAACACCACCACCAGTAAAAATATCCCTGCTATGAACACCACGATTCCTATTCCTTCGGCCAACCCGATATTCCACGGGGTGGACACATACTGATTGGGTGCAGCATCTTCGCAGTGTTTCCCTCTGTACTCATGGCTGCAGTTACAGTGATAGGAGCCATGCGTGTTCTCACAGAGTGCCCCGTTACGGCAAGGGTTTCCAACACACTCGTCAATGTCACTTTGACACCTGCCAAAATGACCGAGAATGAGGGAAAAATCTTCACAATGTATGTCAGACAATGCCAGAACCTATTATTCTCCAGAGCCTAGAGATTCTACTAAAACCCCTCCTTTATAAAGCAGGCCAAACCAAACCAAACCAAATTTGAAGAAACCTGAAAACCTATCAGCAAAAATAACTGGGACAGTCAGTGCTGGAGGTTCATGCCTATAAGCCTAAGGTACTGAGAAAGCTGAGAGTTTAGTCACTCTGGGCAAAAAAAATCTGTGAGATTCTTAACCTCCAATTAACCAGCAAAAAGACTAGAAATGGAAGTGTGTGGCTCAGGTGATAGAGTGCCAACTTAGAGTGAAAAATAGCCAAGCCAGAGTGTGAGTCTGTAAGTTCAATTCCCAGTGATGGCCTAAAAAAAAAAATCACTGTGAAATAAACAAAAACAAAAACAAAAAAACAAACAACCCTCCAAAAAACTTTTGTGGACTAATTAGTCACTTTGTTATATGCTCTGAATGTTTGGAAAACAAACATATCAATTATTGTTCTAGGATTCAACAGAATTCGCTACTAACCCCTCAGCCTAAACATCAGTTTGTTTCTAGTTGTTTCAGAAAAGTTTATCATTGAGATATTTGTCCTTTGATAAATCCATGCTGTAACTCTTCTGACAGAGTGCATTAAATCTGTAAGAATATGCTTCTGATTGGGAATGGTACATCCTATAAAACATGTGAATGGTTGGAAAACTCTTTTCCAATTTAAAATGGTATATCCTCTGTTGAAAACTTTCAGATGTATCTTACGCTTACAAAGCAGATCACAAGTCCTTTCTGCTTTCCCCAACAGGGGCATACAACATACTGTGACATCTCTCTGTCTCTCCTTCCTCCTTCAATCAACTGGATCTACTTACCATCCCACAGAGCCATCCCTCATCTTGCACAGTTCTGACCATGAATACAATTTTGTCAAATGTATGACATTATTCATTGATTAGCATTAGGGAAGTCAACTTTGTAAACTCAGGCTATGTAATGAATGGCATGATGCAGGATTATAATCCCACATGCAAAACTGCAAGAGATACCCTTCAACTTTGTACATTAGCCCAAGGAGGCTGATAGTGAAGGCTTATCAAAGTCACAACAGAGAACATGCATGGACTGATTTCTTCTGTAAACTGACTTGAAAACAAATAGGCTAATAGAAAGAGGCATTTGAAACTAAAAACTTGTCATCCATTGTATTTAAGATATAAGGATCACTTCTATGCCTCATTTCTGTTAAATGGAAAATTGTAATCACCTTTTAGGATTGAGATAAGAATTAAAAAAGATTCTGGTGCAGGGTGATATATAAGGATCTAGCTTTAGTTTTCTACATGTAGTTAACCAATTTTGCCAGCACCATTTACTGAATGGATCAAAGACCTTGAACTCAAAGCAGACACTCTGAAAACATTACAGGATGGAATAGGAGAAACCCTAGGTCTCCTTGGCTCAGGTCGAAATTTTCTGAATAGAGACCCGGAAGCACAACAAATCAAAGAAAGGTTGGACAAATGGGATTGCATAAGATTGCAGAGCTTCTGCAGGGCAAATGACATAGCTGGCAAGATCAATAGAAAACCCACCGATTGGGAGAAGATCTTTACTAGCCATACAACGGACAAGGGTCTCATATCTAAAATATACTTGGAACTCAAAAAATTAAACCACCCAACAACAAATCCTCAAAGAAACAACTGCCCAATAAATAAGTGGGCGAAAGACTTAAAGAGAAGCTTCTCTGAAGAAGAAAGAAGGATGGCCAATAGACACATGAAGAAATGTTCAACATCCCTAGCCATAAAAGAAATGCAAATCAAAACAACATTGAGATATCACCTCACTCCAGTTAGAACAGCAAAAATCAAGAACTCCAATAACAACAGATGCTGGAGGGGATGTGGACAGAAAGGAACCCTACTTCATTGTTGGTGGGAATGTAAACTTGTTCAACCACTTTGGAAAGCAGTATGGAGGTTCCTCAAAAGACTTCACATAGATCTCCCCTATGATCCAGCAATCCCACTTTTGGGCATTTACCCAAATGTTTACAAACAAGACCACACTAAAGCTACCAGCACAACTATGTTTATTGCAGCCTTATTTACCATAGCTAAGATATGGAACCAACCCAGATGCCCCTCAGTAGATGAATGGATCAAGAAAATGTGGTATATATACACAATGGAATTCTATGCCTCCATCAGAAAGAATGACATTTCCCCATTTGTTAGGAAATGGAAAGGTTTGGAAAAAATTATATTAAGTGAAGTAAGCCAGGCCCAAAGAAGCATAGGTCCCATGGTTTCCCTTATTTGCAATATCTAGTATAGGTATGAGTCAAGCGGAAAAGGTCAGATAATGTGATGCTAGGAAAATGAACCCTTAAATATGTATTTTAATGTTTTCGTTTCTTTCATGCATGTATTTCTAATGCATTTATAAGATTATTTCTTTGTTGCTTTGTATGTCCCTCCCTCACAGTGTAACCCCCGTTTTCACTATATTTGATGTCAGTATAACATGTGGAGTAGATGGGGACAAACAAGTCGTTTAAGGATTCAGGTGGACCTGTTGCAACAATGAGAAGTACAAAATGTCATGTCAAAACCAGCTTTACAATGCCGGTGTGGGGGGGGGAGGGGGGTATAATTGGGTGGGGGGAGGGGGGTAAAATTGGGTGGGGGGAGGGGGGAGGCGGGGAAGGGAAGTGAAGGGTAAACAAAGGAGGAGGCTGCAATCCTTGGTAAGAAATGTATCCATTATCCTGCCCATGTAATTGTAGCCCCTTTGTACAGTATGTTCTCAAATAAAATAAAATACAATTTAAAAAAAAAAAATAAAAAAAAAAAAAAAGAATTAAAAAAGATGAGAGATGTAGAAAGGTTTCTTAGGTGTTATATAGTTATAGCATATTAAAAAAAATAATTATCATTATTTTCAAAGTTGGCCTGGCACAATTTCACACTCACTGTGTTAGAAAATAAACTCACATATTGTTCAAGTGTTTTCTGCCTACCACAAAACCATGCATTCTTTTTCTATAAGTAATCCCTCTAAAGTAATATAGTAGGGATTTTCAGACATAATATTAATCTGCTTGATATTTTCTTTTATCTTAAAGAGGTGAAACCTAAGTGATAAAAATGCCAATGAGAATTACTAAATTCGAAAGCAATGTTGTCTGAATTAATGAAGTACTGCTGTGTCAGCTAATGAATATAATATTAAGAGGCAAATATAAATCCTGAAAGAAAACATTTACCTTTCTCCCCTAAATCCTGAATCGCACTGGCAAACAGCACCATCCAAACTGTCAAAACATGTTCCGCCATTTTTACAAGGCTCATCCTTGCAATAGGGACTCAGTTGGCACCTGGTAATAAGGAGAAAGCATGCATGAACTAAGTGAAGAACACATATGCTTTACAAGCATGTTTAAAAAATTCAAACAAGCCTTCAGTGGCTCAAGCCTTTACTCCTGGCTGAAAGAACTCTTTTAAGAAAGCTTAGGCTGATCAAATTTTAGGCCAGCTTGGGAAAAGAAAAAAAAAAAATTTCATGATCCCCAACTCAACCACTATGAGGTGCAGTGCAGCATGTCTGTCATTCCAGATATGTGGAAGGTGAGATTGAGAGGATTACGGTTACAGGCTACTCAGACACTAAAGTCCACAGGGCTCCCTCAACTGAAGAAGCTGAGAGTGGTAGGAGCATAAAGTTAAAAGTAGGAGGATAGCAGTCTAAGCACACACTGGGCAGGAAGTGAGACCCTATCACACAAACATTCAGGGCAAACAAACAGCTGGAGGTGCTTGCTGATCAGAGCTAGAGTGTCAAGCAAGCCCAAGGCCTTGAGTTCCAATGTCAGTACAAACAAAAACAAACAAAACACAATCAATGCTAGAACGTGGCTCACGCCTATAATCCGAGATCTCAGGAGGCTGAGATCTGAGGATTGAGGTTCAAAGCCAGCCTGGGCAGAAAAGTCTGTGAGACTCATCTCCAATAAGCCACCAGAAAACGTGGAAGTGGTGCCGTGACTCAAGTGGTAGAGCACTAGCCTTGAGCTGAAGAGCTGAGGGACAGCACCCAGGCCCAGAGTTTAAGCCCCACAACTGACAAAAAAAAAGAACGTACCGTGAAAGAAAACTCCACATACCTCTGTCCAGTATATAGTCCTCTACATTGGCAGACGAAGTCTCCGTTGTCTACGACGCAGGTGCCACCATAGAGGCAGGGGTTGGAAGAACAGGGGTTGACGCTCACCTCACAGTATGTCCCTATGTACAGGGCACTGCACTTGCAATAATAACCTACACATGAGCAAAAGAGAACAGTGTCTAATCCTAAAGAGTCATGTATTACCTTTATGTTGAAGAGAAGACATATACACACTTTCTGAGGGAGATGACAGAAAACCGAGTCTTTTGAATCTCACTTAATTAAAATATTATTTTATAAGTTTACTCTACCATTCACATCAAGTTCTATTTATTAAGCGTATGATGGCTGTCATTTTCCCTATGTTTTATCACTTCTAAATGATCCGACAAGAATTAAGGATACAGAAATACCCAAGAATCCTAGAATGCTAAGGGTGTCACAACTGACAGATCTGGAAACACTTCAGCAGGGGTTCAAGGCCTAGAAAATCTCTATGGCTAACAAGACTCTAGCAGACCCTCTGTGCAGAGCCATCAGATAAAGGACAATACCAAGAACTGAGCAGAAAGAAGTGAAGCTATTTCTAAGTTCCTAAGTTAATGTCTATAGAATTGGAAGATGCATTTCGAGTTAGCTGTGCTTGGCCTGTAACTACTGGCAAAGGGCAAGGCATGTATAGAAATGCAGTTCTGCTCAAGCATCCAAAATATTACTGCAGCTCAGCAGTCAGAGAAACTGTTCTCTTGCATCTAGCTCCTGGGAACAATTCTAAGCCCAGTTCTGCTCTGCTGTGTTCTAACATATACTGCTCAATCTGGATGGCACTGTCTGTATTGTCTATACTATCTGACTATACGTGTGTGTGTGTGTGTGTGTGTGTGTGTGTGTGTGTGTGTATGTGTGTGTGTGTGTGTGTGTGTGTGTACAGGGAGATTACGGTTACATAAGTAATGATTACATTTCATTTTGAACTTTACAACTTGGGGGAGGAGGGAGGGTAAAGTGGGAGAAAATGAGGGAGGGGTGACAATATTAATTGAATAAAAGGAGATTAAACAAAAATATGTGGGAACTTTTCCTTAAATGTATACATGTGCAACCTTTTGAAGACTAGAATGTTACCAGGCCTACCTCCCGTAGGTGATGGATTGCAAACGCCTCCATTCTGACAGGGGTTGCTTGAGCAGTCTTCCGTAGCTGTTAGCAAGCAGCCAGGAGATATATCCACCGACTCTTCCATGTGTGCATAGCTTCTTGGCTTGCTATTTAAAGGCAGCTCCTGTCCATTCAAATAAATGGAGTCCATACAGCCCCTGAAACCATTACCAACTTGCGGGCTTCTTCCATGCCTTGTTCCTTGTTGACGGATGTGCCCCCCAAAGAACACATAGTTATCCAGGTTCAGGGTTTTTAGAGTCCCTGGGGCTGTGCCTGATGCAGTGTGGACTTGGTCTAGAACCAATCTAGCATAGTTTCCATTCACTTCAAGAGCCACTGTGTGCCACTGCCCATCATTGACTTGGATGCTTTGAACAGAGACAATGCCAGGGCCACTTCCACAGTCAAATTTGTACTGCAGTCTTCCATTATGAATCTATAAGGAAAAAACAAAACAAAACACAATGCTTTTCTAGAACTAACTCTGGTCTCTGACCAAGAATCTATAAGAGGTGTGTCTGGCAAATGAAAGTAAATTCAAATGACAAATGCACATCAAACTGCATCATGAGAATGATTGTTAAATAAACACACACCTCTATATACATTTTCACAAATATTACATATTAAAATATTAAATATATTAAATATTAAAAGCAGTAAAAGTCAAAACTCAGTAAGTGGGCATAATACCCATCATTTTAAATATATGTAGGATACTTCCTCTGTAAATTTAAAATATCAGTAAAATGGAAAAACTAGAGATTATAAATGCTTATAAAACACTGAAATGAATGTCTGTGCAAAGCAAAAGAATCTTTCATCCCACAAAGTATATCAAAGAATTCTTTGAAATGTACAACTTATCTGTCCATCTTGCTTTACTCACCTTTTCAAACTGACAATCAGAATGTAAAATGGAATTGATAGTTTTCTAAGTTTGCTCCAACTGTAGGTGCTAATTGCTTATGCTTGTAATTCTAGCTACCCAATCACAATTCAAAGCCAGTGTGGGCAGCAAAGTCCACAAGATTCTTATTGTCAATTAACCACTGAAAAGCTGGAGGTGTGAATCAAGTGATAGGGCAACAACCTTCGGCAAAAATGCCAAATACATACCTCCAAGATACTGTAGTCGGTTCCCCGAGCATACATTACAACTGCATGGGTTGAATAGGTTCTCAGCCTCATTGTCAATTTCATCTCTAACTTGTTTTCATTTTCCATCAGACGGTATTTCACAAAGCTGTTTCCAGTAAATGTTATAGATGAACTCCCTGTGAATCACAAAGAGGAAGACTTAGTTGCTACTGTCAGTGTCTATTCATCTCTATGTTTGACTCATCGTAATACATGCATTTTACATTATCTTTTGATTCCAGTGAAAAATACGTAAGAAATTTGGACAGTGATTCTTTAAAATAAAATTGTGCTTTGTCGCTGCACTCTTACCTGGGCACTGTGCCAGTCTGCCGCCAGGACACACACAGGTGTACGCCTCTTCTCTGGGGTCAGCAACGCATTCAGAGCCTGCGGGGCATGGGTTCCCATCACACCCATGGTGGACAGGTGGGCATTTTCCCTCTTTATTTTAAAATAAGAGGGGACAGAGAAACAGGAACATTTTAAAAAAAGGAAAGATCTCTACAGAGATTAAAATCCAAGTAAAATACTCCTTTCACCCTCATTTTAATATATTCATGTATAGTACCTGTGCAGAGACACACAGCTGTCCTGTGGTGGCGGGGAGTCACAAAACTCAGCCTGGCTGTGCTGTGCGTCGACATAACGTTTTCATCCACTGATACCTTTTCATCACAGAACCTCCATGGGCAATCCAGTCCCGCACAGAGCTTGTGAAATACATCCAGTATCCTAACCCCTATGATTTCCTCAATATCAGTCACAGAAGAATTAATCTTGTGTAGGAGTTGTTTTGTGGAAAGCTGGGCGCTGCTACCTGATTTCTCTACAAAAAGTAAGACATCCAGATGTGGATGTGGTTCAGAGGGCTGCAAACTCACGATCTGTACGTCGGTCCTCCTCACACCCAGGATGTTCCGCAGAGCTCGCTGGAAGTTGCGCCAGTAGTCACCAACAAACTCCTCTGGTGTGAGATTGGCAAAGCGAATAGCGATGGTGTGGTTCAGCATGTCCTGTGTCATCTGTCTGACATGCACTGTGATGTCTGCCATGGTGGTGAACTTCCCATCGGTTACACTGACGTTAAGAAGGTACTGCCCTATGTCTAGCTTTTTGTGTGCGATCAGCTTACCCCCGGTGCTGGAAACAGAGAACAGGTTGTCCATCTGGGGATCGAGACTATAGGTTAAGGTGTCATACACATCTTGGTCTGTTGCGTGGATCTTCCCAATGACACCACCTGAGTATTCCTCTCCAGAAGCAGTAATAAAAATCTCTAGTGGCAAAATCGCAGGAGGATGGACGCTTTCCTCAATGACTCTAATGTCAATATGTGCCAGAGATGACAGTGGAGGTTTTCCATTATCTGTCACCTATGAGAAGAGTCAGCATTGTCTTTGTTAATAAAAACATGTTCATTTTGTTCAGGTTATACAAACTTACCAACTGTTAAATACTCATTTCTCTATATGGGAGGCCTAATACGAAGGAAGAAAACAAATAACCCTCATAGACCTTTTACTAATTCATACCAAAGCTCATCTCATCACTCCTACAAGTAATGTCACAAATGTCTCAGCAAGGTGACAAAATGAAGGTGTGCAAATACAGAGGCCATACCCACATACATTTCCGTTTGTTCCAAAAATGTAAGGTAACTATAAAAAGCGAAAAAGCTCTTCTCTGTGGGTCTACAACAAAATGGTAACGTAAGCCATTGCTACCTTAACATGCAGAAAGTAATGATCCTTAGCTTTCCTCTTGATGGCAGCTGCTGTCTGGAGGACTCCTTGCTGGTTCACTTCAAAGGCTCGGTCTTCATTCCCACTCACAATGGTAAAGAAAAAGGGTGGGCCGTTGTGAGAAGAATCTCTGTCAGTCACCACTAGCTGCAGCACACTGAAACCCACTGGCTTGTTTTCCTGCACCGAAATTTAAAAACCAGAGCAAAAAAAAGAAAATCTTTCAAAACAATCAAGTTAATACGTTTTGGGATCTTTTACAATATAAAATATACATGGGATCTTTTACAATATAAAATATACAAGCACAGCTTTCTTGCTGATCTACGTGCAAGGAAGAGGAGGAAGTATGGTGGAGGGACATGGAAGGTGGTGGGGAGAGGGTGGGAGGAAGGGAGCTGGGACAGGGAATGTATTTGAGAGGAAAGAATGGGAAGGGTGGAGAAGCAGCAGACTCAGAAGCCTAGGGGTGAAGAGGTAGAAAAAAAATGGGGTTATGGTAGAAATGGGGAAAGAAGAAGAGCAAGGGAATCAACAGCAGAAGGGATGATTATGAGAACAAAAAGAGGACAGAGAATGATGGCAACAACTCAAAAATGTTCATCTTTCAGCATAAGCAAAGACTCCTCTAATTTTATTTTTCCTATTTTTCTGAAACATAGTCTTCTGAAGGGAAAGGTATTTCAAACGAGCTACTAAGTTCAATGACAGCTCATTTCAAGAATTCTTCCTGAAGCCTTTACCACACCACGCTCACCTGGATGATTACACTATAGTTTCCCTTGGAGAAGATGGGAGGATTATCATTGACATCAGACACATCGATGTTCACAGTGGTTGTGTTGACTCTGGGAGGACTGCCATTATCAGAAGCTTGAACTGTGAGTGTGTAACCTGAAATCTTTTCAGGGAGAAGACAGAGAATGCATTATTATTTTCACAGAACCAATGAACCAGGATTAACTGCCAAGACTTACTGAACTCTGTCAAGATAATTCTCTACACTGCAAATGAGTGCACTGCAAGTAATACGTACTTTTTCAACAGAAAAAGTTACCCAAAATGATCAGATTCTCCACTGTTTCTCCAAAAGGTCTTATTAAAGTGTTTTATTGCTAAAAAAAAAACAAAAAAAAAACCAAAAAAAAACTTGCAGTTCTTTTATAGAACTAATACAGACAAGTAATACAAATGGGTAGGAAAAAGTGTTAACATAACTCAAATGCCACTGCTTCAGTAATAACACAGAAGGCAGCCTTCCCTAGGGGCCAAATCTTGCTATTAGTCAGAAATACACAGCCATGAGCTGTCTCTCACCTTTGAGTGCTGACTCATTTCCAATACCTGAGGCCATGCCAGATCACTCTCTTCCTCAATTTCACACATGGATTGTGCTTAGCTCTCTAAATCCCTCAAGATAATTTCTGTGACCTCCTACAAGAGGAATCCAGCTTTTTTTCTTAGGATTCCTGTTAAGCTCTTTCTTCCAAAGTAAGTGGTGAAAGCAGCCAGAAATCTAACTCCCTCAGTAATATTCTGCAGAACATTAGTTCTGCAAGAATGCTCCACTCAACTAAAAAAGGGGCTGCCAGAGCAAATTAGCTAGAATAAAACCACTGGCTAATTCCTCTATCTCACAGTGGAAACAAGTATATTAAAGGACCTGGGTTTAGTTTTTATTTTTATTTTTTAAATAACTATGTGTTATGGTACACGCCTATAATCCCAAAACTAAGTAGGTTGAGGGATGAGACTCTCAAGTTGAAGACCCGTTTAGACTTTACAGTAAGAATCTGTTTCAAACGAACAAGGAAAACAAACCAAACCAAACCAACCCCCCCCCCCAATTTAAAAAACAATCCAAATTTTCCCATGCCTAACTGTCATGCTTCCTAAACTCTTGGAAAACTCCTCTTCAAAAATCATAGGTCAGGAAAAACAAAACAAAAAACCCTGAGAATCAAATTGCATTTTAAATATTTACATCCTTGCTTATCAGTTCCTGAGAAGAAGGCTAGTTCTGTTTGTTTTGGTATTTTACGTTCTGCCCAGCAGATACGAACACAAGGTATTTGTTTATTGATTGGTAATTTGTATACAACTTAAACCGAAGTCTTTCACTTACAGTTTCCCGGTCAAGAGATTTGGTAACTTTCACTTCTCCCCTGACAGGGTCAATTGTAAAAGGGCTTCCTTGGTTGCCGTCTATGATGGAGTAGTGGATGTGGCTGTTTGAAGGTCCATCAGCATCATCAGCCACAACCTAGAAAATATCACTCTGTTTAGGAGAGAGCTAAAGAAAGAACAACTGTCTATAAAAGGGGCCATATAACGAAGCTAAGGACAGCCACTCTAATAGCCTAACAAAAAACTTTGGTTCTGTGGTGCTAGCGATTGCACTCATAGCCTCCTGTATGGTAGGTAAGTACTCTAACATAAGCTACATACCGACATCTTAGGTAGCTCTAACGATATTTTCAAATAGAGCTACTATGAAACTGGACTGACTTTACTAACAGTTACAATAAAGGTCTAGAAGAAAGCAGTAGAGAGAAATGATTCACCGTAATGACAGGCTGCTCAAGAACAGCATCTTCACTGATGACCGTCGTGTAGGTGTCTTGGCTGAACACTGGGGTGTTGTCATTGATGTCGGTGACATTAATGTTCACAGTTGCCAGATCGCTTAGTGAAGGCGTGCCTCCATCTGTGGCTTCTATGGTCAGGTAGTACTCATGGGAGCTTTCATAATCCAGATTCTCAATGATAAATATGGCACCTGCAGATAGCACCAAAATTACTTCCAGGACGTTATAATTCCATGACCTTCTCTTATTTTCATTTAACAGATAACATTGTTAAACAAAAATAGTTTCCATTATAGCAAGGTTTACCATTTATGTGTTTTTTGATTTCCAAGTCTATCAAATAAACAATTATGAAGTTACCAACCTCTAGATCTTTCATTTCTCTTAATTATTTTTCTGATACTGACTGTGATATTTAAGCTGCTTTCCATTCAATGCAACTCATAATAAACATAATAAAAATTTTAAAACATTCGATTCTGTGCTTTTCTATTTCCTTATTGTATTGAATCATTAAAAATTGCTTTTGGAGTTCTAAAAGTAACCATTTTATGATAGGGACTAAAAATACATTTTGAAACAGCATTATCACACACCTATTTATCACAAATGGCCACACACAAGTAAGTAGTTTGAAAGGGCAATGTCTTACAATGCCCTAAGACTTAATAGCTATTCTAGACCACTGGCTGATAAGGCCCCATGCAGTGTGTATGCAACAGGAGTCAAGAAGTGTCTCTGACTTTAGACCTTGCTGGTGGTGTTGTTGAGTGATTCAAACTACTTCAATGATTATGTGTCACCTGCTCAGTAAGGAAGACAGCACAATGAATATCAGATGCTTACTATAGAAACTAAGAGCTCAGAAGTTCAAAAGATGTTTCCACTTGGGAGGCTATTTCACATGCCTTTGACAGTGGGGATAAAAGAAGTAGTTACTCAAGGTCATCTATTATCAGGCATTCTTATCTCTACTAATGTGGGACACTTACATCATCTCTAAACTATTAGAATGTGATAATTCAGCTTTCTATTTTAAGATAATGTGCTTTGTAGCTTATAATGGCTATGTCAGAAAACTATTTTACTAAGTTGAACCAACCCCATTTGGAAACAACAGAAAAAGAACATGGGTTTTATCTTTCAAGATTTCCACTCATTACTTTGCTTTGGGTAAGGTGCCAAACCAACTCTGCGGTTTGGGTGGAGGAAGGCTCCTATTATTTACATAGTAGGTTACCTGTTTTAGAATCAATGCTGAATTTTCCATGCTCATTTCCACTTATTATTGAGTAGGTGATTTCCGCATTTGCTTCAATGTCTCGACTTGCTGCATACACTTGCAGGACTTCTGTCCCAATGAGAATGTCCTCAGACACAGTAGCACCATACTCACGGTACTCAAACACAGGTGGATTGTCATTTATATCCAAAACGGACACAATAACAGTGCCAGTAGCCGTCAACCTTCTTGGCAAACCTTGGTCTACAGCTTTCAAAATAATGGTGTACACTGCCTGTAGTTCTCTATCCAAAGGCCTTTCTAATTGAATAATTCCAGATAACTCATTAATGGAGAACTGTTCATCAGCAGAGTCAATCAGTGAGTAGGAAATCTTCCGATTCAAGCCTGTTGCCACATAAAAACGTGTCAGAGGATTTCATAGAAGGAAATTTAAATAGTGTGTCACATGCTTTAAAAAGTAACAAGCTAGTAGATTTGTTGATTTAAAATAGACATGTCACAGATAACAAATTAGCTCCATAAAAGTTTTTGAAAGATTTGTAAAACAATAACAATACAGTATTTCTGTTAAGATCCTGTGGTACACAGCTCCTTTGACACTAATAATTTCTTCACAAAATAACACTTCAGTGATCCAATGAGACATGAAAACCAGTTAATGGAACTGCTCACTAGAATTTCTGCAATACTGCAGAGACATTATAGTAGTAATTTCACTGCATGTCAATTTGAGACTTCAAATATGTATTTAAAAATTAAGTTATTCTGAGGGTTACATTCTACGACAAAGGACAAGCTAGTACAGATGCATGAGATGAGGTAACAGGCTGTACTGGGCATACCGTATGAAGACACAACGTTTGCTAGAGGTATGTACCTGCGTCTGCATCCGTGGCCTGCACTCTGGTCAACAGTGTCCCTGGCTCGGTGTTTTCAAACACGGTAATGGTGTATGGATCAGCAGTGAATTCAGGGGCATTATCATTCACATCTTCTAACATGAGCACAATATTAGCTTGACAGAATCTCCCACCTCCATCTGTGGCCTTCATGAGGAGATGATAAACTGCTTGTTCCTCACGATCAAGGGGGGCTAATGTTTTTAGTTCACCTAAACACAAGTGGAAGTAAATGGATTAATTTGACATTGGTGCGTCTTTTCTTTTTTTCCCTCTTATGATGACAAAATCTGAATAGAAGACTTCATAAAGAACAATTTTTCAGGGACCGCTCATGAACCTAGCAAATTGCAAGTTCTAGCTCTTTCCATCACAAGGACTTGAGAACAAGAGCCTTTTATATGACAATGTTGGCAAGTTAAAATGGCTATTGGAATATGCCCAAGTTAAAAAATGCAGTAAGGATAAGGAAAATACCACAAATCATTTTAATTATGAGAAACACTGACATACAGACTTAAGATCACAAATTAAAGAAACTATATAAATAAAATACACACTATGTAAATAAACGGGCAGATAACTTGAAACCTACTTGATTCTTTTTAGTGAAATAGTTTAACAACCTAATTTCAATCATGCCTTAAGTGATACCGTTGCTGCTTAGGTTTTAATGTCATCCCAAATTTTATACATTAAATTGCTGTGTAGACTTCTAAACGATGTTAATTCTACAGCATCAACCCCACAGCATTTGAAAAGAACAAAATTTAACTTCCTAATTTTGTATGTAAACTAAAATCACTCATACAACATGATTCTGTTGGAAATGCATAATTAAATTTGTCCTGGTTCTATCATTACCTGTGTCTGGATTTAGTTTGAATTTTTCTGCGCCAGAACCAAATAATGTGTAAGTAATTTCAGCATTGGAACGGATATCTGCATCCGTAGCAGAGACCTGCATAATCAATTTCCCAGGAAGGGCGTCTTCAGGAATGGTGTCTGAATATAAAGTCTGCAAAGATTTTAAACAATATTGTTAGAATAAAAACATTTGTAGTCAGCACTGACTGCCAGGGGAATAGAGAAAATCATTTCATTTGGCCCCAGAAAACGTAGGAAATGACTAAAGTTAATATTCAAAGAGCTTTTAAAATCTTAAAAAAAATTCATGTTAAATGAGAATCCAGGACATAGTTAACTTTATGGCCCTGACTCAGACCTGATAGTAGACCAACAGAATACTAAGAATTTTATGTTGTACAGTCAGTTTCATACTGAATTCTTAGGACAAAATACAAGTAGTCATCCATATTCACCTAAAATTCAGGGAATAAACACTTTTTATATCTGCTTATTTTCAAGTTCTGAAATATGTGTGTATGTGTGTATATACCATTTTTTTAAATATTTGAGACAGGAGTGACCCCTGTGTGATAGGAAAAAACAGATTCTTCAAAGCCACGGAAAGGACAGGTAAGGGCAGACAATTCTATTATCCTATCTGATCCTTTCATCCCTTTTAACCTTCAAACATAATAGTTGTTTATTAAAGAATCCATGTCATAAATGAATACAAAAACATCAGTGGAAGGTTTTGGTGAATTCACTGAGCTCAAGTATATGGGTATTTTATGATTTAGGAAAAATACTTGGGAATATTGAGAATTAAAAGTCTAGGGCCTTAATTTGATTATTTCCTAAGATGTTATTTAGTTTCCTTTTTTTTTTAGAGAAGAAAGGACTATTTTATTAATTATAATTCCTAATTTTTAATATATAATTTTTATTGTAAAGATACTATACAGAGGGGTCACAGTTATATGAGTAAGGTAATAATTACATTTCCTATCAAGCATAGTTACCCCCATCCCTTCCCTCCCCACCTCCCCAACTCCCCCCCCTCCTGCCTTGCTCCCCCCTCCCCCAAAGTTGTAAAGTTCGTTTTCAACATTGTGTCTTGTACATCTCATTGTTACAATGGGTCAACCTGTATCCTTATTTCAGCATTTTGTTGTTATCCTTCCCCTCCCCAAATTAAAAAAATGTATATACAAAATGCAGGGCATGGGCATCTTCCCCCATGGTTCATGTTTAGTTTCTAAAAGAGAAGACGCAGACGTAGTCCCTCCTCCTCTATCAAACATATCACCACAAAGTAAAAATATGGATTGGAATGAATGTCTCATCTCTCGGGAGTTGTTTCTCTTGCCCTCAAGGTGAATTGCTAAGTGTCCATTTGCCTAAGTACAGCTCTGATACTTTTCCCAGCTATAACACATCTCATACTTGAGGGGTATCCGACATTCTTCAGGTGCTCTGTCCTTTCTTTTTCAAAACCACTATCCTCTCTACCACTTTTCTTGAGTCTATCATATATTTCTTCCTTTTTCTACTCTTTGTCTTCTGGGTTGGCACATAGTAGGATCTGTGGTCAGATGTCCATCCACATAATGATCCTTAGGCCTCCATATCCAAATCAGGCACAGAATTCAAATGGTCGGATTTACTTCTTGACCATCTTTTAGCAACTGCATACCTCTGCTTGTCATCCACTTCTTAATTCTTTCTCACCCCCAGGGACATAGCACAGGTATCACTGTCTTCCTTCCTTCTCCCTTCATAAATACCCACCTCTTCATTTTCTTCTTTTCTGTTTATCTTCTCAAATTAATTCAATTATCAGCTATCTCCACAGCAAATACCAAGTTTACAGAGCTATTCCCAATCTTATTATCTAATGATATGACCCATTAACTTAAACTTAACAAATCTGAACTGGAAAACTCGACTTGCTTTCCCTAAAACCCAGGTTTACTTCTGACACATTTCAGGCCTGAGTTCACACTTGTGTCATGTTGCCACATCCATTCTCCTATGTAATACATCAAGGAAAATGTGCCTACATTTTCTTTTCTATTTTTTTTCTAAATAGCTTTAAGTAGTTGTACAAAGGAGTTGCCATTCAACAAAGCAGTTTATGAATACAGTGAATCTTGTTCAATATCACCCCTTTCAACATTCTTACCCACCCAGCCCAACCTATTCTTTCCCTCACTTCCCTTAACTTTAGGTTAAATAGTTAGATTTTTTTCTTTTGCTTTTTGACAAAGCAGTGTATGTGTACAGTGCTTCATGATCACTTAAATATCTTCATTCCCCGTCCCCTTCTACCTTGGACCCACCTGTTCCTTTATATGTCTCATTTCTATGGCATATACAGTGAATTCTTGCCTGCAAGAAGTTCCCCTACTTAATGCTTCTCCCCTTCTCCCCTAGACCCCACCTTACTTTCTAGCAAGTACCCATTTTCTGGTATTTACTTTGTTGTGCTTTGACTTAAGTCTTTTTACAGAATGACACTATTTGCCCTTTCCATAGCATCTATCACACTACAATTAATTCATCTGAAATCCCTTGCTTAAGCACCCAGTGTGTTTATTCGTAGATTTATAGGCACATTCTGGCTATTACAAATCAGGGAAACCATGCAATGTAAGTTTCTCTGGGTCTGGTTTACTTCACTTAATATAACTTTTTCCAAGTCTTTCCATTACAAACATGTTCATGGAATCATTATTTACCATAGGCAAGATAGAGAATCAGCCCAGATGCCCTTCAATGGATGAATGATCAAGAAAATGTGGTATGTATACACAATGGAATTTTACTCATCCATCAGAAAAAATGATATGATACCATTTGTAAGGAAATGGGAAAGACTTGAAAAAACTTTACTATGCCCACATTTTTTTTTTATTGTAAAGGTGATATACAGAACTAGAGCAAATAATGCCAAGCAAGGTAAGCCAAAATCAGAGACAAACAGCACATGGTCTCCCTAATATGTGGATGTTAAATCCAAAATGTAAAGAGATACAACAAAGTAAACAGGACTCAAGAAACAAAGGACATCTACTTAATTTGTCATATGATTTCTAAATGACTCCATGCTCTTGACCTCATATATGTTGTGTGTGTGTGTGTGTGTGTGTCTGTGTGTGTGTGTGTGTGTGTGTGTGTGTGTATATGCACATCTGAGGAAAGCTAGGAGGGCAGAGAATCAGAGGGAAATGGGGAAAAAATACAACAGAGGGGCCCATCAGCTATACTAGACATTGATGAAAATGAACTAAGCAACTCAAGGGCTGCGATGGGAGGGAGGGAATGAAAAGGAAAGAGAGAAAAGCTTACAATAGCAAAATAAAAGAAATGCACATATCACCCAACATTGAAGAAATAGTTGTACTGTCAAAGCCTGTAGAATTCACAAACTTTGTGGACCAAGATAATGACAGTTTGCCTTTTGAAGGTTAAAATGTGTTTGTGACTTGAACTAAGTATCACTATCCCACAATACTGTGAAATTTGGTGAAATTTATGGAATCACTTATTTTCAGTAAAAATTATTTTTTTAAACTGTATTTTTTGTCTTTTCTTTTTTTTGGTACTGGGGATCGAACCCAGGACGTTGCACTTGCTAGGCAAGCGCTTTGCCACTGAGCTATATCCCAGCCCTAAAAATTATTTTTTTTTAAAGTTCATGTACAGAGGGGTTACAGTTATGTAAGTCAGATAAGGAGTACATTTCAACAGTGTCACCCCTCCCTCATATTCTCTCAGTTTTTTTTCCCTTCTAACTCCTCTCATCCCTAAGTTGTACAGTTTATTTCCAACAAAGTGTCTAATGAGTATCACTGCTGAATTAGTTTACTCTTGGTCCTAGGCCTACATTTTCTTTTTTTTTTTTTTTTTTGAGTAAGTTTTTTTATTGTGAAAATGCTGTACAGAGGGATTACAATCACATGAGCAAGGTAATGAGTACATTCCTTATCAAGCATTGTGGCCTCCTCCTTTGTTTTTCCCCTAACATCCCTGCCTTCCCATCTCCACGACTACATTCCCCCCACCCAAAGTTGTAAAGTTCGTTTTTCAACCTAGCATTTTGTAAATCTCATTGTTGCAATGGGTTCACCTGTATCCCTATTTAAACAATTTGTTTTTTCCCTTCCCCTCCAGAAATTATACCAACATCAAATACAGTGAAAACAGGTTTATACCGTGGGGGAGGGACATACGAAGCAACAAAAAAATCACCTTATAAATACGTTAGGCAAAAATGAACCCCAAGATAAGGATTTAAATGTTTTTTTTCTTTCTTGTGATAGTTTCCAACATATTTATAAGATGATTTCTTTGTTGCTTTGTATGTACCCTCCCCGCCCCCCCCCACCCCCGCCCCCCGGGTATAAGCCCTGCTTTCACTGTATTTGATGTTGATATAATTTGTAGAGGGGAAGGGAAATAACAAACTGTTTAAATAGGGATACAGGTGGACCCATTACAACAATGAGATGTACAAGACATTATGTCGAAAAAGGAACTTCAACTTTGGCAGGGTGGGGGGGTGGGGGGGTCTCGTAGGGGGGTGTGGGGCTGTGGGAGTGTAGAGGGGAAGGGATGGTATGGGGAAACGAAGGAGGCAATAATGCTTGATAAGAAATGTACTCACTATCTTGCCCATGTAATTGTAACCCCTCTGTATGTTATTTCCACAATAATAATAAAAAATGCTCATCCGCCCTAGCCATAAAAGAAATATAAATCAAAACAATATTGCGATACCGCTACATTTTCTTATTTGGCATCTTTACATCTGTCACTCCTCCACCACATCTGCTTATTCTATTGTCTTTTTGCTCTCATTCTTTTTATCCAGGTAGCTGTCACCATCCTACCAAACTGAATTTCTTTAGGAACTATTGGCTCATTATACATGTATCTTTCAGGTATAATAGATTAAAGGGTACCTCCCTATTTTCTGGAACAGAGTTCAAATTCTCTGGAATAACCACATCCTTTTATATTCTTTGCCTCACTACTTCTTTCCCATAATTCCCCATTTGGGGTCAATGGAATCACTATTCCCATAATTTCCTTTACTTCTACTCCTAATCATGGAAGCATGACTTCTGTGAAGCGGAGCTCACTGCCTCTGCAGTGTTTCCTCATCCCCAGCTCCAGTGCTCACGCCTGACTCTTATGTCCCATCTTAACCCTGAATATTCTTCTCTCATCCAATGGTGAGCCCCAAGGGCACAGGAGCCTTCTGATAAGTTCTTTGCTTCTTTGGTATGCAGAAAAGCAAACACCCCATTGTGGTTTGTTAGAGCAAAGCAGAGCTTCATAGGAAGAACTGCATGCCAGATGTTTCCCCAAAGTAACTTTATCTTCGTTTTATGAGAATCCCTTCATGAAGAGTTTACAAAGGTAAGACAACATTGTCATGCTGTCCATAATGTACAATTTAGATTAAAACTAAATGTTTTCAAGTCCAAACTGTAAATTATAAAGGTTTTACCTACTCTGCATCCTGCAAAATAGTTGATTTCCCAAGTCTTGACCTTATTTAACACTCCACTCTGCTTAAATATTAAGTGATGATATAAAATGCATCTGAGGTATACCACCACTGAATTATAGTCTCACAGAAAAAATTAAGGATACTTTCGGTTCATCATAAACTTAAGGAGAATGTGGCCTACCTTTTCACAAACTGGACTGTTGTCATTTGCATCAAGAACTTTCACTTCAACTATGGCTTTAGAAGAGAAGGTCCCGTCAGTTGCTGTGATTGTCAGAAGGTAGTTGTCCTTTTGTTCCCTGTCTAGGGGTTTCTTTACATAGACTTTCCATTCATTCTGTATATTTTCAACAGCAAACTGTCCCAAAGTATCGCCTCCTATGAAATCAATGGAGGAAGATGACAAATTTGTTGAACTCAAAGGGTAATTAATGGGAAAAATAAACTGTAAGAAAGATACATGGTGTTGCAATTAAAAATTTAAGAATTTATAAATAAGCAAAATTCATATATATTAGGCTTTCTCCTTACAAAAGAAAAACACCTCAAAGCATCACTAAAATGTGTATTTAAACACAGCAGCTATAATGCAACCCACACTGAAGCTATAATTATTTCCTTTTGACACATTTCTCATACACTAGGTATTTCTTATCTAAGTTATACCTAGTGCATAAGAAATATATCAACAGAATGATATCAACAGTTCAATAGAAGGAGTGATAATAAAAATCAAGTCTAGTGCTAAAACACTTGAAATGCAGCTTCACAGATTTCTCTTTATTTTAGATTTTTTTTTTTTTTGTCAGTTACTGTGTTGAACTCAGGGCGTCCTGCTCTTGCTTGGCTAAGCTTTTTCTGCTCCAGGCTGGAGCTTCTACCATTTGAGTCATGACAGCCATTTCTGGCTTTTTGCTGGTTAACTAGAGATAAGCTTGCTATGAACAGCTATTCTCAGAGATCTTCCTCTTGAGTAGTTTAGGATTACAGGTGTGAATTGCCAGTGCCCAGCTTATTTTAATATTCTGGACTAAAACCTCTAACTCTCAACTTCCTTAAAATCCCATCTAACATACTTGTAATACAATTCAACTTAAACCATGTGATTGAAATTCTTTCTTTTCTATGTGTGTGCCAGTACTGAGGCTTGAACTCAGGACTTGGGCTCTGTCCTTGAGCATCTCTGTGCTCAAGGCTAGTGCTCTACCACTTGTGTCACAAAAGCACTTCCAGCTTTTTCTGTTTATGTGGTACTGAGGAATCAAACCCAGGGCTTCATGCATGCTAGACAAGCAATCTACCACTAAGCCACATTCCCAGCCATAGCTGAAATACTTTACCTGTTATAAAATATGTAACTTGTCTGTTAATCTCTTCAGAATCAGCATCAGTGGTACTTAAGATGGCAATTACACCCCCTGGAGGATCATCTTCACTCACAGTCCCTTTGTAAATCTCGGCTGTGAACCGTGGTGGACTATCATTAACATCGGTGACAGTAACATCTACAAGGGCTGTGGAAGACAACTGCACCTTGTCACCATGATCTGATGCAACCACTTTAATCTGGTAACTGCGTCTCTCTTCATGGTCAAGTTCCTTCAGAGTTGTAATCCAGCCTGTTTCTACGTTAATGGCAAAAGACTCAATGATGTCCACACTTTGTGACTGGTCTAGACTGTACATAATTTGGCCATTGGCTCCTGAATCCAGGTCAGATGCTCTGACTTGGATGACTTTACTGCCCCCTGGCAGGTTTTCAACAATAAATGCTTCATAGGGATTGGATTCCAAGACTGGGCTGTTATCATTTGCATCTTTCACTTGGATACTAACATCTACAGAAGCCACTACTTCATAATCATCATGAATGCACCTGGCGAGTATGGCAAACTGATACCACTTTGTCGTCTCATGATCAAGCCTCTTCTCCAGTTTCAGTCTCCCACTCTGTTTGTCAATCACAAAGAATTCATCTCTATTACTTTCTGGGGTGTTCCCTTTGATGAGGCTATACAAAACAGCACCGCTATGTTCTGCTCTGATCAGATCTATTTCGGTACCAATAGGCATGTCTTCTGAAACAGTGTAGGTATAAAAAGGCTCTGAAAATTTTGGAAGCTTTATTTCCGGTGGAAGTATTTTTACATAGACAGGAACAACAGATTCTTTTGATGGCGACCCATTATCTACAGCTCTCACGAAGAAAGTAAAGATCTCATTTTCTAAGCCAACTAGACTTTCCTTGGTGGTAATTATGCCCGAGAGTGTGTTAATTTCCAAATTTTCCATAACACTTTCAGAATCTGCTTCGATGGTATAAGTGACATCAGCATTGGATCCCTCATCAGCATCACTGGCAAAAACTTTAATGACTGATGTTCCTTTGGCTACACTGGATCCGACGTTTACCTCATACTTGGTTGCTCGGAACTGTGGAGCATTATCATTGTCATCTGTTAGGATGACATTAATGGTGCAGAAAGCAACTTTTCCTCCAGCATCCTTAGCCATCAGGCGAACTGAGATCACTTTCTCTGTTGGAGTCTCTCGATCAAGTTTTTCCAAAGTGAATATCTGTCCTCTGTCATTTATGTAAAATCTGTCTTTGGCAAAGTCGTTTACAATATGGTAAGTGATGTGTCCATAAATGCCAGAGTCCCTATCAGTCGCTTTGACCTCAACCACTAGGGTATGCAAGGGAGCGTTCTCTGCCAGTTCCACTTCATATTCATTCTGGAGAAAAACAGGACTGTGCAAATTACTTCCAATTACAGTTACATGAACCTGGACTGAACTTCTAAAAACCCCATCAGAAACAGAGACATTGAGTGCATAGAATGGCTTCAAGGTGTGCCGTCGCAGGTTTGAGAGTGTGATAATCCCTGTTTTGCTGTCGATGACAAAATTTTTATGATCATTGCCAGACACAATGGAATATTCCAACTTGTCTATGTCTGTACTGTCTGCATCATAGGCTTTTACACATATCACAAAATGCCCATGAGCGGCATGCTCACTGATTTTGGCTTGGTAAATCTGTTGATCGAAGAGTGGCGGATTGTCATTGAGGTCAGTGACGTCCACGGTGATGATTACTTCACTGCTCAGCTGGGGCATGCCTCCATCAACAGCTCTTACGAAAATCTTGTGCTGTGGGAACTGCTCATAATCCAAAGTTCTGACAAGTGAAATGAGACCAGTGCTGCTGTCTATATGAAAATGGTCATGACTCTTACTATGATTTCCAAACATCTGGTAGGAAATTCCCCTGTTTGGTTCTGAATCAGCATCCGTGGCTCTAACTTGAACGACCGATGTTCCAATTACAGATGCCTCTGACAGGGTCGCAGAGTAAGACAGTTGCACAAACACGGGAGGGTTATCATTGATATCTTCCACTATGATGTCAACGAATACTTCAGCATGAGCCCCAGTTAAGGAGTCTGTAGCTCGAATGCTCAGTTTATACGCCGGGTGGGACTCAAAATCCAGAGGAGCTATGACATTGATAACTCCAGTATTGAAGTTAATGGTGAACTGACTAAATGGATCTCCATCTGTGATGCTGTAGAACACTTTCAAGCCTTCTGGACTGTTGGCTTGGATGTGGACCACTGGGCTATGCATCTGGATGTTTTCTGGGATCTCTGCACTGTAGAAAGGTTTTTCAAACACAGGCATGGCTTTATTCATAACTGTGATTGGAACTATAACTTCAGCTGAAAAAGGTGGGTTTCCCCTATCTTTTGCAACTACTGTGACAAGATATTCTTTATTTAAGGTGTCAAGTTCAAATTGCTTTTTCAGAGAAATTTCACCAGAGGGTCCAATTTGAAAGTGGTCATGATGCTCCTTCAGGTAGTAGTGTACTTCCCCATTTCTGCCACTATCTCTGTCTACAGCAGTGACGGAACGAATGATATGGCCTACCTCGGTATCTACCTTAACAACTGCATAGTAGGGAAGATTGACAAACACTGGTGCATTATCATTTTGATCTTCGACAGTGACTTTAACAATAACATGGGCCACTGCCGAAGGCTTATGTTCTTGGGTCACTTCGACAACCACATCGAACAACTCTTGCTGCTCACGATCAAATGGGAGGCCAGTGGTTGACAGTACTCCTGAAGTACGGCTGATTTTAAATCTGCGATCTGGATTAAGGATATGATAGAACAAAGGCTCGTTGATTGGATTCCCAATAGCAGTAATGACAGCTAATGTCCTGGCTTCAGTGGAGTTCTCTTTCACTTTTGCAGAGTAGAAATCTTGGGTAAACTTCAATTGACTTTCTTTGCTTTCTTTCACATTAACTTTCACAGAGGTAAAGCTGGTAAATCTGCCATCTGAAGCTCTAATGGTTAACTCATAACGACTTCTTAACTGAGTTGTGTTTTGTACAGTTATAGTGCCAGTCTTGTAATCCATAGAAAACTTCTCCCCAATGTTGCCTTCTGTGATGGAGTATATTAACTGGGAGAATGCACTGGAATCAGCATCTGTAGCATTTACTGTGATGACTTTTACACCTTTGTATGTTGGCAACAAAAGAGATGTTTCATATAATGACCTGGAGAATACAGGAGGGCAATCATTGATGTCAATTACATGTATAGTGACATTAGCAGCATATTCAGCAAACAGACGTGGTGTTCCCATGTCATGCACTTGCACAGTGAAGTGAAAAACACTTGTTTCTTCATAGTCCAAACTTAGGACTGTGTGAATAGCACCAGTGCTGGAGTCAATAGCAAAATACTTATGCACAGAAGGTTCGACAATGTGATACACAAGCAAGGCATTGGATTCTTTATCTGCATCAGTTGCTCGAATCACTAGGGGGGCATTGCTGTCTGTGAGGACAACACTGTTGATGGATGCAGATTCACTAATGAGTCCTGAATATTCTGGCTGTATGAAAACTGGTGAGTTGTCATTCTCATCCTGCAGGTGCACTAGAACAGTTGTATTGGTGGATAAACCAGCCATGTTGGTTCCTTGTACTGTCAACATATAAACTGGCAAAGTTTCAAAATCCAGGGCTTTCTGAGTGATGATACTTCCAGAATGGGGATTGATATCAAAAGCATCACCTAGATTCCCATCTTTTATTTCATATACCACTGACGACTGACTATGGGCTGTAACCATTCCAACAAAACTTCCGATGCTGATAGTCTCACTAATTTCCACAGAGTATTCCTTGGATGTAAACTTGGGAGAGGCATTGTCAGCAATTGTGACAATGATGTGTACAGAAGTAATTTCACTCAGTGGTGGGTCACCTTGATCAGTAGCTTTTACTATCAAATCATATTCTAGTTGGTTACTTCGATCTAATTCTTTGGCAGTTTTTAGACAGCCCAAGATGGGATCAATTGTAAAAGAATTTCCAATATTTCCTAGAAGGCCAGAAAAACAAAAACAGAAACAAAACATGTTAGAGATAAGCACAAGGACCAACAGAAGTTAATAGTTGAAGAAAAGAAATCTTTCTTCAAAGATATTCTGACACTCAGAAGTGCAGGTTAAAAAAATAACATTTGAATAGAACCCTTGTTTCATTTGTTGCCCACCCAAAAGAAGGCATGCTTTTCAGAAATTTGACCACAAATTGTTACAAATAAAAAGCAGGATTATTATATACCTAAAGCCAACTGCACTTTCTACTGGTTAAACTAGAAATGCACTGAGGAAAGACATGGCCATCCTTCCACTAAGAAGCAAGCTAGTAAATGGTTTTCCAATAGTCCCTCAAAATCTTTCTAGAACATATTTTATCTGTTGAGCATTTACCCCCTTGCCATTTCTCAAGATTCCTATTTATTATTCAAGGGAAGATTATAATTCATGGGGCAAATTTACACCATCATCCAAGAAAATTATCCCTTATTTTAAATAACGGAACTAAGAAACAATTTACTTAAGTTTTGAGAATTAAAAAAAAATATTTCCTTCTTAATCTTTTTCAGGTCAATTTATCTTCCAGTGCTCTCAAGAAGGGGACACTGTGCTTCTGAAGACACATGTGGCAATGTCTGATTGTTAAACTGGGAATGCAGTGTGTTACTGGCATTGGAGAGGACAGGAATGCTGGAAAATCCCCTTCAATACCCAGGATAGCCCCGCTACAATTTATCTAACTCCAAATGCCCAGAATGCTGCAGCTGAGAAACAAGCTCCCAAGAAAGACTGTTTTATTTCAGGCCTTTCCGGACTATACTAACACAGATTTAGATCTAACCTCAACTCCACAGTGGGCCATAGTTTTGTATCTTTGAAGAACCTCGCAGTTCTCGATAGCCCTTTGAACAGATCAAGGCTGTGTGAGGATGCTTACGTTGGATCCATCCATCCCTTTTCTGTTTCATACGTCCAGAATGCATTATTTTAGTCATAACACTGAATTTATTCTTCCCCAAAGAACTATTAAACTTTTCCCCAAACCAAGTTCACTTAACTGCTTTGTCAAGATCTTCCTCCTCCAGGCTTGCAATCAATGTGGCATTTCACAGACCAGAGCTACTTCGGTGTGGTCTGCAAACCAGGGAATTAACCAAGCACTTCTGTCTCCACGTCATTAACACGAAACATTACCTCTAACAGTCTTCATTTCCTTCCTTCCAAAAATCCCTGACAATTTTTCCTAAAGTCAGACCCAGCCTGGTTTTCATTACGTCTGTCGGGTTATGAATCCAGGCCTCCAGGCAGTGCCTCCGTCTGTGGAGGCCCTGAAGCTCTGAGCTGAACCCTGGCCCAAGAACAGTGTTCTGGTTCCTCTGCCAGGCTGCTCAGACACTAATTTCCGGCCTGTCTGTTTTAGAAGAGTCAGTGATCCCAGGATCTCTCTCATTGTATCTGTAGTCAGTCATCAGAACTTAGAGTCCTTTCTTCATGCTATCTGAGCCACACCCTAACCTGTCAAACTGTGAAAGATTGCCTGGCCTGACACGGGAGACTCTGGTAACCCTTGCCAGATGCCATCACTCCTTGGGCTTTGTACTTACATTTTTACTTACAGCTGTTTTGACAAAGCAGCTGACCTGTCAAAGTTTGTACTTGCTCATCTTTCTGTCTTACATATTTTCTAGAGTGAAGCCTTATGCTCAGTGAGGCCTCTGGCATGCCAAGTCTCAGATGCAGGAGCAGCCTGGTAGTATCAGAATGCATTACTTCCTGCACAACTTGTTCCCTATCTCCAGCCATTCTGGCATTCTTTTTGCCCTTCCATCAAGAGAGGATACTTTTATACGACCTCAGGAGCTTTGTATCTGCTGTGTCTTCTCCTCACATAGCCTTCCTCCACCCTTCACCACTCACTCATTGATTCAGCCTTTATCTGGACTCCTTATTCAGTATGCCTCTTCCTCTCCCCCACCCTACTTTTTTTTTAGTAGGATGTGTAATAATCTTGCTTTTTATGAGCCAAAAATTCAGAAATATTCTTTATCAGCTAGAGCATCCTAACTGATAGTAACCCTGAGCTTGTCCCTGATATGAAGAAAGTTAAGCTGGAATCCAGATAGTGACTTAATACATGGCTTCAACACATAAATCAAAGAAGAAAGCTTCAGAATTCTGGAGGAGACATCAGTAACACGGTTTGGGGAAAAATAGTGGGGGGTGCTGATTGGCGTGAAAGTTCTCCTGCTGATAACTGGTAGATTCAGCAAACTCTGAGATATATCTATAGTATTTGTGAACAAGCTAATAAGGCTGTGGGTTTTAGAAGTGTGTCCTGGGTTGGGGGCTCATTCATTCACTAAAGCTGAGATATGGTAATCTTAAATTGTCCTCTGTATTTAAACATTAGAGCAATGTTTGCTCTTAAGTCACAATTATATTCCCCACAGGGAGTATAAAACAGATGTCAGTTGGGCTGGGAAGGTGGCTCAGTGGTAGAGTGCTTGCCTTGCATGCATAAGGCCCTGGGTTCGATTCCCCAGCACCACATATGCAAAAAGAAAAAAAAAAAGCCAGAAGTGGCACTGTGGCTCAAGTGGTAGAGTGCTAGCCTTGAGCTGAAGAGCTGAGGGACAGTGCCCAGGCCCAGAGTTCAGGCCCCACGACCGGACCCAAAAAAAAAAAAAAAAAAACCAGATGTCAGAGTACTGTGTGGTAGGGCAATCTCTCCCAATTTACAATCCTAGTTATCTTTAAGTTTGAGGAAGACCCAATTCTAATTAATAAATGTATTTACTGAGTGTCTTCTATATCCAGGCACCACAAATAGTACTCTAGCTACTTTTAAAAACGACACAAAGGGAAGGAAAGACTATACAACCCAGGGGTTGGCACTGGCATGTCTTCAGAGCATAACTCAATTGTTACTGAAAATGTATCTTTTCATTAAATTCTTTTTTCCCTAAAAACTTCTAATCAGACTAAAGCTTTTCCTCAATAAATTGTTGCTAATTAAACATGCAGTGATATGGTCAGAATTTATAACCAGCCTTTTGAAATTTATTAAATGTAATATGATGTAAATTGAAACCAGCTGAATCAATGGTTAAATGAAAAGCGATATGAGAATTTTACAGTTCCTATTACATACATTACACACACACACACACACACACACACACACACACACACACACACACACACACACACACACGCGCTTATTAATGGTAGTGGTTGCCTACAAATTGTTTACCATAATTTCACATGATCAGAACTATGAAAGTATCTTTAAAGTTCCAATTTCACACTGGAACGGTCTACTGGCCCTATCTCTTCTTTGAGAGGGGAGAGTTCCATTCTTAGAATACCACGTTACTAACTCCATCAGTCATTGCAAGTATTCAAAGAATGCACATGCCTTTCTCAGACACCAACAATCATATTTTAACCACCCAGTTGTTGAAAATTATGTGAAAGCTAAGGAAAAGTTTAACATTTTCTCCTACATAAGCCCAGTTAGTTTGTGTATGACAAAAATCACTGTATTGAAATGCTCAGGCATGCACAAGTGGAATGTACTGTTTTTCTAACTGCCAAGTCTCTGAAGCAGTGGGAAAATACCTTATCTTTATTCAAGACATTAACAAAGCAATTGACCGCTGCCATCATAAGCAGCACACAGAATCTTTTTTTGTAATAACCTCAATTTGAAATAGAAATAGATAAAAATTTAAATATGTAAAGAAATAAAACTGGTTTAACTACACAAGGCATACAAGTACATATTCTGTTAAAATATTCTCCGTTAACTCAGATATTCATTACGTGATATATAAACAATGTATGCCTGAGACATTATATATATATATATATATACATACATATATATACATATATATATATACATATATATATATGTAGAGCTCTAGATTTATAGAAAAAAAGACCAAATAAAATGGAAGATTTCAATTCTCTAAAATCATTACAAAGACAGAAGAGTGAAAGACTACTTCTTGTACTAACAATGTGTTGAAGAAAGCAGAAAATTAAACTTCTCAATATTTCACCACTTACTTATGATACCTACATTAATAAGGAAATCCTGACACAATGCCACCTCTGACTGCATAAATGTGCTCCACACCAGAGGTCTTTTCTTTCAAAACACATACGCAAAGTGTACCATTCTACCTCAAACATGAATGCCACTTGTGTGTCAGGCACATAAAATGACCTTCATTACTCTGTATGGTACGAATGAGTGTGTGAACAGCAACATAGCACAGAAGAGAGTTAGAGTGGGGGGACCTGCTCTGTGCTGCAACTGCTTCTTAGTAATCCTCCTTATCAAAAACAGGACTCTGCATCTTCTGCCAATCACATGCACAAACGCCCAGACCCACAGGCACAGTTGGTCTTCCTGATTCTTTCTGCCTCCAGGCCAACTGTAGTAGGGTTCTTCAGCCTCTTGAACATTTCTCTGACCTTACAATCATTCAACTTCACCTGACAGGATATGGGTGTAAAGGTGTAGGGTAAAGAAAGCTAAACTTAGGATGGAGTAGGAGAGACAGGACACTCACTTTTCCAGAATTGACTCAAAAAGAATTGGACAGGTCAGCACTATCATGGAATTTCCTGCTCTGCCCAAGAGAAAATTGCTCTCTGAATAAAAATATAATGTTAAATTACTAGACCATCATTTTCTTAAGTGTGTTTCACAGTTAACCAATATTCTGGAAGAAATAACTTTGTGGTTACAATAACTTTAGCAATACTGAATTGGCTACATAGATATTTTCTTTTCCACTGGGCTTATAAGTCTTAAGTTATTTTAATATTGTGAAGCCCCAAGAACGCCTGAGATCCAAACCTACTAGAATTTTTATCGCTGTTCTCTGCTGAGTTAAAAAAAGAAAAATAAATAAGTAAAATCCTCTTTTTCTTCGGCATGTAAAACAGCAGCTAAAGATCAAGTTAGCCATGTTTGCAGTGATACAAAATTTTTGTAGTGATACTCCAATACTTACAACTGATTTTAGAAAAGAAAAAAAAAATTCTAACAAATACAAAAGTTAAAAACCCTTGAGTGCTCCAAAATTACCTGATTCGATTGAGTACAATACTTCAGCATTTTTCCCTTTGTCTTTGTCCAGAGCTGTAACCTGCAACACAACTGAGCCGACAGCAGCTGACTCATAAACCCTTCCTTCGTAAGAGGAACTGGTGAACCACGGGGCATGGTCATTTGTGTCACTGACGTTAACGATGATCCTTGCAAAGTTGCGTTTTACAGGCACATCTTGATCCCGTACCTAGAAGAATCAACATAAGATCAATCAGGTTGAGGTTTTTTTCATGGATTAAAAAGCACTATCGCCCTCAAACACAGGAAACTACTCTTCAGGAGCCAAAAGGGGGTGAGAAGGACAAGCAGATGTCATACCATGACTGTAAGAATATGCTGGTGAATGGCTTCATGATCAAGTTTTTCAGATGTGTACAGGGAGCCGGTTGCAGGGTCCAGGCGGAATTTTTTGAGACTCAGTGGGTCTATACTACTCTGCAGAGTGTAGATTAGCTTGTTTTTCTCATCTTTATCCATAGCGCTGATTTGCAGTATTTCTGTTTCTGGCACTGTATCTTCAGGAATAACAACTTCATATTTTGATGTAGAAAACTGAGGGCGATGGTCATTTGTATCTATCACTTTGATGAATACCTACAGTAAGTGACGAAAAAAGGGTCACAAAATAATCAAATGACTAATTATGATACTTTAATATTAAAAGAGTCAATAGTAAAACCACATACACATTGGAAAAAAGCTGGTATTTTAGCAAAATTAGAAAATAAAAATGAGAAATAGAAGTAAAAAGATCTAGACTCAAAAAAAGTTAAAAAACTTCTCACTTGTATTTACTTAAAATATTTGAGTGAGGTAATAAAATGCTATTCACACTTAAAACTTTCTTCCTAAAATACAGACTTAATTTCTCTTCAGCGAGACCTCTGTAGGTAACAAGAGAAAATGGAGACTTTACTTTGCCAGGAATTGTAGACAACATGTTCCCTACGTTACATTTGAATATGTAACTATTTATCGACTGAGACAAATAGGAGAGAGCTGCAGAGCAAGAGATGCAAACTGAAAGAATGTGCAATGTTGTTCCAATCAAGAAAAAACTGACTTAGGTTGCTAAGTTACCTGGAGACACAAAGAAGGTAAGGCAATGAATGTGAGTGGAAGCAATGCCAGGCAGCACCTTAGAAGAGAGCAGTAACATGGAGAGCGCACAGGGGCTGCACCTGCAGAGCACCTACATTTACACTGCCTTGCCTTACTCCAGCTGTATGGAGGATGCTCCCTGTGTAACCCACAATGTCTCCTAAGCATTCTCACATATGCCATCTGCTGCCACTAACCTGCCTACACAAAACCTGCTCTGCTGGCCCTTGAGTTTCACTCAGAAAGCCAAGTCTACCTTGCTATGCTCTGGTGCTTTATCAGCACAGATCTGGATTTCTGTGTTCCTTTCCCTGTGAAATCTGTGGCTCTGCTCTCTCCCAAATAGTTATTTCTTTCTTGTCAGTCCCAGACTGGAAATCCAAACCTAAATACTAATTGTTCCCTTTGCCCTATGCTATTACAGGTCAACTTGAGCTCTTTTATATTCTAATTTCCCTGACCAAAGTTCATTCATGAGGATATAATCAAGATTCTGAAAATGAACTCAAAGTATCAAATTACAATGAAGCACTAAAATTTAAGAGAAAATGAATCAAGAATATATTTCCGAGATTTTTTAAAGAATTTGTTAATGTATATCATTCATTCATTCTCAACTGGGCTCACTGGAGGGTAGTGAGTTTTTTTTTCCTTTTTATTGTTATCTTTAAGTAGTTGTACAAAGGAGTTGCCATTTAACACAGCAGTTTATGAATACAATATATCTTAATCAGTGACACCCTATCATTAGTCTCACCCATCCCTCCCCTACCTACCTTTCTCTTGATCTTCTCTATTTTGTATGCTAAATTGGATTCTTCATTCTAGCTAAAAGTATAATTTGGGGAGAAGAGATGCATTGCTAAGAATTCATTTGTACAACAGATGCTAGAGGTACAGGTGGGACTGTTAGAAATGAGCATGCCTGATCGAGGGCCACTTCCAAAAAGCCTAGGCATCTGTTCAGCCAATTCTGTAAGCTGTACACTGAGCTTTCTCGAAGAGCTTCCCTGCCATATCAATCTCTGCAGCATCTTCATGTTTTATTCCTGCCTACAGTTTCTGAAGTTCAGTTTGGGGGGCTTATGACTCTGCTCGTAACTACAATTAGAACAATAATCAATAAAATGGAAATTTCAGAACTGACAAAAACTCATACCAAAAAAAATTTGCAAAGTGAATCCACAAAAGCATCACATAGTATACATAGTATACACAATTCTATGTCCATTACTAATCATAAGTTTTTACAGAAAGGAATAAAATATTTTCACAACTGAGCTTAGACTATTTGTTTATTTGTTCACTGGAAATACACCACATACAATATTTTTATAATTCAATGCAACTAAATGATTTTATCAGGTGACTAGCTCAGAAAGATTTAAAGGGACAAAACTTTAAAAAAAATGATTGAAAACTAGAACTTAGGAGCACTTCATCCTCTAATCTTAACTTCTTCCCTTTTTAAGGACAGAGAAATCACACACAAGGCTTCTGTTTCTATCCCATTGTAATACAAGCTCATAGAAGGCATGATTTTTCCGTTACTGTCCACACTACTTGGCTTCCTACCTAATACCTGGCATAGAACAAATGTTCAACAAGCCATTTGTTAAATGAATAAATGAACTACTCTCTGCCTCCTCCTGAAGGTACACAATGATTATTCATCCAGTAATGTTCCTTTTGTACAGCTCCATCAAAACATACTATCAACTGAAGAGAATTAACAGGAAAAGAGAATTTAATTTACAGGATTTAAACAAGTTTCAAAACCTAGCAATCTCACGATTTTCATCATGAGATAGGAACAAATAAAGATGGTAGGGGTGTTAAATTTCTGTAACTATTTAATCACATACAAACCAAGTAGAGATTTGTAGTTAATTTTCTCACTCTAAATAATGAGCTTGGATATAAACTACATGAACATAACTTCTGATTTTAGGGCCTAAAAGGGCACAATCAGCTGTCTGTGCCACCATGAATCCTAAAGGCAGGATGGGCTCCATCCTTTTTGGCCATACATACCAGCAATATCTGTAGCTCACTCACCTGAGTAAGGATTGTGTTTGTTCCGTCTGTCGCCTCAACTGTGAGGTTATAGTTTGACTTCTGTTCTGCATCAAGGGGTTTGGCAACAATGATGGTTCCAGTGCCCTTGTCCACGTCAAAATGACTGTCATAGTTGCCACCTAGTTTAAATGAGGACAACAGAAGAGCAAGTCACAGGATGAAAATCCCTCATTTACTTTGTAGCTTTCTGATACCTAACAGCAGTAAAAATTCACTTCTAATGTAACCATCAAAGGTAATCCCAAGAACCAGCATTTTGAAAGGAATACAATGCTTTAGGGCAATGCTGAACCCTAATTATCAAGGGAGCCAAGAATTGTGAGGAAGCCAGAAAGCAATTCTAAAGAGAGGGAGAACACTGCAAACATTGCCAAAAAAAGGATCTCAATTTACTTTTCAGACATTCTTAATATTAACTTAATTTATATGTCAGTTTAAAAGCATTAATGGTCATATAAAAGTTTAAAAGAAATCTTTATGAAACTTTGAGCCTATTACTTGACTAAAATAACTATTAAAAACAAATGCTTCCCCTTTGTACAACTACTTAATAATTATAAACAAATGCTAACTGAAAAAAACTAGTGATAGTTACTGCTAATTAGTTCTAGTTGTTATATACTATTTGAAAATGTTTTTCCATTATCAAACACAGAGCTATATAAAGCAAAGTTTTCTGTCCTAGAAACAGCATCCTGATGTATCCTCAATTACATTGCAAATCTAACTCTTCAAATCTCAACTTGAAATATTTATACGAATGAAATGAAATGGGAAAAAAATGAAGGCACAATTTTGGTTAGAATACCAAAAAGCAAAACAACACAGAGACACATGCAAAGTCTTGAATCAAACATAAAACTATGAATCTAGATATGTGTTAAGAGCTCTACATTGGAGAAAAAAAAAGGTAGCAGAAAGGGTTAATGGCAGAGGGACCAATCAGATAAAGGAGTATGGTAAAGGGTGATGGAAGGTAAATACAATCAAAACATATTACACAAGTATAAAAATGCCAAAATGAACCCTAGTAATTTATATAATAGTAATAATAATAGTAATAAATAACAAATGAAAAAGTAGTTAATGTATTTGTAACTGGAATGGGTGACCACATATATACTGTGAGAAGAAATAGCAATGAAAAACAATCACTGGAAATTAAAAAAAAAAGTTCAATGTAAAACTCAGTGCTTTTATTTTAGATCTCATAATCTGAAATAAATTATGAGATCTCAGCAGATACCTTCTGCTGTACAGTTCAGGTCACAAGTCATCTGAAAGATGTAAAACACTTCTCTAGCAAGTGTATCTCCTGGCACAGCCAAAGAGGAAAGCAAGCATGGAAAGCAAGCACAGAAGAAGAAGAAGAAGAGTCAGTCAAACCAGTTCCAAACACAACCAGATACGGAGTCAGGTACCACACAACAGCAAGCACTCTGACCATCTGGAAATGTGATCAAAGTTAAAGAAAAAGAATTACCTTAGTTATAATTAACCATGAAAATCACATTTTCCCTTAAAATAAACTTTAATCATTTCAGACCTGTTATCAACAATTATTTCATAGCGACCAAATATGGAGAAGACATCTCAACTGTGTAGTATGAGAAAGTATAAAGAAGGGGGACAGGGACAAAAACACCTGTCCTGCCCCCACCTGTGATCCCTCACCCTGAGTTCTATGAGCTTCATTTTCTTTTCTTTTTTTTTTTTTAGTCCGGTCTTGGGGACTGAACTCTGGGCCTGGGCGCTGTCCCTCAGCTCTTCAGCTCAAGGCTAGCCCTCTACCACTTGAGCCATAGCACCACTTTCGGCTTTTTTCTTTTTGCTTATGTGGTGCTGAGGAATCGAACCCAGGGCCTCAGGCATGCAAGGCAAGCGCTCTACCACTGAGCCACCTTCCCAGCCCCGAGCTTCATTTTCTTACAGAACATTTGCTCAGCTAAGCACTGGCACAAGGAAAAGAAAGATGACATTCCAATTAGAGGTGAACTGCAATCCATACATTTGATTCAGAGTATCCTACTAATTAAAATACTGTGAAGAAACACAACCAACAGAGTAGAGTGATAAACGCCTGTAATCTCAGCTACTCATAAGGCTGAAGCAAAAAACCCTGCAAGTTTGAGCCTAAAAAAATCTTAGTAAAACTGTCTCACAATGTAGGATGTAATACTAGCTATCAGGAGGCTGAGATCTGAAGATTCTGAAGCTAGCTGGGGCAGGAAAGTCTGTGAGACTCTTAGCTCTAAATTAATCAAAGAAAAAGCTGAAAGTGGTTCTGTGGCTCAAGTGGAAGACTGCTAGCTTTGAGTAAAAAGGAGCTCAGAGAAAGCCCCAAGCCCAGAGTTCAAGCCTCAGGACTGGCAAAAAAAAATTAGGATATAAGATGTCAAAGTCAAATTTGAAATTTTAAAATGTATATTGAATTGGCTATTACATTCTATGGGTGAGTTCACTAAATGACATAAAGGAAACATTTATGTAATGAACCATGTTTCCTACTGAAAATGAGGTAAATAAAAATAAAACCCTGAAGCTGACAGTCTAGTTTTTTTTGAGTTACACAAATCAAAATCTGTAAGTTTATCCTCTACTAATCATTGACATATACAGTCACATAAGGACAGTTAGACATTCCAATAAATTCACTAAAAATAATGTGCCATATGTTTATATACATATACATACACATATATATATATTAAAATTAGACTGGAACATTTAGGATTTTCTGAAACATCCTGACTGAGAAAAAACTTACCAAATGTTAAATATTAATTACTTTGTGTCTATAGAATACTTATTTTAAATAAGTTTAATATAAGTTATTGTATATTGTGAAGGTTTTTATAATCCAGGTATGACAATTTAAAGGAAATTCTCCGCCTCTAGATCTTACTCTCAATTTTAAATTCTGAATTTTAAATTCTCAGATGTGCACGAAAACGAGAAAAGCATATGCAATTCTTTTTCCTTCATGTCACTATACAAGGACAATGACTATATGATCTGTGAGCAATGCATACCAATGATGTCAAACCAAAGGGGTGTGCCAGGAGGCTCAACAGATATCACACCAATCATGTGAGCAACTGGATCACTTTCCATTACAGTGAAGGTAAAAACTGATTCCTCAAATGAAATTGGCTCGGGGGATGGTTTGGGTTTGGAGATCCATTCAATGTGGAGCCTGGTGGTTGATGACTTCTGAGGACGACCATTATCAACTGCCTTAATCTGTAAAAGAGGAGCAGAAGGGTAAAAGCAACAAATCAGAAGCTACATCCCAACAATAAAATGTAGGACTGACTCTGTTTTCAAGCAAGGCCGTTTCAAACACTGAATAACCCTGTCTGTGTATACCATGCATCCCATGATTGATTCAAGAAAGCTGGACAGAAAGCTAATGAAAAAACAAACCCCCACTTCTTAAACATAATAGAGCACTGCCTAATTGGGTCACGAACACCAAATCCATTTACTGAATAGATAATTGGAAGAGATATGAGACCAGGTTCACAAAGTGTGCAAGAAATTCAGATTTGATCTTCACTCACTGAAAGAATATCATATTCTCCAGCTGCAGAGAACTTTTTGGATGAAACCACTCCAGTTTTAGGTTCAATAAAAAATTTGCCATGCTCATTTCCATCCTCAATGCTGTAGGAGATTTCTGCATTGGGGCCTTCATCTTTATCTGTAGCTATCACTCGATACAGAGGCTCTCGTTTGGCATTTCTTTCTCGTTCTAGTTTGTCTCGCTCTGGAAGTCGGATTTTATAAAACTTCTGCAGGAATTGAGGTTTGTTGTCATTTTCATCGAGGATTTTCACAATTACTCTTGCAATGGTTGACTTGGGGGGTACACCATTGTCCGTCACAGTAACCTGTAGTTTAAAGGTAACAGATCAGCAATGTTTTAAAGATATAGAACACCTTCTTCCTAAAGACAAGCCAGCACTTGTATATGCTTCTTCAGTTCACGCTGAAGGATGGCCCATACCATCCATCTCTTCTTACTTCAGCAACCACCCTCTATGGACATAAGTTATCTTCCTGATATGCAAGGAGCTGAGCAGGAAAACACCTGGTAACTTCAGGCCTTCTTTACCATTCAGTATTCACTCCTTAACTATGGTCACTACAATGTGAACTTTGACAAAATGTGAAGCTACCAGTCATGGATAGGACCTATACATAAGGAACTGGCTTTAAATACTTAAAGATTCCTTTAAGAAAATAATATACCCAATATATGTAGGCAAATTCTACCTAAAGTTTACTGCATTTAAAAAAATCTCTCATTTTAGTTTCATCAACAATATGTCAAAGCAACATTTTAAACTATATGAAAAGATTTATTTGATTTCATTTGGCTGTTTACTTATACAGAAATTTCCATGTCTTAGAGTTCATGTCAATTAGCATCACTTTATATGGTTATATGTACATAGCTTTGAGCTATTGTGATCTTCTGCTACGACTATCCTAGACATATACTAATTATTACAAATGAGGGAAACCATGGAGCCTGTTTTTTGGGGTCTGGCTTACTTCACTTAATATGATTTTTTTCCAAGTCTTTTCATTTCCTTACAAAGGGATGATGCCATTATTTCTGATGGAAGCATAGCATTCCATTGTATATATAAACCACATTTTCTTGATCTATTTATCTATTGAGGGTCATCTGGGTTGGTTCCATATCTTAGGTATGGTATGTAATGCTGCTGCTAATTGTGCTGGTAGCTTTATTGTAGCTTTGCTTGTGAACATTTGGATAAATACCCAGGAGTGGAATGCTGGATCATAGAGATGTTTAGTCTTTTGAGGAATCTTCATACTGCTTTCTAGAGTGGTTAAACCAGCTTACCTTCCTACCAACAATGTACTAACATTCCCTTTTAGCCATATCCCCCCAAGCAGCTTGGTGGCAGAGGAACAAGCCCGAGGACCAATGCAATAGAACTGAAGACCCAGACATGATCCCAACAGACCTATGGCCACCCAATCTTTGATTACAGAGCCAAAATTAACAGAGGGAAGAAAGACAGCCTCTTATACAAATGGTGCTGGCAGAATTGGCTATACACATGTAGGAAATGGAAGTTAGATTCCCATATATTACCCTGCACCAGAATCATCTCCAAACAGATCAAAGACCTTGAGGTAAGAGCAGAGACCCTGATATTGCAGGAAGGGATAGCGGATAAGGTAGGACTCCTTGGCACAGGTCAAAACTTCCTAAATAAAGCTTGAGATATACACCAAATCAAAGAAAGGCTGGATAAAGGCACTGCATTAAACTACAGAGCTTCTGCATGGCAAAGGACATAGCTAGCAAGATAAACAGAAAACCCACAGATTAGGAGAAGATCTTCACCAGCTATAGAGGCCTCATATCAAAAATATACCTAGGGCTCAAAAAATTAAACCCCTCAACAACAAATCCCCAAAGAAGTAATCACTCCGTTAATAAGTGGGCTAAAGAATTAAAAAGAGACTTCTCCGGAGAAGAAGTAAAAATGGCCAATAGACACGTGAAGAAATGTTCAACATCGCTGGCCACAAAAGAAATGCAAATCAAATCCACACTGAGATTCCACTTCACCCCAGTTAGAATAGTCATTATCAAGAACACAAATAGAACTATTTTCTTTTTGAAACTTGGCAATGGTAAATTTTGTTTCAAAGAATGAATATATCTTTAGGGGACTTGTCAAGAATAAGCAAACCATAGTTATTTTACCATGCCTAAAATACAGTTTATTTTCATGAATTTTTCAGGACAAAATATTAAAATAAAACTATTAATATTAAATATTTTTTAAAAACTGAGAGGTTAAATTAAACTTCTCAAACATTTCCTTTTGTTCAGGTCTATCGTCTTCATAAAAAGAAAAATGAAAGAGAAATACAACCAAGTACTCTGTTTTTCTATCACCAAGTTGTTCTAAGTTTTCTGTTTTGTTTTGAGACAGGATCTCACTATGAAAGCCCATGCTGGACCTGAACTCATGATCTTCCTGCCTAAACTTCCCAAATGCTAGGATTATGGGTATGAATCACACTGAAGTGAACCACCATGTTCTTAAATTTAGACTCAATAACCAGTAACTTTCAAACGGTGATGGAAAAAACTTCTCTCTTTTTTCAGACAGATAAACCAGGCCAGCATTAACCCTCAAATATATGACTACAAATGAACAATACAGAGATCTATAAACAAATCACTACAATACCTTATTTCCCAATAAGGTCTTACTATTATCTTCAAGGAAATGTGTTCTATCTTGCCTCTGACTTTCACTAAGAAAAAAGGGCTTGAGAATGAGGTCCAAAATCAATGTAAAGCTTTCAGTTCAAGCCAGGCCGAGGACACAGGAGTGTGGTACAACTGCTTTTAACCTGTTTTTTTCCCCAATATTTTACCATCTGTTTATTTTCTTCCATAACCACATTTGCCCTTCATAAATTCCTGTAGACACCGAATGAAAATCCAAAATACTGCTCTATAATAAAGAAAATGAACTCAATGGAACAACAGAACCTGTTCAAAACTCTGATGTAATTAATATACGTTAAAATTCCTAATGGAAAAGCATTGTGGCTGTGAAACCACCTTTTCCGAAGAGGAAACTCATGCACATACACATGCCTCCATGGCTTCATACCTCTATGTGCACACATAATGAACTAAGCCTTTTGCTGACAAAGTTAGAAATGTTTAGCAAAGAATGTCTACTAAGAAGACAGTATTATCAATAATAGTCATACAAAGAAAGGGAATGAGAAAACTCATTATTTAGAATTTGGGGTTACCTATGCTGTAGAATAGATGGGAAAGAAAAGTATGTGACTTTTCTAGGTCCAGCTCTAATACATCACAAAGAAATGTGGACGTAGGTGGCAGGTTTGGTCTGTTCTGTTCCTTCTCATGAGTGTCCTTTTCTTTACATCTCCATAGTATACAGACAATAGCATCGAGCTCTCTCCGTATTATATTCCACCTTCCTCCTGCAACTATTCCTAATCCTCACAAACTATTTATTGCGAGCTAGAAACAGGCTGCCCGGTAGATGAGAAAGCATTATAAATGAACCAGAGTGAAAAGCCTTGACCGAAGAGAATATTTTAGAAGACACATTTGACTTCACTCTACATTTACTTCAGAAGATTTTAGAAATAATCTTAAAACCACAAAAAAAATCAGTTTTTTAAAATGCATAAGTAATGCGATGATGTAAGCGTAAAAATAAGAATTCTAGAAACTAGATACAGTTCAATAGCTTAGACTAGATGCATATCACCTCAGATATCTCAAAAATATAACACCAAGGAAAAAGGAAGCTGTAGAAAGTATAAGGAAAAATAGCACTACTGTAAATGACAATGAAATGCAAATGATAGAGTTGCAGGCATTTGTGTGTGTGTGTGTGTGTGTGTGTGTGTGTGTGTGTGTGTGTGTCACATGGTGTATAAAACACAAAGTTAGAATTGAATTTATATCAGCTGTGTATTCTGGGGATGGACTGAATAGACAAAGGGGACATGGGCTATATTTATGACGATTTAATTTTCTTTTTATTAATGACCAGAAGCTAGTAAAACATCAACAATAATATATTCTGGTTAATAGAAACAAGATTACATTTTCCTAAGACATTTATTGCTGTAAGCATTGTTTAAATTATTAAAAGTAAAGAAATACATACTTCTAATATGTGTTCATCTTGCTGCTCTCGGTCTAGTTTCCTTGATGTAGTTGTGATGAGACCTGCAACAGAGCAAAGGCTTATCAATCCTTCCAGAAGAAGGTCAATTATTAAAAAACAGTGCAATTGAAACCATACTGTATTAAAACTTCTTCATCTGTATCTCCTTTAGCTGGCTCCAAGGATAACAGGATGGCTGGAAATAAATTCTATTGCTGCACTGAAGAGAAACATTAAAAACATCTCTTATTACCTTTGAACCATCTACTCTTCAAAATGAAGAACTGTAACAAAACAATAATGTGATTCACCAGGTAATGCTACACCGTCAATAGTCATTTAATGTTCAATGAAAGAGAAAAGACAAATGAGTCTCAAAGAAAATCTGTACCAAATTTAGCATATACCAAATTAGACATACTTTTCCCTAAGTTTTTGGCTCAAAATGATTCCAAATATTTCTCTAAATTTGTAAACAAAGCCCCACAGTGAATGAAGCAGTAATCATATCAGCAGGAATAATGAAAGTCTACATTATATTTAGATACTGGGCTTTTCCCAAACCACATTTACAGATGAAAGGGGACAGAGGTTTGTGGGAAATGCTTCCCTCTGGCATAAAAATTTCACATACTGCAGCATTAGCTTCGTTTTCAGCAGTCAAAACCTTTTGGAGTTCATCTTCCCCTCCCATTTCAGTACATCTTTTCTATATTGCAAAGCTCATGAAGACATTTTTCAGTTAGCTGAACTGCCCCCAATGTGTGAAATTTGTGTCTTAAAATGGCATCATATTAACATGATAGCAATTCAAGAATTAAAATAACCTTCAAATAATACAAAGGTGCTAACTCAAAAAAAAAGTAATTATGTATTTAGAGGCAAGATGTCTAATCCTGTGGTGGGTGGTCCAAGTGTTGGGGGTGTCTAGCAGGCCTGGAGTGTGGAGAAGCAGTCAAAGCTCAGAGTACAGATCCATTTGGATTATACTATGAGCAGAGGAGAGAGCATAAAAACTAAGGAGGGCGGTTTGCTACATATGACCAATGAACGGGTGGTAAGGAATCAGAACCTGAGAAGCAGTACCCCAGAAAAGAAATCCCAGTTGTTCTAGAAACCAAATTTAAAAGGGAAGTCCCTCCTCCACATATTTCAGAGAGCTTTGGAAGAGGAGATCATTATGAATGTCAAGATAGCAAAGAATAGTGTCAAGTGTGATGTCACATGCTTATAATCCTGGTATTTAGAAGGTTCAGGCAGGAGGATCCAGAGTTCAAAGATAGCCTGTGCTATACAGTAAGGCAGTCTCAAAAATCAAAAGAAACAATAACAGCTGGAAAAGAAAGAAAGGAAGGAAGGAAGGAAGGAAGGAAGGAAGGAAGGAAGGAAGGAAGGAAGGAAGGAAGGAAGGAAGGAAGGAAGGAAGGAAGGAAAGAAAGAAGGAAGGAAGGAGGGAGGGAAGGAAGGAGGAAAGGAGGGAGGGATAGAGGGAGGGAGGGAGGGAGGAAGGGAGGGAAGGAGGGAGGGAAGGAAGGAAGGAAGGAAGGAAGGAAGGAAGGAAGGAAGGAAGGAAGGAAGGAAGGAAGGAAGGAGAGTATATATAGTAAGTGCCTACAAACAAGAGAAGATAAAGTTGTAGACTGGGTGTGTGGTAGCAGACATCTGTAGTCCTAGATTGGCAGGAGGTGAAGACAGGAGGGTCACAGTCCAAGGACACCCTGGGCAAAATTAGTGTGTGTGGGGGGGAAAAAATCTTTGTAGGTTCACAACCTTCTCACTAAAAACAAATCATCACTAAAAACAAAGCATCCTGATGCTTTCCCCTAATGCCATGGGCCCCTCTGGGTGAGGATGTAAAATTTAGTGCTTCCTACAGAAATTCCATACAGAATGAACTCTGAACAATAAAACCATGAGGGCTGGGGATAGCGCTCGGTAGTAGAGTGCATTTGCGAGGCCCTCAGTTGCAGTCCCAGCACCCCATTAAATTGACTAATTGATTAATTTCTTAATGAAACAAGAAATCACTAGGAAGCCAGGAATGTTTTAAAGGTATGCTTTTACCTGACAGCAAGGAACCACACTGAAAGATTAACATCCTGGGAGTGCTATCTGAACATGCTGCTCTCTGTCCGGTAGGATTTATTCTGTTTATAGTCATTCTCGCCTCTGTGCTTCAACACTTCTCACTCCTGCTAATCCTTGCCCAGTCCCTGGACTACTTGACAAAGTACCTATTTCAATAATAAATCCAAAATATGACTTCCTTATGCTTACACGTTACAAGCACTGTAGTTATTAAATATACAATTAACAGTATGATCCATTTCTTCACTGTAAACATTTATGCATGTCTGCAATGTTTTGTAGGGTGTTATGCCCCCTAAATACTATGGATACATACTTCACAGAAACAGCTCAGAATTCAACGGCTCAGATCAAGCTAATGTTTTTCCTGCCGAGGTCACCACCAGTAAATCAAGTCATTAACAGATTTGGAATTAAGAGTGTTGTTCTCCAGAGGCCCAAATGAGTTTTTTCTCTCCTTCCTATCATACCAAACTGCCCAGTTCGCTGCATATGATTATTTCAACTCCATAAACTCAGAACTGTGACTTCCAAAAAGTTTTAAAAATAAAATGACAATAATTAGTCATGATTCATTTTAATAGATGAAAAAAAAGGTAAGTTAGAAAATAAAATAGAGGGCAAAGCAGAAAAATGCCTATGTAAGTGCTTTCTTTGGTAACATTGTGTTTTGTTTTCACTTTCTGCAAGCACCTTTAAATTAAAAATAGAAATGAAAGGACAAAAATTAGATATTTTTCTCCCCTTGGTCTAGAAAAGAAAAATGTTGTATTCTTTATCCCAATTCTATTAAAAATGTGTGTAGGCTGACAGAGCAGGTACAGTGTCTTCTTCTCAGTCACTAGCAGCTACAGATTGACCTCATAAATTTAGCTAAGACTAAGGGACCAAACTTTACTGCTGCTCGCGAACATAACTAGCAAAATTATTTGTGGCCTTTCAATGCAACTCTAGATATTTAGGGAATTTATTTAAGGCAGAATATCAGATTCACTATCATGGTTCAAATGGAAATTTTACTCTGATATGCTCTATAAATCACTGTCTCCAAACTTTTCAAAACTCAAGAGAGAAGCTAAGACACTGCCTCTGCCTCTGGAGGAAAAACAAAACTGCAGAGCCAGCTGTTTGCCTTGCTTGATAGGAAACTGACTTTGAACCATTATTCTATTGTTCTATGCAAGAATAAGCAGAGGAAGGGAAAGATGAACAACAGAAAGTCCACCCTGTATCCTTACAATGGGCAGAAAAGAACCTGTTCTGATATGAGGCCTGGGGCTGGTTGGACTAGAAACCATGCTGTGATGGATTTATAATCTGAGCACAGATGTGCTGCACCCCTTTTCTTTCTAGCTATATAAGCAGGAATGTTGGCTACTTTTTTGTGGTCAGTTTAGGACTCTTCTCTCCTATATCTTGACCTTTCAGTGTTGTAACCTTCGGCTCCCATTTTCTCAAATGGTATGATCTTTATTATGGGTACTGCAGGATGGGCTGTGTACACGTGAAGTGGCTGAAGTGTTCTGGAAAGTCACCAAGAGCTTAGAACTCTGATACCCAAACATAAACTGTTCACTAGGCCTATCTTTGAATATATTAGTTCTCATACTCTTTTGTCCTCCATAATAGAATAAAAACTACCTAAATACCCTTTCACAACCCTATTAAAGATAATTACAAACAAGAGCCAAGAGCCTAGGAAATACAAGTCTTAATTATTAAGTTGTTTCAACTAAGGAGGAGAGAAAAAAAGCTTTCTATCTAAATGAATTAAAATAATTTCTCTCTATTCTCAAATGAGTTTACTTAACAAGCAACATGCAGGGTACAATGAAATTAATCAAGAAAACTTTCCCAAAATAATTTACCTAGTGAAAAATACTTAATATGTGATCACCCCACATTTATCTACCCTTTCCATTCTAGCCATTTTGGGTCATAAGGTAGCAGATAGGGGTTGAAATAGAACCATGTATTCAAACATAAGGCTCCTGATTTTTTTTTAATATGCAAGCTATACTAATTGAAATAAGCTTGCTCAGTTAAATTATTATCTTCAAAAAGTACAGAGATTATCTAATTCATGGGAAAAAAGATGGCAACGGAATCAATATTGAAATTTTATTGAAGTACAAAAGTAAAACCAAGCACTGTAAGACACAGACATGGCAGACAGTAACTCTATAACTCTGTATAACGTGACTGTTTCCTTGAAATATTCCAGTCTCTACAGCTGCACCCAGTCAGTGCTAGTAAAATGAAATTGGCTTCACCACAAATCTGTCCTGCAAGTTAGAGAGTTCACAGCTGGCGGGCTGCGAAGTATAGAAGGTAGACAATATCCACAGGTAGACACAGAAGAATCAAAAAACTGAACCAAGCACAGCACTCATCTGTTCATCTTTTTAGGACTCTAAACAAGCAGGAAGAAAAGTCTTTCAAACATCCTGACTTATGAGATCTTCAACCTGTCAACTGGAAAAGGTATATTATGCTTGGTTCTGGGGAACACAATAAATGAAGAAGGGAAAATCTTTGGCCCTTAAAAACTTGAGCCAGGATGGGATCCTGGGGAATATCAGTAAGACCAGAAACAATGCTGAAAAGTCAGAGCAGATCTGTAAAGACTTACAAGGGAGGAAGATACCATTTCTCCCCACTGCACATTCTAAAAATACAGACTGCTTCAGAGGAAGGCCTGAATGAAAGGTTCAACTCTGCTTATGTTGTCTTTTGACACCCAGGCATCCATGTGCTTGCTCTGAGCTCAGAGGGTCTGTGTAGCCTGCCACTGCCCTTCCTTAGGTGCTGTTCCAAGGCCACATTTAACCACAGCCTGTGGAGAGCTCTTCTGGCAGCTGCAGCCATCTGAACAGCTATTGTTTGTCATTCTAGTACTGGTGCCCGCCGGATTAGGCTTGGAGCCAAGAGTGGAATTCTATTCATAGGTTGTCAAGGCTGGAAAATAGCTCAGAATTCATTTTGTTCAAACTTTCCGAGCTGCAGAGAAAGTGCTAATAAAATTAATCAAATGAACAGTCTAAAGTCACACACTGAATGGACAGGCAGGAGCTCCCATTCTGGTTAGTCAGAATTCTCTTCTGGTTTTAATTCTGCCTTCCTGGTTATGTTTTTCTGTTGAAAACTGATGGCATTAAAATATAAGATCAAAAGCCAAGCTCAATTTATAGGGAACTGGCTTTGGTATTCCTATAAATGCTATCTTTAGTAAGGAAAGAAAGACAGGGGAAAGGAACAGTCTATTATAAGGTCAGCATCACACTGATGTAAAAAATCACATAAACACACATAAATGCAAAAGCTTAAGTGCAGCTTTAGCAAATAATACTCAGCAACATATAAAAATGTCTTCTTGATGTAACTTATCCTAAGGATTCAAAGAAGACAGATTTTTAAGAAGAAAAGCATGTAATCAACATATACAGAAAAGACACAAAAAATCCAAATTCATTAGATTTTTATGTACATATATAAATATACACACATTATGTTTTTAAGTAGAGCTACTGATAAGTACACTTATTTTTTTTAAATGAATTCCCAATGCCAACAAGACTGGCCCTTCATTTCCGGCTTTTGTAGCTATCAAATGTCACCGGAAACTCTCGGAAGTTGTTTGCTGCTGAGGCTACTTCCTATTGCACTGTTCAGACTCTGATCCAGCCATAATAAAATGCCACTGACTTTGCTTCAAAAAAAAAGTAGCTGTAAAGTGATACAGGATAGTATTTTATGATTTTTGTAATACATTAGGGATTATTTCTTTAAGTAAACCATGTATCTACTAAACCTATATGGAAGCAAATCACAGTTCTTACATATTGAATAACCACACTGCATAAATCCAATATAAAACTGTTCAAATGAAAATACACTATGCTACATGTACATAAACAACTGAAAAAAATCACAGTCCATTGTATATACCACTGAACTCTACAGAGCTTAAAAATCATAAGAGTTCTATCCTATGTGCTCATTCATTTTCATATGCTGGCTTTCTTGCTATAATGACAGAGCTGAATATTTGTGACCAAGACAAGACAAGCTACAGAATGGGCCTTTCTAGAAAATGTTCAGTTAACTCCTGCAGTACATGGCTAATGATAGCATGTATTATTATCTAGTGTCATCTAGAAGCATTACATATTTTGGTTTGAGAGTACCATAAAAGTAACTTTAGCCTAAAACCAAGCATCATATAATCCAGCATTCCTTTAACAATAAGATATAGAAGAACTTGCTCCCAAGTCACACACTTACATGTCAAAGACAGCATATACCATGAAGCAGCATTTAGGAAATTCACAGCTGTCTGAGTCACATAAATACTTGTAAAATAGGGGCGGGGGGGGGGAATACACATGACAAACACAATAGACTGATGGTATTTGTAGTCTTTACTCTTCTCGTGGAGTTCTTATGAAGATTAAATAAGTGAATGTGGTTTGGAAGACACAAAGTGCAAAGCATACATGAGATGAACTTGGGGATGGCCCTCTGACTCTTGATAAAAGTTTGAAGTGAGGTCAGGAAATGGTAGAAGGGTAGAAGAAAAATGAACAAGACAGAAAGGTAGCAACAAAGGAAAACTCAGCTTTTTGATTGTCTCCTTCCAGCTCAACTCCCAAAGGAACACAAGGTTGTCTGATGGAAATCAGAGAAGAGAACAGCAAGACTTTGGAGAGCCTAACAATGTACCACTCCCATAATGATGAGATAAGAATATTAATCCAAAATAAGTAATTTTAATGGACAAGTGACAAAATCATTAAGCTGAAACAGCCTCAAAATAATTTTTGCCATTTAAAGTTTCCAGTGGACAGAATCAGATGCAGCTGCTGCTGCCAAAGAGATCACATGCCTTGAAGCATGCAGACACAACACACATTCAAAAATGATGCCCCGGCAGTTCCTAATACATTTAGCATAAGTCATAGAAATAAAATTATCTTGGAGAGTCTGTGTTCTCAAGCAGAAAGATGTACATCAATGAAAGAGAAGGGGGAAAAGTAATATATTTACTAGACGAGCAAAGCTATAAGTGCATCATTGAAACGGGTAGTAAAGGCAGGTGGATACCCATATACAGTCCTGTAATAAGGACTAAGTCCCATCAATAATATAGAAAAGAGATTTTCTGAATATAGCAGCTACTATTGTAATGGGAAAAAGCAAAGATGTTTAGCAGTGGGAACAGCATTCTACTACTTGTACAAAAACAAACAGGTTTAGATCTGGCTGCTTTGGCTAAGTTCTACAAGTGTGGAGCATGGAGGCTGAACTTGGGTGTCTGTGATCTGGCTCAGCGATGATATGAGCTAAGGACATGGGGGCTTAACAAAATAAGACAGGCAGTTTTCATTTTGACTCAGGGTTGGTTAGTTTGCTTGTGAAAGGCACACTTCTCCAGTCCGGTGCTCTCTCTCAGGCTGAATCACCCAGCAGTTGAAGTCTGGGTGCCAAGGCTTCCATACAAAAATTAATGTAGGAGAGAAAAAAGAAGAGGAAGGACAGTTCATATTCTAAGGAAGGAAACTAAAGGTCTAGAGAACCACACCAAAGAAAACCTCTTCTTAGGTATCTTTCCCTGCTTTTTGAGTTAAGTGTCCTGTGAACCCACTTCCGATTTAAAATATGTAGAAAATTGTGAGGCATGTTGTGATCCCTTGGCACATGAAGACATCACAAACAGGTGTCTACTTTCCAGTCTTGGTAAGCAGAGTATGCAGGTTACAAATAGGTGCTATGAAGAGCATGGAGCTTACAGAACTGAGGGTAGTGAGATATAATACATTAGCACAATTTTGGAGACACACACACACACACACACACAAAATGTATGCTAATTTATATTTCCACAAACTCCTGAAATATACTCAGGTTAATAAGCTTCTGCTTAAAATAAACCTAAAAATTAAAATTTTACTACTTAAAAGCAGTAGTTAAAGCTCTGTAGCTACTTCTGAGGATAAGATTTATACTCCACCATTGAACCATCCTAAAATAGACAGAATACATGGAATAAGAATTTTCAAGGACCCTGAAAGCTAAGAAGAAAGTTGACCCTGACAAGAAGCAAATGAAGGGATACTTATAATTGCAAATGTGAAACTCGTTACTTGTAGTGGTATTTTCTGGGTATAGGAAACAGTCAAAACTTATTAAACTGCAGCCTTTAACTATGTATTTATCATCTGCCAATTTCACTGCAGAAAAGTTATTTTTTTAAGTACACAAAGAGCATTCCTGGCTTTGCAACAAAACATTGGAAAATACCAAATATAGAAATGAGACTTTTAGAAAAGACTCGTCTGTTCTAAAGCATGCACCATGCCTCATAAGTAACCTTCAAAATTATCTGGCAATTATAAGCTGCATTATCACTCCTCAAAGTTCAGACTGATAAACTTAACTAAAAAGATGCTTTGCCAGGGTGGCATCAGTTTCCTGAGGTTACTTGTGGATAAGGAGACCTGTAAAACTCACACTAGTCCTTTTTGTTCAGTACTCCCTTTCTTTCATGTCCTTGACATATCACAAAGCCATGCTACTTGTTTGTTGTTTGGAGGAGCTAGAACTGTCCAGGCTCCCAACAATAACATCTATGTTCTCCTCTCTCTCTCTCTCTCTCTCTCTCTCTCTCTCTCTCTCTCTCTCTCTCTCTCTCTCTCTCTCTCTCTCTCTCCTCTCAAACAATAGCACAATTTATGTTTAAAGAAGCAAATTTACCTCAGTAATATTGGAGACAAGCAAGCAAAATGAAATGTTATAAAATTCTATGTTTTCAACAGAAGTGTAGGAATCAGAAAAGTGGGATAGGAACTTTGGCCTGCATATCCAAACAGAGAAGATCTAGTATCACCCTACCCACAATCATAATGAAACCTATCTTAAGATGTGGAAAGAAAGCTCCTGGCACTATAATTAAGCATAAACAATTTGACTATACAATTTTAAAATACCCAAAAGCTTCATTCAAACTTGTTACTTGTCCAAAATTCAAGAAATTATTGAATCCAGTTTTAGAAGTTGTTTTGCTTTCAAAAAACATTTTGTCATATATGAAAAAATGAAATAGGTACTGCAAACACAGGCATTGGTGACTCATGCCTGTAATCCTAGCTACTCAGGGGACTGGAGATCTGAGTATCGTAGTTCAAAGACAGCCCACTATAAAAAAAGTCTGTGAGTTTTTAATCTCCAAATAACCACCAAAAAGCTGGAAGTGAAGCTGTAACTCAAGTGGCAGAGACAAATTAACAACCTTGGGCCAAAAAAGCTAAGGGACATAGCCTAGACTCCAAGTTCAAGCCCAAGTACTGGCATACATAGAGAAAGAAGGTATTGAGGAGATATCTGCCTCTTTACTAAACTAACTTTGAATGAAGTCATCTGTATTTTATACAAAATGTTCTAAGGGTCAGCAAAGGCTCTTAAAAATAATAATTCTGGGGGCTAGGAAGGTGGCTCAGTGGTAGAGTTCTTGCCTTGCATACATGAGGCCCTGGGTTCGATTCCTCAGCACCACATAAGCAGAAAAAAAGCCAGAGGTGGCATTGTGTCTCAAGGGGTAGAGCACTAGCCTTGAGCTGAAAACCTGAGGGACAGTGCCCAGACCCAGAATTCAGACCCCACGACCAGCAAAATAATAATAATAATAATAATAATAATAATAATAATAATAATAATGGTATACATTCATATGCTGGAATAAAGGTGATCCTTTATGATAATATAATATACAATGTAATATATATTTATATTTAATAATAAAGGTGATCCTTTATTCCAACATTATGAGTGTAGACTCCCATACACCTACCTAACTTTATTTCTTGGTCTCTAATACTTACCATTCCTTCCAATTGTCCCCTAAAGTGGCAGATGTCCTCTATCTCCCCTCCATCAATCTGCTTTTATCAACTCTTCCAAGGAGCCTCATTTTTCTAATTATTCCCACACTGTCAGTATTTTCACACTTTCTCCAAAAGTGTCCATTTCACAGTCAGGGCCATACTACCTTGTACCTATTTCCTTTGCTCCTTCACATCAGACTACACACTGTCAAGCAAGCATCTGTCAGGATGCTGGATTCCCCATAGAAGATCAGTAAAAACCTGGTGTGCAAACACTTTAAGTGATGATTAATTTAGAATTTCTGGTCTGCTGTATACATGATAATCACTAAGATCCCAATTTTATCTTCACCACCAAGTAGGAGGTGGATCCATTTTATTCTATGAAATTTGTTTCTTCAAAGGAAATGCACAAAATGATCAATCTACTAAAATCTTGATTTTTGTGTATATATATATATATATATGCATGTAGATATCTAAATCTCTATCTATCTATCTATGACAAGCATAATAGATTCAAGAGAAAGAGATGTGGTACCTTTGCCAGAAACAAGTATAGGTAATTCACATACACAAGCTTTAGGAGGAATATAAAACTACCATCACTAATAACAAGGGATAAGGACTTAGAAGTCTGTTTTCTTGGAGATCCAGAGATCCAGAGGGAATGAATGCCACAACTCATTTGTCTTCATTTCTAACCCACTGATTTTCACTAATTATTAAATAACATGATTGGAAGTTTTCCAGGTGGTGGTGTGGGTCAGTAAATCACACGAACCTCGTTCTACCAGACTATCTTTCATCAGCTTCCACCATCTAACCCCCACATTACTAACCTACCTATTATAAGCTGTATTAAAGGTTTTGAGGAAGATGGACATTTATATGGGGACCTTGAGCATCAAGCTTAAATGTTCTGTTGTGTCAAGGGAATAGAATCACCTAGACACAGATCATGTGAGGCTGAATTCGCTAAAATACGGCTATGCTAACTATGCTAAAATATGGTTCTCTTTGACCTGTAGAAACTAGATGTCTGTGGAATATTCTTACTAAACATAGTTAGAATACACTCACAACCAATATTCCGGTGGACTACATTAACCTTCCACTCTTACCTGCTTTCAAGTTAAAAAAAAAAATAGCACAAAACCTCTGTGGACTGATTAATTTTCTCCTGCTGTCCTGCTTGCCAGCAGAAAGCATATCTCCTCTCCCAGGGGGTTAGAGCTATCTGTGAACTCCTACAGAGGATTTACTCTTACAGAAGATAAGGAAAGATTAAAAAGGGGTAGATGATGTCCTATCAGCCCATATTCTATAGGACATAACCTCACAGTGGTGATCTCATAATTTCATCATTTCAGAGTGCTATTCAAGATTTCTCTAAGATGCTTTCTCCTCCCATCAATTATACCCAGACCTACAGTATCTACTCAGAGACAAAAAGACACTGCCTGCTTGCCTGTCTGTTTCATACATGCCTTAGCCTAATGTAAAAGAAAGGCTGAAGACATAAGAAGACATTTTTAAGCCTAATTCATCAAACAGTTTTAAAATAGAATTAGTTACACATTCCTGAATTACTTCCTCAAGGCTTTTATTTCTAGGTTTCTGTCTCTCCAAGTATACTATCTGCACGCCCCAAATCCTCTTCCAAACTTCTTACAGTCTCCTGAATTTCTTCTTTTATATCTGACAATGCCTTCTAATTATTTTGGCTCTTGGCTGTCTTTCACTTTATTTCACAGAAAAATGTGGTAGAACTTAATAACCATCTGTGCAGTAAAAACAATGTAGGAAACACTGCTAAAATAAGGCTTTTATTAATCATTTAGATGCTGTTACAGGGTAAGCAGGTTCGTGTCTTGATTCCTGCCCTTTGTTCTGAGCTTCAAGCCCTCTATTATACCCCTAATGCTTCAGAAAGAAAAACTCTCAAAACTGCTAAGTTCTCTCCGTGTAATCCAATTCTCTTATGAAGCTGAGTCAATCTCCAACAGTTATCAGTGTTCTTAAGAATCCAAACCCCTCAGTGGGAGGTACGATAAATGCAAAGATATTTAAAAATAAATTTTGATCAAATGTCTGTATAAATGTCAGGCTGAAATACACTGACAAGAGCTTTACAAACTAACATCTTAAAACCTTTTCCCCCTATTCCCAGAGCTGGGAACAGAGTCTTGGACCTCACATATTCTTAACAAATGCTCCAAGTGCTCTACCAATAGTCACATCCCCAGCCCTTAAAGGGATGTCTTTAAGAGATAAATCTACATACTTCTATGATCTCTATGAGGTATCTTTCTTGGGGCAATTTCTACAGGATCTTAAACCCAACACTTCTTTCCACTTTAAGAATAGTTTTCCTTTCAAGTTTAATAAAAGAAATTGGGAAATATAAAACTGGCACTAAAAAAGCGCTAGGCAAGGTGCCTTGAGCAGGTAATACTAGCTTGGAGGAAGGAAAGCAGAGATTGGGAGATCATGGCTCAAAGTCACTCCATCACAACCAATGGCTCACATGAGAGGGAAGAAAGAACCCATTATCCTAGCTATGAGGGAAGGACACTGGCTAGGTACAGCCATGGGCCCGTCAATCCCAGGCACATAGGAAAACATAAGCAGGAGGCAGCCTAAGGTAAGACCTGATGTTGGAAATAACCAATACAAAAAGGGGGCTTCTTAGAGGCATGATTCAAGAGGTACAGCATCTGCCTGGCAAGCAAGAAGTCATGCGTACAATCCCCAGCTTCAAAACCCAAAAACTCAAAAAAGGTAATGACAGACTGGTTTAAAAGCAGAGTAGTTTCATGATTTTTATTTTATTTATTTATTTTGGTCCAGTTGTAGGGCCTGAACTCTGGGCCTGGGCACTGTCCCTCAGCTCTTCAGCTCAAGGCTAGCGCTCTACCAGAGCACCACTTCCAGCTTTTTTCTTTTTTGCTTATGTGGTGCTGAGGAATGGAACCCAGAACCTCAGGCATGCAAGGCAAGTGCTCTACCACTGAGCCACCTTCCCAGCCCCGATTTTTATTTTCTTTTATATATTATTTTCCTGACATACCAAATATACAGCCAAGTAAATGAAAAGGCCAATTACCTTACTAAGCAGATATAATAATCACAAGCAAGAAAGAAGTATATAAATTACTAACTAAATCTTACTCTTCAGTATCTTGTTAACTAGATCCTACTGGCAGGTATTGAGTAACTGCACAATGTTATTGTTTAAGGCCAGTCAATTGGATTAGCAGTTTTATCTTCCTACAAATAAACTGTCCTCTTAATGTCAAATGAAAGTTGTTATTTTAACTGATTAATAAATTAATCCAAGTTTCTATCCTCCCCATGAGAAGTTTTCATTGTATAAATGACAGCTAAGAACTTACTGTTTATTTTAATGATAATAAACTCAGCTGAAGATCTTTTGTGTGAAATAGTACAAGAGTCCTAGGAATTAAAGGAAAATATAAAAGAATGAAAATTAGAAGTTTACAAAGAGTTTCAGAAGAAGATTTGGTGAGGTCATGAGCCATACCTTAGAAGGAAGATGCTGGACACAGAGAGGAAAATAAAAACATGAAAAACAAAAATTTAGTTTATCAGTTTAAGATTCCCAATCTGGATGCTTAAACTTGACCTTTGTCTGACTATAAATTTATAGCCTAACCTATAAAATTCCCTAGCCTAGCCTAGGGAAAACTCTGAAGTATTACCATTAAGTAAGGCTTCTAAGTATTACCATTTTAAAAAGTGAATGGCAAGATAAACTTAATATTTATATAAAATAAAGTTATAAAAATGTAAGTTCTCAGTAGCAGAATTTGCTATAAGTTTAAAGCATATCATATAGGAGCAGCTATTACAGTAACAATATTTGCTTCAAAAAGTGAAATTTTCCTAATGAGAAAAATCATAAAATACCTTAATGAAAACAAACTCAAAGGGAAAACATATTTTGATTGAAAACAAGTATTTAAAAATTTAACAAAATCAAAGAAAATTATATAATAGGGAAATATTAATTCTTATTTTCCCCATCAGGACAGTATAACCATAAACACTTCATATGCTAGTATTATCACATACCTGTTTTAGGATGTATTGAAAAGAATCCTTGTGGGTTTCCACTCGTAATTTTGTATATTAGCTTGTCATTAGAGCTAGAATCTGGATCAAATGCCTCAATTTGGACCACAGATACATCTTTGGGTGCATTTTCTACTATCTCTGGGTAGTAAACAGGCTCTGAAGTCTGTGGTGCATTGTCATTGACGTCTTCAACCTCTATGTAGATCTCTATGAAGGATGAAAGTGGCACGACACCCTGATCTGTTGCATACACTGTCAGCCAGTAATGGGAGGTCGACTCCCGGTCCAGTCGATCTGAAGTCTCTATAACACCTAGAAAGAAAAAAGGAAAACATAAGGAAGCATGTCAGTAACAAGAAAATGCCACATTGAGAAAATGGCAACTCAAAAATCATTGTCTCTTACCAGCCAAATGTTAATTGTGGAAATACCATACAGAAGGCTTACAATTACATGGGCAAGATAATGAGTACATTTCTTATCAAGCATTGTTGCCTCCTCCTTTGTTTCCCCTTCCCATCCCTTCTCATCTCCCCACGCCCCCCACCCCCCTACCCCCTCCCAAAGTGGTAAAGTTCGTTTTTCGACATAACGATTTGTACATCTCATTGTTGCAATGGGTCCACCTGTATCCCTATTTAAACGATTTGTTTTTTCCCTTCCCCTCCACAAATTATACTAACATCAAATACAGTGAAAGCAGGGGTTATACCATGGGGGACGGACATACAAAGCAACAAAGAAATCATCTTATAAGTATGGAGGTTCCTCCAAAGACTCCACATAGAGCTCCCCTATGACCCAGCAATCCCACTTTTTGGTCATTTACCCAAATGATCACAAACAAGACCATACTAAAGCTATCAGCACAACTATATTTATTGTAGCATTATTTACCATAGCTAAGATATGGAACCAACCCAGATGCCCCTCAGTAGATGAATGGATCAAGAAAATGTGGTATATATACACAATGGAATTCTATGCCTCCATCAGAAAGAATGACATTGCTCCATTTGTTAGAAAATGGAAAGACTTGGAAAAAATTTTATTAAGTGAAGTAAGCCAGGCCCAAAGAAACATAGGTCCCATGGTTTCCCTTATTTGCAATAACTAGTATATGTCTGAGACAAGCAGAAAAGGTCAGATAAGTTGATGTTAGGTGAATTGAACCCCAAGGTAAGTATTCAAATGTTTTTGCTTTCATGCAATTGTTTCTAACATGTTTATAAGATGATTTCCAGCCAAATGTTCCTAGAAACTGTGCCTTAGTTTCCTTTTCTACACAATGGAGCTAACAACAATATGTTTTCCGTGGGCTGATAAAATGAACTAATACATATATCATGACTAAAAAACAAGTGTGTACTATGGAAGGTTTTTTTTTTGTTTTGTTTTGTTTTGGGGGGGTCCGGTCGTGGGGCCTGAACTCTGGGCCTGGGCGCTGTCCCTCAGCTCTTCAGCTCAAGTCTAGCACCCTACCACTTGAGCTGTAGTGTCACTTCTGGCTTTTTTCTTTTTGTTTATGTGGTGCTGAGGAATCGAACCCAGGGCCTCAGGCATGCAAGGCAAGCGCTCTACCACTGAGCCACCTTCCTAGCCCCTGGAAGTATTTTTTTAGTTTTTGAATTGGGTGACAAGTACGCAGTTCTGAAGTACATATAATTCGAAGAACTGGGCACTAAGAGATCATTTAACGGAAATAAAAGATGAAACCAGAGCCATGACTGAGACTCCAGACTAGTGCTACCTATTCCCCCAGAGGGGTCATTCAAAGAAAAAGATGGGAGCAATGCGTTCTAGACATCTTAGGTTTTGTTTGTTTGTTTTTTGGTCAGTAGTGGGGCTTGAACTCTGGGCTTGGGCACTATCTCTCAGATCTTCAGCTCAAGGCGAGCGTTCTACAGCTTGAGCCACAGCACCACTTCCAGTTTTCTAGTGGTTTATTTAAGAGTCTCACGGACTTTCCTGCCTGGGCTGGCTTTGAACTTAGATCCTCAGATCTCAGCCTCCTGAGTAGCTAAAATTACAGGCGTGAGCCACCGGTGCCCGGCTACATCTTAGTTTTTGATTACTCTCCTGTTTAACAAATTATAAAGTTTTAAAGTCCAGGTAAAGAATTGCTAGGTCTCCTGTGTTCAGAAATTTTTATGTTTTTCTTAATCACATTACACAAATGGCAAGACAACCAGTCAGTATATTGTAAGAATATGAATTCTTATCAGCTATTCTATAAACTGAAAAGGGCACATAACCTTCTCAAACACTAGTATCTCTTGCACTTCATATAAAGTGACTATTCAACAAATAAATGAAATGCATAATGTCACTGTGTACAAAGTCTTCTATTGAGATCCAAGCTAGAGCATGTTATCTACAGAGCTGATTAGTACGAGACAGGGTTATACCATGAGGAAAAGTGTCTCATTCTAGTCCGGTCATTGAAGCCTACCAAAATCGTACTTAATCTCAGTGTTAATTTCTCTCTAAATGATTAGGTGCAGAAATACCAACTTTTCCCAGACAAAAGGGGCATTATTTTATTTACTAGTATAATCTTACCCTTTGACTCACATATAGCTCTTTTCTCATACTGAACTAATGATACTTTTGTGTTCAACACCATGGTCTATGTTGGACTTTAGAAATCCCAACTCTACAATCACTTTTCCTGATCAATGCAAATGCTAGAAGAAAACAAAATACCAATTTCATCTATGTTCAGCATTAAAATAGTACTGACCTCAACTAAAAAATCTACTTATTTAAATTTTCAAATGAGAATTACATAGTAACTGTGTACAACATGTTTTGAAATATGTACACGCTGTGGAAGGCTAGAGCAAGCTAATCGTTACATGCATTATCTCACGCTTATCCTTTTCCATGGTGAGAACACTTAATACCCACCTCTTAGCATTTGTCAAGATACACTGTTATTAATATAGCCAACATGTTAAATGTATGACCTCTATTTAAATTTGAGGTTTTGCTTAAGTTTAATATCAGAAGAACCCATATATACTGAATGTTACAAACTTAAATGAATAATTATAAATGAATAAACTTATAAATTATAAATTATGAATTATAAATTATAAATGAATAATTATAAATGTTATAAACTTAAATGAATAATTATAAACTGTCAGAAGAAAAATATTTACGACTAGTCAAGAGTCTTTTAATTGTCTCTCTGAACCCTCATAAAAACATATGTTTGTCAAAGTATGAAACAAGGTTTCAGAACTTAAGAAAAACGAGCTAACTGGTCTCTTAGGTGACAAATAAGTAAAAATAAACTCAGCAAAAACATACTGAAATAAGTAAAAATAAACATCTGGATTCAAACATAATCTCCATCCACAAAACTAGTAAAATTCTGTTTGTAGTGTGAAAAAGCAACCATTCTTCCTTTTTTTTTTTTCATCACCTAACCCAAAGAAAGTCAGGGTATCCAGAAAGTTCTTGCTATATGATTACAACAATTAGGCACATATGTTCCTCTTATTTTCTGGAACTTCAAAAATGTAATTAATTTTAATATGATAAAGATTATTTAAAATTTCAAGCTCTTGGATAACATGGTGATTTTACTCCCTTCTTTTCACTTCTAATCCATAAATGCTTTATGCAGCTGTTCAAAACTGTGTTCCTCTAAATGTGATTATATGCATTTGAAAAATGACCATCATAGAAACAATTTACTTGGTATTTACTACTTGTGGTCATAATGGCAAATATCCTGCAAATGTTATCTGATCTGATCTTTATTTCTGCCCTAGCAATACAGGGAGTTCAACTGTCCCTATTTCCTGATAAAAATCACAGATGAGGAACTTTCCTAGGGACATAGAATGGTGCAACTCAAGCTTCCTTGCCAGACCACACATCTCTGGCTCCAAAGCCAGTGAAATGCTGTCCGCTTTACTGTTCGCATAACAAAACTGAGAGTAAAGAAAACTTAATGTAGGGCTGGGAAGGTGGCTCAGTGGTAGAGCGCTTGCCTTGCATGCATGAGGCCCTGGGTTCGATTCCTCAGCACCACATAAGCAAAAAGAAAAAAGCCGGAAGTGGCGCTGTGGCTCAAGTGGTAGAGCACTAGCCTTGAGCTGAAGAGCTGAGGGACAGTGCCTAGGCCCAGAGTTCAGGCCCCACGATGGACCCCCCCCCCAAAAAAAAAGAAAACTTAATGTGGTAACTGACAGGCCAAGTTCATCTTCCATCTACTGTTTCACATATCCGTATTTGGGAGAGAAATGTCCATTCCTATGCAACAGCTTTCTCTAATGTCAGGATGGAAGAAAAACAAACAAAATCCAAATACAGATTAAAATGGCTATATGCTCTTTCTGTATTAGTCTCGCATGTGTCTGTACTATAGAAGCAGGCTGCTTGGAGCTGCCCCTCCCCTAACAGGTGAGCTAGCAGCCATAGCAGCCACATGATTCTGTACATGACGCCCACCCCTACTCAGAAGCAGGACTGAGAGCCCCACATCTTCTCTGGGTACTACTAACATGTTAAAAACAGGACAGTGAAGTGACTCTACTCAAATAGGGAGAAAACTAGGTCTGTACTAAACTAAGTGGTACTGTACTACACCACATCACAGAACGCCAACTATATGCTCCTCTTTTCCTTAGAGGTTCGTCAGAATCCAAACGAGTTTTTACAAGATTTCTGGTTTCTACATTCTAGCCACCTATATCTCAAATAGAAGTATTGTTTATTCTCTAAGTAAGTCACCAACTCCTACAATGTATTCACCACCTTCCTAATGGCATAATTAGCATGTATAGATCCATAGACAGATTTCTTCTAGAACGCCACCAGTTACTATAACTCAGCAGAGAGAAACAAATTTTGAACTTTCCAGACTTCTAATCAGCCCCCTAACAAAAAAGAAAAAAAAAAACTAAACAAAATCAAACTGAAACCTCCTACCTATCACAAGAGGGTAAATATGACAATTGTATTAATTATGAAAACTACCCCGCATTTAATCTTAAGTGTCTACCTAGCTTTGTATAGAGAATTATAAACCTTTTGCTGGGGGATGTGGGGGAGAAACAAAGACAAAAAATCCACAGTTTTTATAGATTGCTTTAAACAGATACACAAAATAGTATCTTCCCTTTGGGGGTTCATAAGAGCATCTACTTAAAAATTCTTTTCTGAGGCTTCCTGTCTGTCTCCAACTATCTCTCCACTCAGCTCTCTTCTTTTCTCAGTCACTTTACCTCTTTACTAGTTCTTCTTTCCCTTTCTAACCTAGCAGCTGAAGGACATGGAAGCCCAGTCTGGGCAGTGGGTGAAGGACCAGCCCCACCTTCCACAGAGTTCTCTCCAGCCAGATTATTAAAAGGATGGAAGCCAGGAAAATGAAAAAGAAGGAGACCACATCATTCCTACTAGAGCTTCTATGGCACAGGCAAGAGAACAGGGTGAGAAGCTGCAAGTTTACATGTTGAACACAGAAGTTCAGACATGCCTGTTATAGCTAGTACTCAGTAGGACAGCCATGAATCAGTCCTTTAGCTCAGTGAAGCATTACAGAAGTAGTAAGTATGACTATCTAACCTCAAGAATACAATGAAAATATTGTCAAAAATGTTGTTAATAAGCTAAAAAAATGTTTGAAAGATGCTAGAAACCGGGAAGTATTAAGCAAAAATATTTATCATTCTGAACATACTCTCTAGGATTTTCAAACCACCACCAGATGTCACTATGGAAACTGATTTAAAATATGCATTCAAGTGAAATAATGACACTGAAGTGAAGAGGGGAAAAAAAACGTATAATTTTTTGACCAACCCATTTGAAAACAGACCTCATAGCAAAATTTCCTTCTCAAAGGACTTATTAACATTCATGTTTAAAATTCATGTATTTAAGTAAACTAGTATTGAGATGTCTTCCCACAGTCCAATTATTCATAATGCATACGGTACAGAAGAACCAGGTACTCAAATCAATTATCAAACGTTAAATAAAGGTTGCTAAGAATTATTAATTCCTATTACCCACCATTGGCAGCTAGTGCTGTTAATTAAAATGTTGTCTTTAACTAGCCATAGCCAGCACTTTTCACCAACGGATCCAGGTGGAACAAAATGCTTTCAAAATAGTAATTTTTAAAATAAAAACAAAGTTGGAGCATTCACTCTCTCTGCCAAAAATAATGTAACTGATTCAAATTCCCATGGTCACAGAACACCTTTTCTTGCCACATTTTCCTATTCATTTAACAGATGTTAGACCCTAATAAGCCCCAATGCCAAAGCTTCAGACCAAACTTTAGTTCTGATTCCTCAGCTACTCTACGTCAAAAACATTTGCAATTGCAATAACCCAGAAATACACACTTGCAAACCACAGTAATCTCTGGGCCTTCCTGACATGCCATACTATGAGGGAATGCTTGCCTACCATATATCAAGCCCTGGGTTCAGACCCCAGCAAGCCCCAACAACAACAAACCATTATATGGCTTTATATTACTGTAGGTTACCCCTGAGATAACTGAGGAGTCAGGGTCCTGCTATCCTCATCAAAAGCTCACCCCCATTGGCCTAAGTAATGTTTAGTAGACTCCTCTTCTTAAAGGTCCGGCCACCTCCCAATAGTACCATACAACACAACATGGTGATGAAGCCTTTAACTCATGGGTCTGTGGCACAGCTACCCAAACCACAGCATTCTGGAACCCAGGCTTAGGAGAGCAATTGTATTATGAGTTGCTTCATTAACTTAAAAATTTGTATCCATAAACTGCTTTTTTACATGACAACTCCTTTGTACAACTACTTAAAGATAATAAAACAAAAATTGTTTAACACATACAAATGCAATAAACCAACAATGGTGATGAAGACAAAGATAGCATAATGTCATATACACACACGGTACTCACGATGTTCTAGGCACTATTTTGAACAGGTCTTGATATGCAAACCATCAACCCTAAGGAACAGGGAATATGATCACCACTATTTCACAAAGAAACTTCACCAGCATAAACAATTTGTCCAAAGTCACCCAACTCTTTACTGCTTGAAATGGAATTCAATCTCAGAAACTCTAGCTCTCCATAGTCAAGTCTCCAGCAAGCTTGTTACAGACAGGGAGCATAAGGGGTGAGTAGTCATGGCCTCTCAACTTCACTAGGGAATTTCTGTTATAAATGGAATGCAAAAATGTAGTAGCAAAATACAGAAAAGTTTTTTTGTCTGTGTTTTCTGTTTTCCCAATACTTGGGAATCTGGGAATGTACAGCAAGCAATCCATAATTATGGGAGAAAAGGGATTTATTTAACATATGAGGGTAGAGGGGAAAAAAAAGTGCACACTAACTATCCACAAGAATATCAATGGTATCCAAACTAAATGAAAACCAAAATCTGCCAAAAGTGTGTAAAATACTTCAACTCTGTTATGCTTGGAAGAAAGAAACTGTAAACCTTTGTCTTTCTCTCTCTCTAACACACACACACACACACACACACACACACACACACACACACACACACACACACACACACACACACACACACATGTTCAGAGAAAGGTCTAGAATGTGCAAGATGATCAGAAGATAATGAAGAAAATAGACCCAAAGGACTATTTGAAACTACTGATTTTCTAGAACAATGAATTCAAAAATTATACTTAAAATATGTACAATAAAAAGTTAAATAAAATATATATAACCAGTAGACCTTTAAAAGTGTTGCTAGCAGAACATTCTTACGTTTTCCCTCTATCTTAGATACATGATATACTGTTCTTATTAAAAAACAATTATTATTATATATACTAAAAGTATATGAAATGTTGTTACAATGTGCAGTTATAGAAAATAAATGGAACACATTTATATTTTATTTTTTAAATTTATTTTTAAATTATTATTTATTATGTAATCTCACATAATTACCCATTTTTTGTTTTCATAGCATGAGCAGCTAAAATCTACTCATCTAAGTCCCTGATCCAATACAATTTTATGACCTATGGATCTTATATGGTACATTACGTCTCTGGGCTTGTTCATTCTATATATATATGCTGCACCAGGACAACATGGGAACCTATTCATTAATTTCCAGTTACCTGTGTTTCATTTAATCTCAGTGGATTCTAAACAATTTAGATTCTAATAGCTTCAACAATGAACATTAGAAAAGTATTTATATTTGAAATTTTGTTAGAAGTCTTAGGTCTAGAAACTGTACAATGAGTCAGAAATTAACATCTAATGATAAACTCTTAATATAGCAACTATTGATTTGTTTATTTAGGATACTATTTAGGATACTATTTAGGATACTTTTAGTTGAGAAAGCTTTTTGCTTAGAAACTTACTAAAACGTACATTAAGTTCATAAACTTATTTTAGGCATCATATGTCAAGCCCAGGATTTTAGCTTTGCAGTCACTCCTGGGTCAACTCTACTAAATTACGTTTCCTACTTTCTCAGAAATCATTCCAAGTTCTTATTTCCATGTCAGAATCATTAATATTGTTAATGAGGGCTTTCATAGATAAGCTCTTTCTTTTTAAAGAGGATTGTTTTTGAGTAGTAAAAATTATCATCTAGCTGGCACTGTGGCACATGTCTATAATTCTACCAGCTCAGAAGGCTGAGATCTGAGGATCTTGTATTGAAGCCAGCCCAGATAGACAAATTCAAGAGATTCTTATCTTCAATTAACCAGTAAAAAGCCAGAAATAAAGGCATGTTTCAAGTGGTAGAACACCAGTCTTGAGTGAAAAAGCCAAGCAAAAACATGACGTCCTGAGTTCAAGTCTCATTACCCCCACCCCATACACACAAAAGTTAGCATCTGAATATTTAAAAATTAGGTGGAACTGAATACATAAGACACCTCTGGAGGCATTAGAATATAAACAATATATTTTACCTCCTATCAGCAATGTTTCTAGAAGTTTCTTTTAAGTTTTAGAAGATGGAACAATTTCAATGCTAAAACTTTTCTCACTTTTTGTTTGCTGCAGTCACACTTGACAAATACTTTGCATACGCACATACTGTTTATTTAAAGTAATCTTTTTAAAAACTGGAAGGTCTTTCCCTATTTCATATTTAGAAACCAACTGGGGACTGAAAAGATACTAAAGTTGCTTATTCATCACTATAATAGCAATGAATTTACCCATGAGTCACTTTACCAGTCAGTCATCTAAGCACTCTACCATCTAATACCTTGCTTAAACCTCCAAACTTAAGTGAGCTGTCTTAAGCCAGAACCCTAAGCCTGGCTGACTCACTCTCGAGGGCCCACACAGGAACCTTCAGGGTACTGCTCCCATGTGGGCATTGCTGCCTCACATTCCTGCCCTGGCTTCTTCCCATAAACCTGGGTAGATTATCTTCAATCCATCATTGTTAATAGGGGGGGAAAATGAACACATCAAGCCAAACAGACCAGTAATCTGCATGAAGCTCAAGAATCCTATGCAACTGAGTCCATTAGGATCAAAAAGGAAAAGCATTCAAAAAAGAATCCAACTCTGCTCTATATTAAGAACATTACTGTATTTATCTTACCCTCTACTTTTGAGGCAGACTAAATTTATCCAATGTGAAATGTAAGGCATTGTATTAAATAAACTGTGTATCAATGTTTTGAAAACATCAGAACTAATTTATGCATACAGCTATTAGTAACTTTCAAATGCTGACTGACAGATGTCAGATCCAAAGTTGGAAATTCTAAAATCATCTCTCAAGTTTTGTGGCAGATCAAAACTGATGTTTTAAGGGAAACCTCTCTCTGAAAAAATTCCCAATCATTTATTTTATTGTACTGTCAACACAGGTGTAACAGGCCCTTGAAAACTGTACTCTATACCTTCTTTATCAACAAGGATTTAATATTAGTTGATAGTACTTGGTTCTTGCTAGAAATAAACTGAAATCTAACATTGCTGACTTACACCTGTTTTCATTTGTTCAACAAAACACAATTTCCTACTACATGCCCTGTAGTATAAAGTTCTCAGGAAAAACACTGGATTTTGTGAAGACAATTAAGTAAGTGTTAATTTATTCAGAACAACAACCAGGAGAAAAGAAAGTGACATTTGTCAGAAAAGGACAATGCAGTATTTTGCCAAGTAGGTACATTAACAGTAATCTTCCATTTAGTTATAAATAAGTCTTATACAACGACCAACTAAGTCCTTTCTGAGGTTTCAAGTTGCTAACTAAATTTCATAATGTACCACATATAATGTATAAATGACAACATAATGGTGGGTTACAAGAATGAATAAATTTTATTTTCTTCTCTGTTAATATTTTTCTAATTTTTCAAAAAATCTGCATACTAAGTTATACTAAAACATTTGAAAAGCAGTATTTATGAAAGGGTAACTCAAAGTGTTATCAATAGCACTTAAGACATTTCAGAAATGTAAAAATGACCTTTAGAAGTTGCAAGTGCCTTAGAAGTTTTCCTAAGCTGAGCAACTGCTTAAATCATTTGTAGTGCAAAGTATGTTCAAAGATGAAGACAAGGCACTATTCAGTGATGGAAATGTCAGTTAAAGCAGCTGAGCCCGGTGCCAACCTCCCTAAGCACTCCCTTGCTAAGAAGGAATGGAATGAGCTTCCTCCTGCTACCCCCAAGTACTATCTGGGGCACTGCATGTGTGAAGGACACAGCCATTTCCAGAGCTCTAAAATTCATGAGTCTGGTCTAGGAGCAGGCTTGCCTTTATGCTAGGAAAAAGAAATGCAGAAAGATGTAAACTTCTCGTAACCTACAACTCAGATCTCCATGTATTACAGTTATACAAAATGGAAGGTGTGTTTTGTTTTTTGTTGGTCGTGAAGCCTGAACTCTGGGCCTGGGCGCTGCCCCTCAGCTCTTCAGCTCATGGCTAGCGCTCCACCACTTGAGCCACAGCGCCGTTTCCTGGCTTTTTCTGCTTATGTGGTGCTGAGGAATCAAACCCAGGGCCTCATGCATGCAAGGCAAGCACTCTACTGCTGAGCCACTTCCCAGCCCGGAAGGTTTGTTTTATATGAACTAAAAAACTGAAGCAAATTGAAACAATCTCATTCACTTGGCTCCTATTAATGGACTTGCAAAAACAAACCTTTCTTATTAGCTCCAAGTGTCATTTTCCATTTCTTGGGATTACATTTTGATTTTCAATAAATAAATAACCTTGTTTTAAAGAACATTCTACTGTAACCATGGAGTAATATTTAAATTTTAACAAAGTATATTTTATATATTGAAAAGAAATGGTTCACAGGCAATATTCATTCACCTACTTTTAATGTCCAATTTACTGACAGATTCCAAATCTGTAAGAAGTGAGGAGCTTAATTCAAGTGAAGCTACCCCTAGTTATAAATTATTTTGTGGACACTGATAACTTAGCAGAACTTTGGGTATCACTTTTTATGCTAACACACAAATAGCTCTAGATTATGATCTAGATGCATTTTCAGATTTGATGATATAAACTTTATTAACATTTGACAAACGAGGGGCTGATGGCTCATGCTTGTAATCCTAGCTACTCAGGAGGCTAAGATCTGAGGTTCAAGGTTCGAAACATGGATTCTTTTTTTTGGGGGGGGGGTCCGGTTGTGGGGCCTGAACTCTGGGCCTGGGTGCTGTCCCTCAGCTCTTCAGCTCAAGGCTAGCACTCTACCACTTGAGCCACAGGGCCAGTTCCAGCTTTTTTCTTTTTGCTTATGTGGTGCTGAGGAATCGAACCCAGGGCCTCATGCATGCAAGGCAAGCACTCTACCGCTGAGCCACCTTCCTAGCCCCAGAAACATGGACTCTCATCTCCAAAAAACTACCAGAAAACTGGAAGTGTCATTGTGGTTCAAAGTGGTAGAGTGCTACCCTTGAGCAAAAAGAGCTCAGGGACAGAGTCAAGGCCTTGAATTTAAGCCCCTCAACAGACAATTAAAAAAAAAAAAAGAATCTTGACAAATCAGAATAGCAATCTGCAAATACATATGTTCATTTGTTTTCTAACCTCTTCCCTTCTTATGGAGTGCAACATATCTGTATAATGAATGATTTTGAAGTTTATGAATTATTTTGAAATCACAAGAGAGAGCCTACACAAAGGAGAGCAGATCTTAACATTAAAAAGTAAACAAGAGGGGCTGGGAAGGTGGCTCAGTGGTAGGGCGCTTGCCTTGCATGCCTGAGGCCCTAGGTTCGATTCCTCAGCACCACATAAGCAAAAAGAAAAAAGCCAGAAGTGGCGCTGTGGCTCAAGTGGTAGAGCACTAGCCTTGAGCTGAAGAGCTGAGGGACAGCGCCCAGGCCCTGAGTTCAGACCCCACGACCGAACCCCCCCCCCCAAAAAAAGTAAACAAGAATAGTCAGTACACACTCTCATGTCAAACAATGCCAGCCAAGATTTCTCAGTAGTAACTATGGTCCACAGACATAAAGTATCTAATCTCCATTATTTTAAGCAAATAGGAAACAAATCTCATGGCGTACAGTAGACCCTTGGCATCTGTATTGTCGGAAGACCACTGCTAAGGAAAATCTCGACTGTTCAGAAGGCCCAGGGCCCAGTGCCATAGTGAGGCTGCCGGTGTAACAGTGTCCAGCTTTCACTACATATGCCACCTGTCAACAAATCTCAGATTTTCACCTTACCACTTAAACTAAATACACGTTTTTTTTTTTAGGGTAGCATTGGCTTTTGGGGAGGCATACCATGTTTTCACAAAATTAAGGGCTGGGAAAACGCAGTTCACAGGATGACTTTTAACACAATTGTCAATAACTGGCCTGACTGAGCGCCTCTCCTCATTAACTGACCTTCACAATGCACACAGGAATTTAAAATGTGGGGTTATCTATGCTTTTATTTATTATTAATTTTGACCCCACTTGGAAATAAAAACATGCAACAAATGTACAAATAAGGCAGGCTTAACTATAATACATATATGAAAGTAATCATGAAGTATGAATATGACTGCATTTATAATGGTTGACAGCATCACCATAAAACACAATATAATTCCATTGTGTTCCATCATTTCGTAACCATCCTCTCCATTTCACGCCGTTTCCCATGGCTCTCTAGAAGGAAATGTCAATGGACACACATGCCAAAACAACTTGACAAAGGCACATGTAGGCACTTGACCTATGTGTGGGAACACTGCTTTCAACTCCAAGATGGGTCCTAAAACACAGCCTTTGGCTATCTTAAGAGACTAAGCAAGCTGGAGGAGGAGAAGAAAACAAGAAGAGAGCAGTAAGAGAATCAGAAAGTTAAACCCTCTTATTTTATAGTTGAGGAGGTAAAAATGTACAGGGCAAATGAGTGGTTATTAGAATTCAGAGTTTAAATGAAAGAAGAATTCAAATACCCTGAAATCTCATCATACTTATGTTCCAAGTATGGCACGAGGAGAGAAGGGCCTACTGCACTAACTCAAATTCCAGCAGGCGTGAAATATGACATTTCTGATTTCTGAGGGAAATGACTGATAATGAGGATGAACAAGGTTCAGTGATGCAATCTCAAAGTGAATGGTATAACAACCCTAAAAAGTACTGCAGGCTGGACCTTACCATGGTTACAACAACTGACTACTCACTTATTCCAGTCACATTTTCCAATTCCAAGTAAGAATAGATTTCAACTGACAGTGTAAAGAATGTGCTAAATGTGTACAGTACACACCAATACTGCTAAAGTAAGTTAATAAACATGATCCTGACCTTCAGTAGAGCACAGAGCTGTTTTGCAAGGCATGATGAAGTCTCACTTCAAATGTAAGTGAGAATCCAAACTGGGAAATCAAATTAGAAATGTCTTGAGCACAAAGAGAACATGAGGTCAGCTTTGCCTCCAGCAGTGTCTCTCCATTTATTTTCATCAAACTTAGTCACAACTCCTATTTAAATATTTATTTTTAGAAATTCAAGTTAGTACTAACCAAATTCAATATAAGTCATTTCTAGAGTATAAATTTGTATTTATATCTGTATAACTCCTAATCCTTCGTTACCACCTGCACAAAGATCTTGGTACCATATAAAGGAGATAAGGAACACTAGAGTTCTCCTTCATTTGGAACTGGAAAGGAAACAGGTTCCTGCACAAATGCAGGAATATGACTCACACAAATATGATTCCTAAAAATTTCTTCAAAGTAGTATTAACTTATCTTTTGAATTTCTAAAAACTGTAAATGTTTCTAGTATGGTTTCTTATGAGCTCAATACATAAAGACAAACTTTTTAGATTAAAAGAAAAACCAAGGGCTGGGAAGGTGGCTCAGTGGTACAGCGCTCGCCTTGCATGCATGAGACCCTGGATTCGATTCCTTAGTACCACATAAGCAAAAAGGAAAAAGCCAGAAGTGGTGCTGTGGCTCAAGTGGTAGAGCACTCACCTTGAGCTGAAGAGCTGAGGGACAGCGTCCAGGCCCAGAGTTCAGGCCCCACGACCAACCAAAAAAAAAGAAAAGAAAAGAAAAACCATTTCTGAGAAACCAACTTGCTTTTAACAATCTTTTTTTCCTCAAGTAGTTGAAATAGGAATTTTATTTCAAATGTTTATATATCCAGGAGAAAGTCTATTGCCCAAGAGGAAAACTGGAAAACACACCATCAACACTGAAAAGAGAAACAAGATAGAGTTGCATTTCTCTTCTCCTCTATCTATGGTGATGACAGGAATTCAGGAGGCCCCAGAAGAAGTTTGGATATAGGATTAAAGCTAGCAATGGGACTCTGGGGACAGCAGGAAAGACCTGCAACAAGGAAAGGAAGGACTGTCAGGAAGCAAGGAGTAAAGTACAGAAGATGCTAGTCCCACCCCCTGGAAAGGTAAGGCTATTCACAGAAGGACCTGGATACAAGCAAGCACTACCCACAGCCAGGTATTCTACCACTCACTTGAAGTCACATCTAGTTCACAGATCACAGCTCCTGGTCCTATCTCACACAACTTCCAGCCATACATGCTCATTTGCACTGTGCTACTATTCTCTCTGGTCAGAAACGACCTTCAAATGATTGCTTCTGCATTCAAGTCCCAGCTCATTGTTCTTCCCTTGAAGTCCTTCCCAACCAGCCAACCTAAAAGGGGCCGGGCCACATACCTCTATTTAAAAATAAATAAATAAAAGACACTACTATTACTTTACCCTATTTACTTTCTCCAGCTTCTAGGCTGTATATCTGTGTGTGAAAGAGATGGAAAAAGAGAGAGAGAGATGCTATGTATGTGTCAGAGACAAAGAGAATTTTATCTACCTGCTCATTAGCTGTCTAGTCTCTCCAGAAAGCCAGCTTCCTGATGACCACAGGGTGCTATGAAATCCTCAACACCCCGAACAGGTTCAGGCAGAGGAGCCCAGCAATAAACACTAATTATCCAGTGAATGAAAGCATGAAGGAACTCTTCACCAAGCCTTCTTTCATCCTCTGAAACTCTGCCTCTGAAATTCTTCCAATCCTTCATTTTCAAAGGTCTATAGAGATTTCCCTACTGTCCCCATCTTTCAAGGACCCACAGATGAACTGCAGAAGCACACTCCTAGAAGCACTTACACTTCCTCTCCTCTTCTCCCTCCCCGCCCAATGTCATTCTACCTCTACCCTGGGTATCTTCCAGGGACTGAAGCTAGCCCAGCTGGTCCTTCTCCTGATCATTGGAGTAGTCCTACTGTGTTTCAGACATTATTACTTTTAATCTGAAAATGCTTAAACCCTCTCTGTAACAAGGCTCCAAATCCTGAAAAAGAGGAAAAGGGGGAGGGAGTATTTAAATCACAAAATGCTGCATACAAACTTAATAAAGCTGAGTTTCCCATGATTTTCCATAGTTACCGAACAATATAGCTACTTTGTTAATCCCACCGAGCCAATATATACAAGCATAATATAATTCACTTATGCAAATAATTGAACAAGCAAATTAATAGCTTAGATAGAACTATAAATACATGCTTACCTCCTTAAGGAAATAAACCAGAATTTGTTATTATGCTCACTGCGTTACACAATGTATTAACTCTGTATAAAAAAACCTTATTACATAGAATTCTCACCTCCCCACTCAATTAGTTCTTTATGAAATGTGTATTTGGTAATAATAACCTACTGTCTTTTTTTTTTTAGCTTTAAAACCCAGACTGAACCTCTGCTCTAATTATAATTATATCCAGTCCGCCCTTCTCTGTGCACAGGACATATTTATGAGTGCTTGCAGTTGGCCACCATGGTTTAAAAGGGCCAGGGCTGTAGCTTTGAGAGGGAGAAAGTACACTTGTAAATTCCCCATTGGCTCCCACACTAGAATCACTAGCTACTGTTAACTGTATTTCCTCCCTAGCAAAATGTGCCTGCCTTCCACACCTGAACATTCCACAGCTCAACAGTGGAACTGAAACTAGGCTTATTTTCAAGAAGCTTTAAAGAATGACCCAGTGTTTCCAAAGCAAATCAACATTCCTCCTACAAGTGAATGACCATATGTGCATCATTCATTAACTGGGGACACCAATATTAACAACAGCACAATGGGACCCTTTCCAGGAAATAATGTGAATGGGGTAACCAAATGCATCTAAAATTTAACAAAATTAAAAAAGTGACCTCAGTAAGGCAACAATAAACAAAATATGGCTTTCACTTAATGTTTTGTGTTTAGTTTTGACTGGACAAGTGAATTTCTTATCACATTCTTTTTATGACCAAAAATCAAGTCATGAATTCAGATATGATGAAGGTACATCCCATTTGTGTAAGGAACACTAAATTTAAAAGAAAAAAAAAGAGTGATCCCTCTAGTAGAAAAGAGCCAAACTAATATAGGTTACCTAAGAAGGGATTCCTCTAACTTGGCATTATTTTGATGTGCCTTACTTCCTACACTGAAAGGGCATTTTCAAGGGCATTATACCCAGATCAAGCAAAGCTTTCTAGAATGGCAAAGGAAGCTCACCTCAGAGAGAAGGGAGAAGAAGCTGTCAATTTATAAATGAATAAGTTACAGTGAAGCCTTTGTCTATGTCCTTAAAGAAAATTTAAAATCAATGATCGTGTATGGAACGATATAAGAGACTATTATGTAACTACTACTGTGGAAAGAGCATTCAGCCAAATTCCTCCATTTCTTTAAGTAAGAACATAAAATATATGAAGGGCCAAAAATTCCTATTTCAGAATTTTTTAAATCCCCCTTAAGATTTTCTTAAAACCACAGATTTTATAATCAGTCAATGCAGCCTGGGACTGCTTTCCATATATGAGGTTATGTAATTAAAACCTAACTAACTGATGTCTGTACAGTTGACATGTATTTGGTAAAAGACAGTAAACCCTTTCTATTAACTTCCACCAGAATCTTTTCCCTTTCAACCTAGGTAAGAATTGTCATTCTCTCTACTGAAAAAGAAAATATTAACAGATCTTGAACCCTCAATTCTAGCTGGTATGTCCCACCCAAAACAAAAAGAAGATTTTCTTATGCACTTGCAGGTAGACTCAATTTCTAAGCATTCAGGATGTGGGAATCTGATATAAAGAAACCAATTTTCCCTTGTTAAATTCTGATTGCAATGCTGCAAAATTAATGCATTAACATCACATTCTTACTCTTTGACTCTCTGAGTCACTTAGGACTATCACAAAAGCCGAACTCAAAGTATCTATGGGAAGTAGGCATTCAGAAATAAATCCCTGAAGAGCTATAATCAACCAACTGTCACATAAAACAGACAACCACTGTCTGGTTTAGAAAAATAATGATTTTTTTTTTTTACTTCCAGATGATTAAAGATGCACCCATTCAGTAAGATTGCCTTAGATTGGGTCCCCCATGGAGCAAGAAAGCAGAAAAATCTGTGTACCATAATTATGTGTGAATTTTCTTCTCCACTCTAATTCTGAAAAAAAAAGCCTGTGGGATCTTTTCTTCCCTACATACTTCCTCCCACCGTTAACATTTTATTGGTAAATTAGACTCTACAATACAAGTTTTACTGGTTACCAGAATTATATAGAAGTACAACCTGAAGCTAAAGAAGAATAAAAACTCGGTGAATTTTTGAATGAGCACTCTTTTTCGAAGGCTCACTGAAGTCCGTAGAGTAGCTTCATTAACATCTGGGTCTCATTTGTTTCAATGTAACATTTCTGCCTCAATTACAAATATCATGTTAATACTAACTTCTTGAACCTACTGCCTAAATCTCCAATGTTGAACTCTTTTTTTTGTTGTTGCTATGTTCTTTGGGATTTCTTCAGCAGTGGTTCTTTACAATTATATTTTGAACAGAATCCCGAGTCTTTTATATGTTTCATATAAAAGCCAAGAAATTGCTTGTTGTCTGAAAACAAATCTAATCACTTGTTCTCAAATCCCAGAACAAAGATAATCTGTTTGGATTCCATCACTGTTATCATAGAGTATATATGAACTTCAGACATAAGACAATAAATTAATTTACAAGACCACTTAGGGAAGAAAGGGAGAAGGTTCATTCTTGGTTTTCAAAGTCACTTTAAAAAAAAATCAAAAAGCCTCATAGTAGCTAAATCTCAAAATGCACCTTAAACGTGATTTTATAGCTTAAGTAGTATCTAACCAAAAGAAAGAAAAACTAAAAGTCAAAGCTTTTTCCCACACATAACCTGTAAAATCTGGCACATGAGAAACACTACCTTTTTAAAAAGAATAACAAATTAATGCAAATAATAAGCTTTAAGATACCACTGGGACAAAAATTTGAAAAGGAAAGTTAAAGTACTGTCCCAAAGGTTTGTAAAAAACAGATTATTCACTCAGAACTACAGCCACAAAGTGAACAATCACTTTTTTAATTGTGTTTCCCGAGGAAATAATTTTCACTTAACAAAACTGCCAACATTTTGCCTTTATTTTTAAACTTAAGTAGTCAGTGGCAGTAAAATGAAGAGAAATAAGCAAATGTTCGTGGGATCTTCATTTCTGAAAGTCATTTCAGATTCAGAAATGCAGCATTTTTTATTTTGAGCGTTAAAAAATTACGCCCAGTAATCTCACTTCCTGATATTTAATTTAGGAAGTGTTTTGTCCAAAACACATTATACCTACTATAGGTTATCTTTATTATGGTGCAACCAAATTGAGCATACTTACCAATCAGAAAAGGCTGTCCATATATATGTGTATAAATATATATATATATACATATATTTATACACATATATATGAAAAACAACAGACAAATAATGTTTGAATTCTATTTTGTTTAAAGTCAGTCCAGGTGTGGGGGATACATTTATGCATGTGTCTGTATAGGCATTAGGAAAAACATCATCACCATTCTCAAAAGTCCATTTTAAAGTTTTGTAACAGTCTACATTTTCCCAGACTTCTACAATAGCTATTTACTATATCTTTCTTTTCTTTTTAATAAGGGTCATTAAAAAAAAAACAACAGGGGTAGCTCTTTGCTAATTTTGTTCGTGTCATGGAAAGTCAACTCTTCAAGAAAAGAAATCAACACTATGCAATCATTTTCTAACTCCCCTTTCAAAGACCTTCATAAGGGACTTCTAAAGCTACACAGATGCCCCAGCAGGAAATTTATTTGCAATTCAACAGATGCACCTACAGAGATAAGGCAAGATGTATCCTCAGTGGTGGTAGTAATAATTTCCTTTTATTATTCTTTTGCTCCCAAAAGCTTTTCAACTCAAAGAGAGCCTGTAGAAGTTAATAGGTCCCTAATATCTACTCTGGGGCCTGAACTGATCCTGCTTCAGAAGGTAATGGTTAAGACCCCAAGTAGCCTTTCACACGGGCTTTAGCAAATCCCCTGTGGTGAGATGGCCCCAGGCAGCTCTGTTTTTAGCAGACCAGGCACTGACCTAATCAATAGGGTACCAAGCAAGACAATCCCCACATTCACCAGCCCTGACCAAATGAAGAGGAAAGGAGTTGGGGCTTTATGGAGGAAAGCTTTTTACCTGTCACAGTGATGGTTTTGCTCAGCGGGAGCTTTAGGAAAAAAAGAAAAAAAGTTCTGCTGTTCCAGCAGATTTCCTGGTCAGCAGCCAGCACAAAATAAACTTATTTACTTAAGTTTCATTCACGACTTTGGATGGGAAATTGCTGAAGCCTGAGAAGGACAAGGTAAGATGCACGACAACCTAGCTGGGCCAATATGGCATGGCAGGAGCTTTTGATTCTCCTTCTTCAATGAAATACAATGACATCCTAGAATAAGGACAGGAAGACATACAGCAGGAAAGTCATCCTAGCCTGTGAATCCCAAAATTCCCATAGAAAATTCTATAAGCCTGAAAATGGTAGCCTTTTGAACTTCTTAAACAGACCACTGAAACTTCAAAGATCAGGTTTGCAAAATAGCAACTGCTTTCCATGAACACCTCTTTATTTCCAAAGAGAACTACAAAATCTGCACATTTTAAGTTAATTACACAAGGTAAGAATTCGAGAAGCATAAAGGACCTTGCTAGCTAATTATTTAAGGTTTCCATTTGGCTTCAGAATGGTGAATGTGAGCTAAATAAATCTTTGGAAAATTGCTCTGTAAAGGATTGTTTTTAAGCCATCATATACTCTCACATAAGGAAGACTTATATCTCAGAAGTCAAATCCAATTAGAATTATGCTACCAACCCCAGATATGCCCAAAGAGCCATTAGGAGCAACTTCAATGCAGTCACAGACGTTTATCCTGAGAAATTAGCTGATTTCCTCAGAATTTTTTAAAGCTATCACTGGACAATTTTTAATTGAAAATAACATTCAGGTTTGAAACTAACTGCTGGGATGTTTTCTTGCATCCATTAACTCAGAACAAGAAAGTGCAAGTCAAATAATTACAAAATGTGTTTCTATCTAGATTTGATATGAGCTTAACATCCCAAGAATTACTTCACTGCAGTATTTTTAAAGCTATGCCAGAATCCAAGCCATCAGCATCTTTAACAAAGAAATTTTCTTAAAACACCAGCACAATGGGCTTTTAATTTCCTTAACGAATGTCATCAGAACCAGGATATCTGGCAACCATCCAAAGCTACAGTACACACCACATGCAGAACTTAACTCTTTCTATCTCCTGTCCACAAGGGTGTGCTAACCAATCATAGAAGATCAGAGCTGAAGACAATGACTAGTCTGACTGGGCCTTTAGTTGTTGGTAAGCCATCTCAATATCCACAGGGAAAATTACAATGGTATGTAACTATCTTTTAACGAAATGTTAGAATTTCCACACCCTTAGAATCCCCTAACACCCAACAAATGAAGAGTAGTTTTCCTCACCACCATTTTATTTTAGCAAATTTGAGCAGCCACTTCCTATTAAGATGCAGTTTCTTTTCAATTACAGGTCCCATGAAACATTAGTTCCTGCAATGCATCATCCATCAGTAGTAAGCTGGGTACTATATAGTGCATGCACATATTTCCAGGTATTCAGGAAACTGGAAAAAAGGATAGCAGGAGCCCAGAAGTTTGAGACTAACCTGGGAAATATAGCAAGACACAGGCTCTAAAATCTAAATAAAACAAAGCAACAATGACAACAAATTATTCAAAGCTGTATTTCTCCAAAAAGAATTTTTTTAGAATACAGAACTATAGAAAATATAGAAAGAAATCAGTATCAGTATCTGAATATTTCTACTCTTTAGAATGCTATGACTTCAAGACAGATGAGACAACAAAAACAAAAACCAAATCATCTCCCTTACCTCAAAAGAACCCGGCAGAAATTATTTTCAGATTATAACTAACCTCAATGAAAGACTTCATCACAGACTAGCTGTAGGCCAAATATTTTGTGAATGCTATTCTTCTAAGTAACCTATTACTAAAATTTAACCTGAAAAATAACTGGCAAAATAACTAAACTCCATAAACACACATAAACCTGCTCCATGGTAAGTGGGAATTTGAAATGGAACTACTCCAACTTGAAATTTTTGTAAGTATTTTTAAAAATGTAAAAGATACCATATGAAAAAAAGAATCTGAGTATTGCCTTATTTACTTATTTGGATACTAATGAAATTTTACTTTTGGTATATTGTTTTTAATTAATATGATTAAAACTAATTTCACTTATTTTTTGTTATTGTGGCTCCTGGAATATTGCAAATGACATCTGTGTTCAGAACTATTGAGCAGTATAGTACTAACCAATTAAAAATGTTAATATAATAAAAATGTTAATATAAATTATACAAGCCAGTTAACTTTTTTCCTATGGACACTGGAAAAGAGAAATAAAGTTTTGGAAAGTTTCTAATAATTCAGTGTATGTTCTATTGAGTCATAATTATTGAGTTATTAAGTTGTCTTAAGTTTTTCTGTAAGTTTTGTCTTAAGTTTTTCTTTAAGTTTTGTCTTAAGTTTTTAAGTTTCTTTTCAATTACATGTCCCATGAAAAATGCTAGATTACCTATAAAGACTATCCTGTAATACCAGAGGAAGGAATTTAAGACTATTGTTCTCTTTGTTTTTATGCCCTCATGTATCACATTATATATATCCAAGGCTAACTATATATAAAAATATAAAATTTAAAGTCAGCACCTCTAAATTAGGCTTCTAATGAAGTCTGTCAACTAAATTGCTACAGAAACTTAATCTGATTCTACCAAACAATGTTAGAAGCAGTATCATTCATTTTGATATATAATGACTGCTGAGCTTTTCTCCAAGCAATAAGCAAGGAATAAACACTCAGACTTTATTTTAGTCACTTACTATTTTTTTTTAAACCCTGATGATGATTGTTTTCTACTCAGTTGTTTTTCCTCATCTCTTTAAAGAGAAGAATAACAACAGGGTTCAATTACTTTTCTAATACACTATTCAAGAGGGCTCCAAGTTTCCCTTGACTCGCCAATCTATTAAAAAAAATACCTGGTCCTAAAATATCCAGACAGAAAACAATGAATCAGTAGTTACAAACTTCCATTGAAAATTCTGAGAGTTCTGTTGGAACATATCACAGAGCACTTTCCCATTGACTCAGCTGCAAACATATTCCCTGATAATCCTAACAGAAGCTCAATTTTGTATAATGGCAACATGTATTACACTACATCTTCAAGCTATTTTTTACACATTTCCGTTTAAACTGAAACTTAAGCCAAAACACGCATTCCACTAGCCTAAATGGAAATGTATTAAAAATAACTTGAACCCAGACATTCGTGGCTCATGCCTATAATCCTAGCTACAGAAAAGGCTGAGACCTTGAGAATGATGGTTTGTAGTCAGCCTGACCCGTCCTCAAGATTGCACCTTAAATTAATTAACCATCAAAATGACAGACTACAGGCCCCAGGGCTCCGATCCAGCAAGCACAGGCGCCAGGTCCTGAGTTCAAGCCCCAGAATTGGCAAAACAAACAAAAACTTGAAATGCATTTTAATGCCATCATGTGGTTTATGATATTTTGAAAGCCTGAAGTTATGTAAGGGAGAAAGATTTTTAAGATATCATAGCTATTTTTACCAAACAATTTCAAAAGCCTTTCACTTACACACACTCAACATCCAAAAAAGAATATTCTCCAAAGGGAAAAAAGATCAAAGAGCCAATGGCACTATGCTATCAGATCATTCCTATAAAAGGGGAGGCGATCAAGTAGGACTTGAATCCAGAGGCTAACCTCAAAAGAACGTGCTGCTTCTTTTCTGTGAGAGCGGTGGGGCTCTTCCTGTGGAACAAGCCTGGAACAGGCTGCTGCTGGATGATGACAGACAGGGCCTCCTACACCCCTGCCCTTAGGCAACATCCAGCCAACTCCAGACACAGAGCCACCAAGCTGAATAGCAACTAACCTAACCATGGGAGAACCCAGCAGAAACCAGCAAAGGAAGCATGTGGCTGATCCAGCCCTAACTGCTCAGGGCAATACTGTGTCCTCTATAAATGATGGTATTTTGAAGCTAGTAAGTTTCAGGGCAGTCTGTTTCCCAAGTATGGAAATGACAAAGTTCCTTGTGACAATGGACGTTTTAATTTGGTTTTGGATTTGCCTACATTTATTCCCCTTAAATTTTCTAACCTCTCCAAACTAACTTCATCTAGCAGGAATCTCTATTTCTTTTTTATGGGGGGAGGGGAGGGGTTCCGGTCGAGGGCCTGAACTCTGGGCCTGGGCGCTGTCCCTCAGCTCTTCAGCTCAAGGCTAGCACTCTACCACTTGAGCCACAGTGCCACTTCCGGCTTTTTCTGCTTATGTAGTGCTGAGGAATCGAACCCAAGGCCTCATTCATGCAAGGCAAGCACTCTACCACTGAGCCTCCTTCCCAGCCCTGAAATCTCTATTTCTTATAACACAGTTTCTCTCAAACCCTAAATCTGTCTCTTCTAATCTGATTTCAATACTGACATAGAAAACAACTTCCCAAGGTCTTCTGTTCTTACTTCCGTCTTCCTAGGAAATAACTAGCTCTTTTCCTTTCTTCTTCATAAAAGTTTGTAATCAGCCTGTAAGCAGCAAGACAAGAAGACAAATGAGTTTCTAAAATGTTTATGTGTACTTAACAAAAATAAAGGAGGTGTGAGTGTGTGAGTGTGTGTATATGTGTGTATATGTGTGTGTATGTGTGTGTGTGTGTATGATTTTCCTTAAGAAAAAAAATTCTGGTCACTGAATTTCCTGTCATTGTTAAATCAGACTTCAAAGGAAAAGGAAAGCTAGGTTCTAAAAGTCACCAAGCCAGTATTCCTAATTACTCAGGAGGCTGAGATCTGAGGATTATGATTCAAAGCTAATCAGGGCTATAAAGTCCATGAGACTCCCTTTCCAATTAACCAGCAAAAAGAGCCGGACTAAGAGACATAGTTCAAGTGGTAGAGTACCAGCCATGATCAAAAAAGGAGAGCATTTGCTTGTAAAGTCTCCAGCATCTTTCAATAGAAATAACCAGTAACTTTAAAACACACAACAAATGTCCTTTTTAAAAAAAAGGACCTATTGTGGATACTCAAGTTAATCCAGGAAAGTTTCAAAAAATGCTGTCAACTCCAGAAATTATTATTTTATTAATTTATTTCCTGTGCCAGTATTGAGACATCAACTCAGGGCCTGGGTGCCGTCCTTTAGTTTTTTTTAGTCAAGGTGGGTATATTACCACTAGAGCAACACTTCCACTTCCAGCTTTTTACTGATTAACTAGAGATAAGAGTCTCATGGACTTCTCTGCCTGGGCTAGCTTTGAATTGTGACCCTTAGATCTCAGCTCTTGAGTAGCTAGGATTTACAGGTGTGAGACACCAGCATCTGCCCAGAAGTATTTTAAATTTTAACAGATTAAACAATAATTGATAATCAAGCAAGTAAAAGTAAGCTCAACTAATATGAGTGTGATGAGGCGGAGACTTTGTCAAATGACACAAGATGGAGAAGGTACTGATCTTTTTACATGGAAAACAGAAGAAATACCTTTCAGTCCAGAAAGATAAGGCACTGCATATACTACTTAGGATTCCTAATGCTATGCTTTGGTGGCTCTGAAAAAAAGAAGTTGTTTCTGGAAAAGGAAAATCTAAAAAAAAAAAAAAAGGAAGAAGAGGAAGAAGAAGAAGAAGAAGAAGAAGAAGAAGAAGAAGAAGAAGAAGAAGAAGAAGAAGAAGAAGAAGAAGAGGAGGAGGAGGAGGAGGAGGAGGAGGAGGAGGAGGAGGAGGAGGAGGAAGAGGAGGAGGAGGAGGAGGAGGAGGAGGAGGAGGAGGAAGAGGAAGAAGAGGAAGAAGAGGAAGAAGAGGAAGAAGAAGAAGAAGAAGAAGAAGAAGAAGAAGAAGAAGAAGAAGAAGAAGAAGAAGAAGCAGCAGCAGCAGCAGCAGCAGCAGCAGCAGCAGCAGCAGCAGCAGCAGAAGAAGAAGAAGAAGAAGAAGAAGAAGAAGAAGAAGAAGAAGAAGAAGAAGAAGAAGAAGAAGAAGAAGAAGAAGAAGAAGAGGAGAAATGCATTGTTACTGGACAAGAAGAAAAGAAATGCATTGTTACTGGACCATTGTTGATGTTCTAATTCTTGTTATTTTGGAACAGCTGCAAACGAAGGTGGTTTATGTGGAAGAGGAGTTGCAGAGGATCATACAAAACTACAGGACAAATGTTAAAGGTCTTTCCTTATCAGAGCTATTTAGCTAAGTGCTTCCTTTTAATATTTTACCATAATTGATTTCAATTTCAAGTTATTACGCACTGAACTAGTACTTTCTGGGCACCTCTCTGCTAGGCAATGCACACAGAAAGGAGTTTCTGCCCTCCTGACTCCAATCTTCTAGAAGTAAAAGAGAAAAGCAGGTCCCTTTCTTTGAGAGCACCCTCTCTAAGAGTACACCTCTGCCTTTCTGCTTGCCTGCTTACCTGTTTGCCTACTTCCTTCACTCAATAAAGCTCTGTCAAGTTTTCTTACCAAAAAAAAAAAAAAAAACCCAACAGAAGGCAAAAGCAGATTTTGTGAAGTTGTTAAAATAATTCTTAGAATAAATGTTATGTAGAACATGCAATGTAAAAAACCATTAGCTGTAAGTTATATCACTTTACATTCTGCAGATGTGGAGCTTAGGTGGGCTTTTCTGACAACATTCAGCTAATTAACACCAACCATGGATTCCCTTCACACCCAGGCTTTACCTATATGAAGTTATCACAATCCTGAGATGAAACCCTTTCTTTTAAAAAGTGTTTTCACAGCCTTCAAAAGCAGATTCCCACTAGGTCCCTTCAAAGAACAAACTAACTTGGCATTTACATGACAAACTTACCTACTTTCTTCACTTAAATACATAAATACTTTCAAACTGAGCAACAAATCCAAAAAAGAAAGCACATCAGATAACATGCTGGATTTATCAACAGATGACCACCACTGAGTATTTACTAAACACAAACTATGTCCCAGGCACTATGAGGAGGGAAATGTCTGCCACAGCCAAATGTCAAGTATCTTCAAGGCAAGGAAGGCAAGGGAAGATACTGACAGCTGCCAGGCAGAGGCACAAGATCTATAACTGAGGACAATCGAAGCAAAGAATAAGACTGTCTCACAACAGGAATAACATCAATAATAACAGAATTGAAAGCAAAACTGCACTGAAAGAACAGATTTTGGAAAATATTTTAACTACGAATTTAGGGAAGAGTTATTTTTCCATGGAGGTTAAAAGGCAAACTTCAAACTGCTGAGGAGAGACTAAACTACCAAACATTGGGAAGCCACAGATCAGAATGTCTGCCCTCTTTCCTAAGTCCTCTCTGCCTCCTCTTCTAAGCCTAAGGTTCCCCTTGTAATAGAATAAGCATTATTTGTTCACTTTTTTCTTTAGTGCTGAATAAAGGAAATACTTATATACCAAACAAGTGTTATTACATCCTAAATACTTTGATTTTTAAGTCCACTTAAGTAAAATTTCAGCCTGTGGTGAAAGCTGAGTTTTCTAACATTTTAAAACAACAGAAAATTTCCACTGTAAGCTGGCAAAGCTTAAGTTCAAATACGAGTCCAAGGTGTTGCTTAATTTAAGCAAAAATACACTGTGATATCTATTTTATCGCAATTGTTTATCTTGTACACCTCTCTGGAGAAACAGGCCATTTTATGTGTTGGTTAAAGCCAGATGCTCACATCAGTGCCTAGTTACTTGGGAGGCAGAGATCAGGAGGATAGCAGTTCAAGGCCAGCCTAGACCAAAAAAATTCATGGGACCCAATCTTAACTAATAAGTAATCTTTCCATTTTAAAAGTTTACCTAGTTCTTTTACAAATTGGAAGTTAAAAACTACTGTATTAAAAGTTGAATATTAGATCTAGTGAATGTATAAAAAAATTAAGAGGCCAGAGAACACTGCACAAATGCTTGTCATTGTCATTATCATTACTATTGTCGTCATCATCATCATCCTCCTGCTCCTCCTCATCATCATCATAATCTTTATTCCCTGCCTAGTCCCATGGAAACCTTGAGGATTAGCAACTTCAAAATCTCAAGCCTAGGATCCCAGGACCTTGGGGACCATGGATATATATATACATAAGTTCTGTCCTTAGTGAGCCCTATGATAATACAACCAGACTGCTGAACCTATGAAGAAAGAATAAACAGGCTCTGACAAATTCTTACAGGATCCTATGACACCAAAAACATTAAGAACATTAAGTAAGGTCCCCAGCTGAACAAGAAAACAAGTGAGTGAGCTGCTATGTTAACTGTGGGGCTTGAAAGACAAGGGATGATTAAGGACAGACTGATCCTTAGTTCAGGGAGAGAAAGAGCCAGATAATAGTGCCCTGAATTATATACCATATCTCTGGAACCCAAAAAACAGACTACTGGGTTACAGGTGAGTCCTGAGAAAGCAGAAGCAGTGATGGCTTATTAGGCCAACCTAACAGATTGCCCACTGTCTGTTACACAAACCCAGCAGTAAGATTCAGGATCTGCCCACAATGAACCAACAACATGTAGGAAAACAGTATGCAAAAATAAAAGGGGGGGGCTGGGAAGGTGGCTCAGTGGTAGAGCGCTTGCCTTGCATGCTCAAGGCCCTGGGTTCGATTCCTCAGCACCACATAAGCAAAAAGAAAAAAGCCGGAAGTGGCGCTGTGGCTCAAGTGGTAGAGCACTAGCCTTGAGCTGAAGAGCTGAGGGACAGTGCCCAGGCCCAGAGTTCAGGCCCCACGACCGGACCCAAAAAAAAAAATAAAATAAAATAAAATAAAAAAAATAAAAGGGGGTTGGTGTCAAAGATAGAACCATTAGGGGCTGGGAAGGTGGCTCAGTGGTAGAGCGCTTGCCTTGCATGCCTCAGGCCCTGGGTTCGATTCCTAAGCACCACATAAGCAAAAAGAAAAAGCCGGAAGTGGCGCCGTGGCTCAGGTGGTAGAGCGCTAGCCTTGAGCTGAAGAGCTGAGGGACAGTGCCCAGGCCCAGAGTTCAGGCCCCACAAACGGACCTCCCCCCCAAAAAAAGATAGAACCATTAGTTCTATGTACAGAGAAAGGTTAGTGTCCAGAAAGCAAGCAAAGTGATGGGCATCAGAGCTAACAGAGTGGTAGAATACATCCAGGGTAGATGATAGGAAATAATGGGCGCAGGGGCAGGTTGCAATCAGCTAGAGCTAAAGGACAGAATGGGCCCTTGAGGGCAAAGTAACCTGGGAGGCAAGTTACAAGCTCCACTACAAAGCAGGGACTTCCCACAAAGACTGCACAGAGTCTCAAGGAAGATCACATGGAGGGTGGGATCAATGCTACTCAGGAAGAACCTGTTGCACAATTATCCACAAATGTGTTACTTTAGTGGTTTTTTTTTTTTTTTTTTTGGTGGGGAAGGAGGTTTTTAGGGGGGGCTGGTACTGGAGTTTGAACTCAGGGCACTAGCATCTGAGCGGTGTCATACACCATTTCAATTCAATTATTTTTCACATAGGGTCTAAAATCTTTGCTCTGGCTGGCCTTGTACTACAATCCTCAAACCATTCCTAACTTATTGACTAACACTGGTTCTCGCTAACTTCTTGCCCAATATGTCACTGAAGCACAATCCTCCCAATCTCATCCCCCACAGAGCTGGATTTCAGCAATGTACCACTGAGTTCAGCCCAGTCCCACACTTAAAACAACATCAATTTCTATTATACTCCTTTCTTTAAATAAGGAATATTCCAAAAGTCAGTGACTCAAATGAGTGTGCCTCATAATCCTCATTACTTGTTATATTTGTATCATTTAATACTGAGCTGCATAGCATGAATAAAGCATATAATGCCATGCAATTTCATCATGATCACAGTAACCATGTAAGTGTATGTAAAAGGCTTAAAGTAGTACACAGTCAATCTTTAATAAATATTCTCTATAATTTCATACTGATGAGATGGTGAAGGTGAGAGTTTGCCACTGATAAGAATATGGTTAAATTATCACCAATACAAATAAGTCATAAGAAAATACTGAAATAGCTAAGTAGCTTTTATTTTAAAAAAAAATCAATTAGTCTAGAAAATACTGAAATAGCTAAGTAGCTTTTATTTTTAAAAAAATCAATTAGTCTAGAACTTAAAAAGAAAAACTCTATTTAATAGACTCTCCCCTGCATTAAACTTAAAAAAAAAATGCAGTTCTAAAGAATTCCATTCAACAGGTTAGTTCACTCAGCCCTTTGCAGACCTTGCAATGAAACAGGTTCAATACAGTATCAGATATCCTGAGGAGATAAGGTACAGCTTAACCGGCAAGGCAGCTAGATGATAAGCCTGGCCCTTGAAGTGCTCGGTGAATAGTTTCCTAGACTTTCTATCAGTGCTATGGAACTGGAGAGCTGCCAATTCAACAAGCACAGGCATGTGCCCTTGAATGGCAATCTCTCAAGTCCATTTACTCCTAGTAACAAAGACTTGAGAGATTGTGTCAGGGCCCTGGGTGAGCAAGCAGTATGTATAACCGTCATGGTTTATTCTTTGTTAAATGACATAAAGGTAACTGCAACCTAATAATTATATAGAAAATGCAAATTAATGAGGAGAAGCTTGACAATCTCAGCCTGAAGAACTAAAATAATGCAGTCAAAACAACAGCCTCTAAAGGGTGAAGAAAAAAAAAATCTAGCTGGGTGCTAGTGGCTCATGCCTGCAATCCTAAGTACTTGGGAGGGTGATCTCTAAGGAGTGAGGTTCAAAGCCAGCCCAGTTAGGAAAGTCTATGACACTCTTATCTTCAATTAACCAGCAAAAAGCCAGAAGTAGAGCTGTGACCTAAGCAGTACTGCTCTAGCCTACAAGTAAAAAGCGAAGAGACAGACAGAAAGAAGGAAAGAAGGAAAGAAAGAAAGAAAGAAAGAAAGAAAGAAAGAAAGAAAGAAAGAAAGAAAGAAAGAAAGAGAAAGAAAGAAAGAAAGAAAGAAAGAAGGCAGGCAGGAAAGAAAGAAGAGAGAGGAAGGAAGGAAGGAAAGAGAAAGAAAGAAAAGAAAGGAAGGAAGGAAGGAAGGAGGGAGGGAGGGAGGGAGAGAGAGGGAGAGGAAGGAAGGAAGGAAGGAGGGAAGGAGGGAAGGAGGGAAGGAAGGGAAATCCAACACTGACAAACACCTGTAATATAAAGCTCTATTCAATGCTTATAATTGTTCAAGGTAGGCAATATGGAAAGAACAGACAAGGTATATGCAGGCAATCCTGAAACATTCTTAGAACATAAAAATGGTTCTCTGCCAAGAGGGATGAGGACGGCTGAATTCATTCTGGCTTTCCATGCTGCTGGATAGATGTCTGGGTGAACAGATGCAGCATTCAAGGCATTAAAGAGGACAATGCGCAAGAGAACAATGATCACAGTAACTCAATTCAAAAAAGATGTGTGTGTACAACTTCAATGTCAACTAGTCTGGAACGAACTGATTTTGAGGGTTAGTTGCGATCTTAACAACCATTTAAAACATTGACAACCAAAAGCTCCAGAGGACAAATATCCTATGTGCACTCAGAGGCAGTATATTGGCTGAAGGTACAAATACTTTTATTTGCAAACACAGGTAAGGCACCGGTTTGTCATCTCTTCACTATCCAATATATTCTCTACAGTTCACCTACCAATCATGTCACTGTAATCATCTTGTTTAATACCACCATTATGAATTCTAATGTTCTGTACTCCCAAGTGAGCTAAAAAAAAAAAAAAGTCTACCATTCTACAAAAACATGTGACAATATTCCTTCAAGACCAAGTCTCCACCCCAGCCTAATCCAGAGTCCTATTCAACTAGTAGTTCTGGAGAGCAATTCTATGAGTGAGAGGCACCTAATGTAATCAGACTGCTTAGTACCCAAGTGGTCTCTGGTTACTTAAACCTATCTGCAAAAGTTTTCTTACATGAAACAAACAGTATTTATCTGGCAGTGGTGGTAATTAAGTTCACCCAGTGTTTGGAACAGAACTTGATGGTAATATTTCAGTAAGTGTCTACAGTTTACAGTACTAGTACTGATTCATCATTATTAGTATTATCATTACCATGGAAGGTATGTAGTTTACTGTTTCTATTCCTTCCCCTCCATATTTCTACCTCCTCCTGGCTTCTATTTTGGAATTGTGGAAGGGCACAGTACATTACCATGTTCTGCCTCACAGCATGTGTAGTTTTATCCCCGAACCTCCTCCTAACAAGATTTAGTCACTGAGTACTTAAAGTATGCAACTTTACTGTAAAAATTAACTAAAGAATGCCTGGTCTTGTTTTCTTTCAAAACAAAATGGCATTTCTGCCAGATCTCTAATTAGACTTCACTTTGACTTTAAACATCCTCCTAGTTCAAGTAGGATCTGGATCCTAGTAGAGACCATATCACCATGTCCTGCCTTGACTCAAGAACACACACCTACACACATGTACACACGTATGCATGCACGCACGCGCACAAAGGCTCTACTCCCCAATACAGCCTCAGTGCGTTATCTTAATATCTATCCTTTCTGCTAGAGTCTGACTTCCAATCTAATCTCTCTGTGGCTGGGGGGGGGGGGAGGGGGGAAAGAGTTTGAGTTTCTTGGCACTCCAACTTTCCTAGAAGACCATCAAGAGAGAAGTCAGCAGCTGGTGCCACTTAAGGGAGGAGACAACAGTGCAAAAGTTCTTTCACCAGCAGACTTCTTAAATCCCTAACCACACCTCCCCTCAGTATCATGCTGCCAGAATTTCTAGACCCAATTCCAATAGAGGGAACTGTTACCATCTATCACAGTGGTCACAGGCCCAGGGACCCCCACTCTTGACCACTCCACACTGCTCTCAGTGCTGATGCATAGCTCCCTCTCCATTATACTTGCTGTCCTGAGAGAAACGACAGCAGCAAAAGAACCTAAGTCTTCAGATGCATTCTTCAAACTCAAATGATAAGTCAAATGATACTAAAATATTGAGAGACTTGCCACACCACGGCTGCAGGAACCTTCTTGCTCTCGATGAGGTAGGCCATTGGGCTAGTGAATTTGGACTTCACTTCTGTTTCCAATCATATAAAGGCACTTATTGTGTCCCCTTAAAGAAAGCCAAGAGCCCCTCCCCAAGATGTCCCTTAATGAGAATGCAGCCTTTTTCTAAGAAAAAGTCGGTCTTCATTCTCCCTCTCATCTTTCATGAACAGTGATTTATCTTGTCCCAACAGCTGTGCCTCCATATTAACACATTCCTAGTCTTTCCAGCAAAATGTATGTAAATTTGAATCCTTAAACCATGATTGGGGTTTTAAGAGCCACATAGCATTAATAACTTTTAAAATTTGGCCCTTATCTTAATGAAAAACATGGCTCCCCAAGTAAGTAAGGTCAGAGGAGGGAAATGCTATTACTGGGTTACATTTTACTAACAGAAAAACACATATGGGAACATCATTGCCACGCAACACTGCTCCAAACCAACTGTCCACTAACAATCAAAAATATCTGGCTAAACATTTTTTTCCCCTAAAACTACCTAAGTTTTAAAAGTTAACAAGGAATAATTCCTTAGTTCTCAAGTAAAATTAATATACTGGGTAGATATCCATCAGCCAAGACCAAACAGAATTGATTTCACTTATCTGCTTAACTTTGAAGCCTACAATAAAGCAACTGGAAACATAAGTAAAACTAAAATGAAATGCAAGGCCAGGAAACCAAGAATCTACAATACACATGATGCAAAGGTACTTATTACACTAAACACTATTGAAAAATCTTCAAACACTGTTTGACAAGAAATGTACTCATTACCTTACTTATGTAACTGTAATCCCTCTGTACATCACCTTTACAATAAAAAAAAAATTTAAATCTACACTGTAGATTTTAAGGAGAGAAAACTAAGGAATCTTAATTAGAGCCTGGAGGTTGGTACTGAGACTTTCAGATTGACTTTCCAAACAATGTTTCATCTCCAATGGAAGAGCGATGATGTGGGAAATGAATTTGTCAGAGTTTACTCACTGGTTACCTAGGGGACTTTCTGAAAAAAATGTGTGATACAAGGAGATGAGCAAATGATGGTCACTCCCACGCAGTAATTATACAAAGTCTATTAGCAAAATATGTGTAAAACCTAGGGCTAACAGAACCATACATGTAGTGACATGTTTTAGGTAATCCATACAATTTCTATTTTTTAAAGACCAATTTTTCAGGGGATGTTTCAAACATCAATATAAAGAAAAACGAAGACTATTAAAACAGAAATGCACTGGGAAGGGATGTGAAGGGTAAACAAAGGAGGAGGCTGCAATGCTTGATAAGAATGTACTCATTATCCTGCCCATGTAATTGTAACCCCTCTGTACAGTATGTTCACAAAAAATAAAAATAAAAAATAAAAAAAAACAGAAATGCATTCAGATTGCTGGTCTGTGAAAAGTATGTAAAATAATATTTCACAATTTTAGAATAAACCACCAGAAAAATTTGGTCATATTACCCAACCAGCACTAGCAGTTTAGAGCCAAAAAAAGCTAGTAACCAAGTAGATAACTGCTCTCCAAAACCAAAGTAGTCCTGCACAACTTGAATCAATTGGGCCATTATTAAATGCATCAATGTTAAAGAAAGAAAGAGGTGAGTGGAATGGGAAATGAACAGAGTAACAATCCAGAAAACTACTGACCAGACTAATATCAATTCTGAGTTTTTCTTACAAGCAGTGTGATGCTCAAACTTCCTTTACTTCCCTTCATGGGACATACTTCATACTTCAACATTGCCTTAAAAATTTATTAAAGGCCTTTAAAAAAAGGAATTAGCCTGCCTAATTTTAGCATTTCTACTGCATAAAACATACTGATTTTTCTTAAGGGAATTCTATGATACCAACTTTCCTGGCTTGGAATCTGTACAATAATTTGGGCACATTATTCTATTCCTAAAATCTTATGATGTAATGTATACCAGTCTAATGGGTAAGTATCATTATTCATTTAGTCAGTTTCTAAAAGCAAATAAACCTAAATCAGCTACACACTGAGTACTTTCTTCTATCAAGCAAAGACCAGAGAATAGATGGTGTAGAAATTTTGTTTCTCTCTCTCATCTTTATCATTTATTTATACCAACACATGACAGTTATAACTTACTAACCACCCTGCCCATAATCCTAACACCTCCTCTACCCTCCAACTAAATTACCATGGAAGTCTGGCACTGCCTTTCAGCTCTGAAAACTACTATACTTCTGTTCAAAGGCTCACCTTCATTTGTCTAGCTGTTTCCTTTTTGGTTCTTTTTTCTCCATAGTAAGAATAACACAATTCCTTAACTTTATAGTTGAAAAATACTAGTTTCTAAATCCATCTTTAAAAAGCAACAATAAAAATACTCTTTGCATGAAAAGGGGAAAAAAAGGCAAAGTGTATATAATTTGAGTCACCAAGAGAATGTAAATTAAGATACAGGTTCTATTTTCTGACTCAACTCTAACTTTAACAGGTCTTTATAGGAAACCTACTCTGGGAAAAGAATTGAGAATAATTATTCTTAGAAAATTTACTTAAGCACATCATAATTTTAGCTTTAGCTTTTGGGTATTTTCCTATGTTGGAATAGTATCTAGAAATTCTAATGTGTGCATAAACACAAACAATACAACATTCTATTTGTCTGATGAGTGATTGCTGAACACTACTTAAGTGCTATTATTTCTGAGTTTTTCAGAATAGAATTTTAGATATCTGATATATATTCTGTAGACTTTTTAAATTTCATCCATAGTAGTGGTATATAATCAATTAGAAAAAGAATCCCTTGGAAATGTAGCTGTGGCTCAAGTGGTAGAGTGTCAGTTAAAAGACAATGCTCAGGCCCAGAGTTCAAGCCCAAGAACCACCACCACAAATACACACATCCCTTAAATTAATAGATGCACAATAAAAGCCTTCCATCTCCAGGTAACTATTTCTATGACACTTAATTTTTTTTCATATACATGCACCTTTAGATGCTGGTGGAGTGTTGACTAGATGCTAGTATGAGTATTGACTAAAGGATGTGGATATGTGTGTGTGTGTGTGTGTGTGTGTGTGTGTGTGTGTGTGTGTCTGTGTGTCTGTGTGTATATGCAATTACCTAAATATAAATATTTTAATATAATAAAATACATATCGTTTAGGATGAAGAGTTCTATAAAGCAAACATTGATAATAAACTGAAAATCATTTAGGGAATATGAGTGCTGTCATTTCTCAGTTTTGATCTCTACCAATGCTCAGAGAGCAGGACAGTCAAAGCCAAGCCTCATTTATTCCTTTAGCATTTATTGAGAAGGTTCCATGTACCAGGCAATTTTTACAAGGTGCTGAGCTAGAAAGTGCCTGAGCTGAAGCCTATTATGGTAGGCTCACAGTTCCTCTGGGAGACTAACAGGGAATAAGTATAACATCTATGCAGCTAGAGGAAGGAACACAGAGTACAGACAGTACACACTTGCAACAATGGACTACCTTTGAGATTTCAGATTTAGAACCTTATTCCAGGAAAAAGACTACTGTAACAAAACACTGCTACCATTTCCAAATATATTACTAAATCTAACACATACTAGGAGCTTGCCTATGTTATTCCACCATATCCTAACAGAAACCTTGTAATTTGGAATGCCTCCACCTTACTGGCATAAAAAGTTCATTTTAAGTAGTATTTCATTTATCCAAGACCATGTATTATCAACTGAAAGAGCCAGGATTCCAAGCCAAGTGTTTGCCCTTCAACATTCTACTTTTCTGCACTGGCCTCTCATATATAACTTAGAGGAAACATAGATCACATTAAAGAAGTTTAGCACATAATCTTTTGAGTCATTGCACAATTTTGTAAGTATGCAATATCCTCTGGATGGCATGCCAAATGGCACTGGTGTTGTGGTAAGTAGAAGCCGGCAAGTATTGAGGCCTTTAGGCTCCTCCCAAGGGCTTCTGAAGTTAACAACAAAAACCACAACAGAGAGTACAAAGTTAGAAATCAATACCAGTAGTAACAATTTTAATTGTCTTTTACTTATCTTGTGGTCATTCAGACTCCTTTGATTCCATCTTCATGGCTTATTACATACATATAAGCACATTTACATACAACAGGACCAAAACATGCATATGCACTTTTATAGTGAGCCCTAAGAGATCAACTGGGACTTGCAGAAATCCCATAAGACAGATATCATATAGGATAATATATTGCATATATTATATATTATATATTATATGATATCTAAACAATATATGTAATTATATATAAACATGTCTTAGTTTCATATATATACATATGTGCATATATGTGTATGCATATATATACATGTGTGTATACATACATACATATATAAGAGCAATAAAACATGTGTACCTGTTTCTTCATCTATTCTGAAAACACCAACACCAGATCCATCTCTAATGGAGTATCGGATCTCCCCATCTCTTCCTGTGTCCTCGTCATGAGCTGACACTGTCATGACTGATGAGCCAATAGGGACATCTTCTTTCACCACACCCTTTTCCACAAAGCTAGAAAACACTGGCGAGTGTAAGTTCTCATTCACATCGACCACTTCAACTTCCACAAAACAAGTGGAAGACAGAGAAACTGGCTTCCCTTTGTCCTTGGCCCTTACAGTGAGATTATATACTTGCTTCTTCTCAAAGTCCAACTGCTGTACAATTCTAACTGCTCCACTGAGTTTATCCACATCGAAGTGTCCTTCTCCGTGGTCTATAAGACTGTACCTCACTTGACTGGATTGTCCTAAATCAGGATCATAGGCTTCTAACCACATGACTATGGTTCCTTCTGGCAGATCTTCTCGAACTTTTACACGGTAATTAGGTGGAATAAACTTGGGAGGGTTGTCATTAACATCTCCTAGTGATACTTTCAAAAGCACAGTAGAATACAGCTGGGGTTCTTCTTTGGCTTGGTCTCTGGCTTCAATCTTTAAGTAATGCACATGCTGGACTTCACGATCCAAAGGCTGAACAATTTTAACCACACCAGTCACACTGTCAATTGAAAATTTATCAGTGTCAGTAAGAATGGAGTATGTTACATGTCCATTGGGGCCTAGATCTCTATCAGTGGCTTCCACCTGAATGATCTCACTATTTATCTCCTTGTCTTCGCTCACCTCAATGAAATAACGCTCCTGTAAAAACTCAGGAGGGTTGTCATTGGCATCAAGGACAGTGATATGTAGAAGATGCCAAGCTGCCTTCTGTGGTATGCCAAGGTCATACACAGTAATATTCAGGGTATACTTGTCTGTTGTTTCACGGTCTAGTGGAGATAAAATTTTCAGCATTCCTGTTTCCATGTCAATGATGAAGCAACTATCCTCATTTCCTCCAGAAATAGCATAGACCAGTTTCCCATTGAAGCCAGAGTCAAGGTCTGTAGCATTCATGAAAATTATACTGGAACCCACAGGATGATTTTCCTTTACCTCAATACCAGTTGGAAGAGTGCTCCTGAACTGTGGGGCATGAGCATTGACAGAATGAGAATCGAAGAAAACATCCTCCATATCCTCCTGACTGTGTAATTTATTGGCCTGCAGGAGTTTCTCTGCCAGCATTTTGGCAACGCCCGTCTCTTCACACTGCAAGTTTACTGGCTTGCGGCTGGCAGCCACGGTGATGTTGATATATAACGGAGTAGCATAATTTTCTCCATCTGTAGCTGTAATTCTCAGGCTGTGAAAAGACATCTTTGCACCCAAGCCATCCATAAGAGATTGCTTTAATGATAATACCCCAGAGTTGGGGTTTAAGTCAAATAAATCTAGTTCATTTCCAGTTTCAATCTGGTATCGTACCAATTGAAGTTCATCAGCATCAATAGCAGAAACGGTAGTGATTTGCTCCCCCACACTTAGATCTCTGGGAACTGTTCCTTCACAGTTTATTTTCTCAAACAAGGGTGTATTGTCATTCAAGTTATTAAGAGTAATCGTAGCCAGGACTTCAACTTCCCTCCGGTAAGGCAAGCCCCAGTCTGATGCTCGAATCCTTAGCGTGTAAACTCGAGGCATCAGCTCATAGTCCAAGTTTTCTGAAGTACTCACAGCACCCGTGAAATGGTCGATCACAAATGGCACGTGATTTAAATTTGCAATACTGTAAGTCACATACCCATTCTCACCTTCATCAGGGTCTACCGCATTCACACTCATGACAGTAGTACCGATGGGTGTGTTCTCATCAAAGGATGCTTTGTAGGCTGTCTGAGAAAATTCTGGTGGGTTGCTATTTACACCTAAGACCTTAACCAAGACTTTGGTAGAGGCTTTTCTGTCACTTGTCAATACTTCAAGTTCAAAATGGGACGCCTGCTGTCTTTTGATTGGTTCCAAAACAGAAATGAGACCAGTATTGTGATTTATATTGAACCTCACTTTTCCAGGTGCACTTTTAAAAATGTATCTCAAATGCGAATAGCTAGGAATGGCTTTGACCATGACCACAGGTGTGTTGGGAGGAGCAAACTCACTTATTTCTGCTCTGTAAACATCCTTTTCAAACTTGACGGGGCCAGCTTTGAACTGTGGAGAAGCCACGTGAATCACTTTGACTGAGGAGAACTGGGGAGGAGTTCCTTTGTCTTTAGCCTGGAGGGTCAGATTGTAGCCAAAAGGATGACTGTCCCAATCAATGCTACCAACAGCTTTGACTTTATATTCCTTGCTCCCTGGGAAGGACCTCACCATTCTAAACTGTTGATGAAGGTCACCGGCCACAATAGTTAAAGAAGCTATTTCCCCATTGACGCCCTGATCACAGTCCTCCACGGTGACAATTGCAAATGTTGGGTCTTTGTCCAGTTCCGATGGTGATAATGTCACGGCTGTTACCACAGGAGCACATTCATTTGCCTGTTCCACATGAACTGTTAGCTTGGCCATGCTGCTGATACCACTGCTACCGTACAGTTTCATTCCCCGATCCACAGCAAGGATTTCCAGCTCATAGAGTTTTGTCTCTGTGTAATCGAGACTACCAGTTAATAGCACCACGCCACTGCTTGGGTGAATCGCAAACATGTCTGTTCGGTCTTTAAAACTGTAGTAGAACTCTCCATTGGTTCCTATATCTGCATCTGTGGCACTGACCCTCGCAATGCTGGTCCTTATAGCTGTGTTTTCGGGTAAGGAGACACTATAGGAGGTGGGGGAGAACAATGGTCTTAAGTCATTTGTATCCAGCACTTGCACCCTGACCTTTGTTCGTGCTTCAGCATTAGTGATTTTTTCAACTGCTTTGATGACCAATGTGTAATGGTCTTTCACTTCTCTATTAAGAATAGCTGTATTTCCTCCTTTGGTCCTTATTCTTAGAAAGCAAAAGTCTCCAAGAATGTACTCTTCAGCTTTGAACAGGTTTTCATTGTCTCCTGAGACAATTTTGTACCTTAATTCCCATGAAGGGTCTGTAATGTAAATACCCATCTTTACTGGATGCCCAACGTAGGTTTTGGCTGCAGAGTTCTCATGAACAGTGACATTGTACTGGAAATGAGTAAACTGTAGAGAAGGGGTCTGTTCAAGTTTTTGGCTTCCATGGCTGTCTCCAAAATGCTGGAGGAAAAGGAGCAGTAGCAGAAGCAAGGCCAAATCTCTCCCCATGGTTTAACTCACAGGAACCTAAAATAGAAGGAATAGGAATCATTATTTTGTAGAAATAAAGCAAGCAAAATGTCCATCTTAAGGAAAGTATTTCTCATCTATATAAAATATGAAAAATTTAATGGATTGGGAGCTTTTGTGTGCTCCAATTCAATTGTTACCATCCTTCTAACAAGCCTACCTTCTTTGAATGATTCAAGTTATTGTATTTCATATGTGATGACTTAAGAATCAAAATGAGCCAAGTGCTGGTGATGCCCATCTGTAATCCTAGCTGTCCAGGTGACTGACAGCTCAGAATCATGGCTCAAAGTCATCCTGTGCAGATAAATTCATGAGACTTTTATCTCATGCTAACCAGAAAACAAACAAAAACACAAGCAGAGCTGTGGCTCAATGTGTACAGCATCAGTCTTGAGTAAAAAACTAATGTCTGAGCTCTGATTTCAAAATCCAGTAACAGCATGTGTGCGTGTGTGTGTACACACACACACACACACACACACACACACACACACAAAGTCATAATAAGTATTAAAAACTGCCTGCTGAAACAACTAAGTAACAACTACATTTTGTTCTTCACACGCAGTACATCTAACAAGGAATTTGAAATTAAATCCTCAACAGTGGTTTTATATGACCCTATGTAATAACTTCATTTACTCTCATTTCAAGCTATACAACTATGTAAGGGGCTAAAATAATTATATCATAAAGTTGGATAGTCAAGTAATTTCTCAAACATCAACTTGGACATACAGAAAAGGTTCGCAATATGAAAACCAGAATCCAGCTGATGGGTATCACAGGTTTTTCCTAAGTCGGAGACGCAACTCACAAACAACATCAGTATTTTACTGCACAGCTGTCAATAATCAGTTCATAGAGTGTCTACTATCTCCAAGACACTGAACCGAATGTCACCCAGGAGGCCCCTATTAGCAGACAAGATATACACAAGCCAGGATTAAGTCATCAAAACTAACACACGTGAAGACAAAATCAATGCAGCAAGGTAGCAAAACTCTAGGAGGGTCAGAGATGGGCTGAGAAGAGGGAAAACTGAACAAAGGGTCACCTTTCACAAGTGGGAACTGAGGTCGAGTCCACTGGGCTGAGGCCTGCTCAGAGGAACAGGACAATTACATTCCAGACTAATGTATTATGCCAACATATTCATCTTGTAAATCAATATAGTTTCACAAAATCCCACAGCACTGTCAGCTGAGGACAGCACTATACCCTTGCAAAGTAACTCCCAGATTAATATTCACAAAATGTGAATGTTACCAAAGGTGAAAGACACACCAGACTGGGAAGCTGGTTGAAATTAGCATGGCAACATTAATTTATAGTCACTTAACTCAGCCACTGCCAACTTTGCCCTATTAGTCACTTTTTGGGGGGAGGGGCGGAGAAGACTTGATATGCTTAAAGCAATTAGAAGTTTAATTGATACTGAATCATGGTTAAGTTGGGCATTTAACTTGTTCTTGAGCTAGCATGCCTTCTACTATGCAGATAAAGTCAGGAAAATTTCACAGATGTTTGGCCTTTAATATTCAAACCAAAATAAGAAAAAAATTATCCCTCTGAGCTATCTCCTTATCAGTCTAGTCAGTAGTTTTAACAGTTGGAAATTTTTGAGTATTTTTCAATGATCCTATAATTTTAACAGAAGTAAAAAATTCAATGCAATTGAACCTACAGATGCTTTGGGTCACAATCTTATACCACCACATTAGATACGTAGATTAGAGAAAGGCAAGGATCTCAATCCCAAATCATTTATAAGCTAAGAATAAAATATATTAAGAAAATTATTGAAAGAACTTTCATAAAGATAGTGAAAAAGTACTGTTTGTTTGAAGAAACTCATATTTTAGAGACATTACACCTTACAGAAAGATATTACACCAAGATCTATTGTATACACACACACACTACACTACACTACACAACACTATACTAAAACATATACCTTTTTTTTTTCTGGTCCTGGGGCTGGAACTCGACCTGGTGCAGTCCCTGAGCTACTTTCTGCTCAAGGTTAGCACTCTACCACTTGAGCCACAGCTGCACTTCCCACATTTTTTGGCAGCTTATTGGAGCTAAGTGTCTCATTGACTTTCCTGCCTGGGCTAGCTTTGAGTCGCAATCCTCAGATCTAAGCTCCTGAGTAGCTAAGATTAACAAGCATGAGCCACTGGCACCCAACCTTAAAATATTTTTGCTTAGTTCATGTATAATGTTATGCAACCATTGAACAGACTAAGATATCACTCCATATGTTAGTATGTGAAGTAACCGAGAGGTATATTGACTGGGAAAACTGAGCTGATCACATTTGTTTGTTTAAAGGGAGGAGGCAGATAAATTGCATGTGTATGTCTGAAAATGAGAGAAAAATTACAGGCACATAAAAAAGAAACTCAAATATGGTTAATTTCATTCAAAAGTCCAAGAAGAGGTAGTCAGGGTAATGTACACATTTTCATTGTTCTCTACTACTACCCATTATCTTTCAAATTAAATGTTATCTTTATCATCTGTTCACCCCATTAATTACTTAATTCCTTTAATAAATATTTAGCAAACATGTACCAGGAGTCAAATATAGTTCTAGATGGTAGGGATTCAAAATTGAACCAAATTAAATTACCAAGACCTAGTGATGGAAACTGGTTCTGGGGTAAGACAGAGAAGCAAATAAGCCAATAGTTTATGAGCAATGATGAGTAAGAGCTACAGAGAAAAACAAAATAAGATAAAAGACATATTAGTTAGAACTGAAAGAAAAAAAAAAAAGAACCCTGAGTTCAAAAGGGCTGGGTTGCTCAACCTCAGCATTTTTCCAGTTTTCAGCAGCTAATGACTAGATTCCCTGTGACACTGAGATGCTAGTATTTCCTGTCTCCACCATAAGAAAACTATAGCATCTGTCCCCAATTAAAACCAGTGTCTCTACTATTATCAAATGCCCCCTGAGGCTCAAAGTCACCCTGGTGAAAGAGAACTAGTTTAAAAAATAACCAAGAGAAGCTGGACACCAATGGCTCAGACCTGCTATCCTAGCTACTCAAGAGGCTATGGTTTAAGGATCACGGTTCTAAAGCCAGTCGGTGCAAGTAAGTCTGTGGGAATCTTTTTTTTTTTTTGGGGGTCCAGTCATGGGGCCTGAACTCTGGGCCTGGGCGCTGTCCCTCAGCTCTTCAGCTCAAGGCTAGCGCTCTACCACTTCAGCCACAGCACCACTTCCAGCTTTTTTCTTTTTGCTTATGAGGTGCTGAGGAATCGAACCCAGGGCCTCAGGCATGCAAGGCAAGTGCTCTACCACTGAGCCACCTTCCCAGCAGTCTGTGGGAATCTTAATGTCCAACTAACCACTAAAAAAATGGTACTGGAACTATAGCTCAAATGCTAGCCTTGAGTAGAAAAATCTAAGGGACAGTGCCCATGCTCTGAGTTGAAGCCCCAGTATAAAAACATAACAAGATAACAAACAACAACAACCAAGAGAGTAGTATGGCTGCAAAACAATGGAGAAGGAAGAACTGTAAGGGACAGGGACAAGGAGAGAACAAATAATGATGTTAGAGACTTTACTTTTTAATTTAAAGTTGTTTTAGACTTACAGATAGTTTCCCAGCTAACATCTCATGATACAACTAGCAAATCACTACCGGTGAACTATTTTTACCTCAAGTCCATTCTTGATTCAGATTTCCTTAGATGTCATCTACTATCCTTTTCTCCATTCAAAGATGCCACATAAAACATAATATAGCATCTCTCATGATGTCTCTTTAAGCTCTTCTCAACTGTATGTTTCTCAGACTTCCCTTGTTTATATCCTTGACAATTGTGATAAGAATTAATCACAAACTTTGTAGAAAATTCTTCAGGATAAATAGCCCTCAAGAATTTGTCTGATAGTTTTCTGATGATTAGACTGGGGTTATGCTGTAAAGAGTAGGTTGACAAAGTCATTTTCATCATCTCATAGAAATAATCAACATGATGTAAATATTAACACTGACCTTACTCACTTGGTTGAGACTCCTTTCCTTATACTGTACACTATTCATAAGGAAGTAAATTATACATGCAGTCCACCCTTCAGGAGTGAAGAACCATGCTACCAAATCACTTGGATTCTTTTATAAGATTACTCTGGTCTTTCTATTTATGCATTTATTCATACACTTTTTAGGATAATGAATTTTACTACAAATAAGATGAGATGCCACCAGAGGATTTTGAACAGGGCAGTGCATGATCTAACTGAAAGAAAAATGGGCCACTCTGGTATTTATTGAGAAGAGTAATATAGAAGAGTAATACAGTAATATAATAATAATAATATAGTAATAAAGAGTAATATACCTTTTGCAAGAGCAAAAGCTGGAAGGAACATAGATGGAGGGCACTGTGGCAAAACAGGTGAGAGACCAAGGTATCTTGGTCCAAAGTGGCAATAACAGAAGTGGGGAAAAGTGGCCAACATGGCTTGGCCCAACAAATCCTATTTGGAATTGTTGATTCATTGGAAGGGATAGAGGAAGACAGAAAAACAAGTAACCTAGGAAATTTCAAGAACTAGGTGCTAAGCAAAGAAATGGTGCTGCTATGGGTCCAAAAAAATGGGAAGACCAAAGGAGGAATAGGATTTAAGAAATAAAGTCAAGGGTTTTAAACAACATGTTGGAAATGACTAAGGGTTAGAAGTATCCCCTAACAACTCATGAACTAAAAGACTTGGCTACCAGCCAGTGGTGTTACTGAAGGCTAGGAACCTTTAAAAGGCAGGGCCTAGAGAAAGGAAGTTAGGTCATTGAAGCCTGCCTTTGAAGGGAATTGTTATCCTAGCCTCCTCCTCCTCTTTTGTTTTCCTTCCATCAGGCTGAGATCTTAAAGGAGGACAACACAGATACAGATGGGGGTGGGGATAGGGGTGGGGGTGGAAGACAAAACCATGGATGTAGCCTTGTTGCTCATGAAAATCTGAGCAACAGAGAGCAACAGAACGTCAGCAACTTCCAGAACACATTTATTTGTTAACTGAAACTTTTCAAAACCTTGTGCTTAACTGCACACCTAACCAACTGAATGTCACCATGATTAGGATTATTCACTGCAACCCTTTGTTCAGAAAACAATCTTAGAACACACAATGAACCCTATGGCAATGTACAAAGAACTGTGAATTTGGATTTCACCATAAAACACCAAGATCAAACTATGGCTGTTACTCCATGCAAAACAGAACAGCAGAGACAGGCACAGAGTGGGGGAAAAAAAGATCTAAAAAAGATGCTACAACAATATTTCACCTGAAAGTATGTCATTACCTACAGTGCATGCTTATGAAAATTAAACTTCAAAACCTATTTAGCCCAGGGCTACCCTTATATTTAAAAGGTGTTCACACTACTTAAACTCATAGTAATTTACAATTTCTAAAATATAATTTCTGTATTGAAAACAAAAGGTGTTTACTTCTGTATTTAGGGAAAAGAACCTTGGGTTTTAAAGCTTAAATATCTTTAGTATAGATTTCTGAAAATCCATAAATACAAGAGGAAGATATTTTTTCTGTTAAAAAATGAGATATTAATATCCTCATAATTCTTCATTAAGGAAACTTTCATGTAAAATGTTCCCTCCAATCTATCACTATGAAAGCAAATTCTTCATGGAAGCCAAAGTCTACAAGGAGACTGTAACTGCTTGTTCCAATGCTTAAGCTCAAAGCTTAAGATCCAAAAGTGCTACCTTTCAGTGACAGGACAATCACACACAAGGTAGCAATACTGTTGCATGGTAGTACATTTATTATTGCCAGTTCCCTCTGCCTCATACACAAGCGGTCACTCTGGTCCTCTGTACATGAAGGAAGCAAACACCATTTCATTCCACATAAGACAAAATACGCAAGAACTCTGAGTTGAAGAACTCTGTGTTCTCCCTCAAGGCTCCGTCCCCCACACACTTATTTTCTATCAACACCGCCACCCCCAGGCCCAGGGAGCTTCACTACAGATTCACTACTGAAATTCAGCTTCATGTTTACTTTAATATCCCTTTTTTTCTTGGGGTGCAAGGGACTAGATTCAAGGAGGTCTCACATATGCTCAGCAATGCTGGGACCTTCCCCTCGCTCTAGCCCTGTTGCCATTTTTGAAGTATTTTCCGAGACCTCGAAACTGTAAATCTAATCATGTTTCCAAAGCCATGTCATAAAGTTGTTCAAAAAACATGAAGCCAGCAGGGTGCTGTTGGCTCACTCACACCTGTAAGCCTAGCTGCTCAGGAGGCTGAGATTCAAAAACAATTTAGGCAGAAAAATGTATGAGAGTCTAATCTCCATTAACCAGCAAAAACAAACAAACAAACAAACAAAACAGAAGTGGAGGTTGAGTGCCAGCATTGATCAGAAAAGGCTAAGCAAGTGTGTAAGGCCAATTTGAAGCCCTAATACTGACACAGAAACACATACACATACAATACAACACATACACACAATTTAAACTATTTCTTTCAAAAATACTTATACTAAATACTGTTTATTTTTAAGGTCATGCAAAGTAAGAAAATTTCAGAAAACTTTCACCAAAAATAAAAACTTGTTTATTATTTATATTCAATTCATAGCTTCCAGCGACATTGAAATGAGGAACGAAACCTTTCCATTTTCTAGTAAGTTATAGTAGCCGGGCAATACTTTTAAGAGCTATTATTCTTACACTGAAAACCTAGTAGATCTTGTTTATTTTCTAGGTGCATACTAATTCTTTTAAAACTATCTTAAAATTTTTGTCAAAAATGGGAAGAGAAACTAAGTAGCAGCTTTAGGCTTGGTGTATATAATCTGATTTCTTCTGAAAACTCCATTTACAGGTTGTTGGTTCTGAGTGGAGCTGCAGTAAATGTGATTACTCTAGCAGGTCTCAAGTTAAATATTACCTCCGAGCAGGCTCTGTTGGTAAAGTGGGCACTAAGAGAAGGGGGCTGGACTAACAAGGAGAGTGAATGAGGATGGTCAGAGTCATTTAGTTGCATGTATGAAAACAGCACAATGAAGCCAATCGAAACTGTTTTAGGAAGGAGGCAAAGGGAGAAAGGAAGAGTAATTGAGAGGGGGAAATTGATTGGAATACATATGTTTGTGGGTGGAAATGACATGGTGAAATCTCCCTCCACAAAACTAATGCATGATTCATAGATAGATGATAGATAGGTAGATAAGATAGTATGATAGTGTAATAGTGTGAAAGAGAGATGGAGAATTACCTTCAAATCATCAACAACTGATTCCAGTGTAGTTGAGACTAGTTTTCAAACTAACAGAGTAGGAATACAAAACTTCCCTACAATTTAATACTTGCATATTTACACAATTTAATCAGTCCAAAATATAATGGCATGACCAGTGTACAGTGCTCATCTTCTCATCTCCCAACAGTACACATACATTCCAGGACAAGTTTTGCCCAAAGAGCAGCTCCATAAACCAGCCATTTACCTTTCTTTTGTGATTTAAAAACATCTTACTCAGTCAGATGTCCGTGGCTCAGGCCAGAATGGGCAAAAAAACCACGAGACTCTTATCTACAATTAACCAGCCACCAAGTAGAGCTGTGTTTCAAGAGGTAGAGTGCCAGCCTTGAGTGAAAAAGCTCAAGGGACAGTGCCCAAGCCCTAAGTTCGAGCCCCAGTATTGGCACAAAAAGAAAACAAAGATTAAAAATAAAAAGGTCATCTCACTTGATCTATTTTTCTCTGCAAAGAGAAATCATTCACTTGGTGTGTTCACACAAAGAGCAGTCAGTAATTACCAAGGGCTACTTCTTCCACTCCCAAATTAGTAAGGTTTTATTATGTAAACTTAGGTACTTCTGAATAATGACCAGGGAATGTAACCTGTCCGTGTACAGGAAGAAAGTGGGTCATCCAGGAAAACGTCTTTGGCCTTCCTTCCTCTCCTTAAATGTTCTCGTGGCCCATTTTTATCTGCTCAGACCTCACAAGAGATGACACATGCCCTACCTGTAAATAGACATCCTGATGCCTTAAATTTCTTCTCCCCAAATTAGCTCTGTACCTGAACGGTAACAATCCTTTCACTACAATGACCTTCTGCTGAGTCTACAAACACAGGTACTTCTTTGCTTCAAAATAAATCTCTACTGGGTGTGGAACCCCATGCCTGTAATGCCAGCTACTTGGGAGGTAAAGATCAATAGGATCGTGGTGCACTGTTTAAAGCCAGTAGGAAGGCAGTGGAATTCGTGAGACCCCATCTCAACAAGTAAGTAGGACACTTGCAATCCCAGCAATGTAGGAGGCTTAGGTAGGACACTGCAGTCCAGACCAGCCTACATTTGATATTAACTGAATAATTAGTTATCTTCTCTCACTAGACTGTAAGTTCCTTAATGCATGAAATATGATTGGTTCACCACTGTCTAGTTCCACTGCTTGGCAAAGACCAGTGCCACAGTTGCTGGACTGGAAGATAAAGAACTTAAGAATGGAGAGTGGAAAGTACTACTATGGAATGTACAATGGAAGATGGTATGTATGGGAAGGAAGATAACCATAGAGGAGAGGGAATAATGTAAGAAGATAATACTTCCATCCCTCTAGAACTAACACAAACCAGCAGGTACAAGCAACAGGCCAGTGACAGAAGTGCAGATGGATCTTAATTTCCACAGTTTCAAAAGAGGTCACCCACCACTTCAAAATGCTTCAAGACTGGATAGGGATGGCACCTAAATAACCCTATGCTACAGATCGCATCACAGGCTCTACGCCTGAATGCTCGATGAAAGATTTCTGAAATGGTTTGTAGAGAACATTCAACTCATTTCCTAGACTTATCTCCACATATAAAATGAACCCTTGGGATTAAGCAAGAATTGGAGTCAGATGTGCATCTGGGACTTTTCAGGAAAAGAACGATGGGTTTAAAAAAAACATCTAAAATGTACAATATATAATTCCTTCTTTAATTGTGCACATTTTTTAAATTGTGCACATTTTTTAAATGAAATACTCCTCTTACAAAAGAGAGGGGAAAGGATCTGCCCTTCAACAAAGCAGTATTACAATACAAGGACTCTTCTTGGTCAAGATCATGCATTCATCATTCTCCCTCATCCCTCCCAACTTCAACCCTTCCCTCCCTCAAATTTTCTTAATTTTGTAGAATATGTATCAAGTTTGATGACTGCAATTCCCCTCACCGTTTTGATCTTAATGTATGTCACCAATTAAAAAATTCCTTTCCAAAGTCTAAGACATCTTTTAACTGAATAACTGAGACCAACCGAGCTTGGCTTCATTATGGACATAATTCGCATCAAACATCTTCTACTTAAAATTCCCACTTAAAAAACTGAAATGAACATGCAGGGCTCCAGTTTCCTCTATTAACCAAATCTTTTGGGCCACAAATTAGTCACTGAAACACAACAGTAGACTACATACACAACATTGGTTAATAAAACAGTGGATTAATTTCATTTGGACCACTGACTATTGAATAGAAAACACATCGTAGAATGTTTTGTTTGTTTGTTTGTTTGTTTGGGTGGGAAATCCATTTGTAGCCAAGCTGGTTTTGAACTCCTGTTCCTCCTTCCTCAGCCTCCCAAGAGCTGGGATTATAGGTATGAGTCAACAAGCCTAGCTACTTGATGACGATAAGAATAACAGATCATCTCTTAAGATAATTGCTAAGGTTCTTTTCATTTCCAATGTTTAAAGAAATGGATACTTCAAAGGTGACTCAAGAGCTATGCTTAAAGTGGATGGACTACAAAGGCAGAGGTTCAGGAGAACGAATGCAGTATAAGTTTGGTCATACTTTTTCTTTTGTAGCCCTTTTTAAAAAAATCAGCATCCCTCAATTATATATGAGGATTTCATTTTGAAATGTCCACACTGGGTATATATTTCTAACATACATTTAAATGGGCCATTCACACAATGAGAACCGATAGATGTTCCTAGAAACAAATCAATATATATCAGTAGTCTAACCGATTTTACCAAGTCCTTGAACAACCTTATTTCCTTCTAGTGACAAAAATAAGCTCATATAACTTCAAGAAATGGGTTCACAAATGCAAACCTGCAATCCAAACTTATGCTGAGCTTTGTTAAATGCCAGGTTTGACATAATTTAATTACATATTTTAAAAAATACTTTAAGTGCTTTTTTATCTTAAAGCTTAAATACACAACCAGTCAGAAGGGATCATTCTAATTGTGAAACCAGAGCGGTCCTCTTAAGACAAAGACAAACACCAGAATTCACCAATAGATCTGGATAGCACCTTTTCAAGGTAACAACTCGAAGTGTTGTATATACACCTTAACTGAAACTCGTGAGTGAAAAAGCACTGTGTAGTTTTAACACAAGCAAATATCTTCTGGAACAATTAACACACGGAAGATATGAAGCCCTTAGGAATATGAAAAAGGTAAATAAGTAACCGAAGGCTAAGCGCCTTTAAAATCTTTGTCAATCTTAACAAGTCATTGTAAATACCCTCAGTTTAAAAAACAAACCTCTCCTCTACCAGGCACCAGGGAGTTGCTTCACAAAAGCCACTTAACAAAACCAGTTTAGACCTGGGGAGAAAAAAAAATTAACTGCATAGAAAATATTTATGAGTTTACTTTCCTAATGCATACAATTACGTCCTTGTTTCCTAAGTCCAGAAGTTCACACGGGGTGTGAACAGGAGGGGGGGGGGGGGCTCCAGAAGAGACCTGGGAAAGTTAGCTTCCTAAAAGTGTGCACACGGAGGGGGTGGGGTGGGGAAGCAATCTCTTCCTTTAATGAAGACCTTACACAAGTCTCTCCTCCAGAGCACAGAGAAACCCCTGCCAAGCCGCACATTGTTCCCATGTCTAGCCCGCAAAGTGTCTGCACTTAAAAACCTCAGTTCCCGCACACACACACCGTACACACACACACACACACACACACACACACACACACTCAACGAACTCCACGACTCCATTTCAAAGATCCCCCTGGCCACGGACGTTACCATCATCATCTACGTGAAAAGAATACGTGCATTTTTCCATTTAAAAGTCGCAGACACGGTCAGAGAGAGCAGCCCCGTCGAGCGCGGGGTGTGACCGCGGAGGATCGCGTGCGGGAAGCGTCCGAGCTGCGGGCCGCCGGGAGCCCCGCGCCGCCGGGAGCCCCGCGCGAGCGCGCGCCGCGCCGCTGAGGTTTCCAGCAATGGCTCCGCGGAGCAGACCCGGGGGGCTGGGCCGGCCGGCCGCCGCCGCCGCCGCCACCGACTCCTCTCGGTAATTACCATTCCCTTCCCGTCGCCAATTACCGCCCCCCCCTCCCCTCCGCCTCCGCGTTCTCCCCGGCCACCGCGAATCCGGGGCCCGAGACGCAACTTTCCAAAGTGGGAAGGAGGGCGCCAGTTGCCCCCCACCTGGCCACGGAGTTCTCCCGTCCATCGCCTTTTATTTTCCCCCTCCCTTGGCTTGGGGGGGAACCAGTCCTGAGTTGTAATCACCGAGCTGCAAGTCTGCAAAGCGGCAGCAGCCAAGTTGCACGCCGCCTGGGCACCGACGGCTCCGGCCTGGCACCGGCAGCCGCCCCGCGGCGCCCCAGCCCGCTCTCCCTCCGGCCCCCACTCCACGGCCAGCAAACTTACTACAAAGTTCACCCCCAAGTTGCGACGGCGGTGGGGCGGTGGGGGATGTCCGCAAGCACCCAGAAGCTTCAGCGTGCCCCCGAGCCAGGCACGGGGCTGCCGGGGACCTCACTGGGCCCGCACGTCCGCATGGTGTGGTCGGGTGGCTGGGTCTGGTCTAAGCCTCGCTCCCGGCGCGCCAGGCTCGCCGCCGCACTCCGCCGCCGGCGCACCCGGCCCCCGGCGTCCCGCTCCGTGCAGGGGCCTCACGCTCTCCACGCGGAGGAGATTCCTCCGCCCGTGGCCACGCCCTCCTCGGCCGGAGCTTCTTTCCCCAGCGCAGAAACTCCAGCCCGCTTTTCCAAAGCTCGGGCTGCAGCTCGCGGCTCTGGGACGGCCACGCCCCGTCCAGGGTTCAAGAGACCCTCCCCCTCCGCCCCAACACCCCCCCCCCCGGGCCAACCCCGAACCCGGAGTTGAGAAGCAAGCAAGCATTCAAGGTGATCTCGGAGACTCGGTGAGGAATAGTTTAGGGTTTGTTCCAATGCCCACATTAGTTAGGGCCAGCAAGCCACCCAGAGGCCAAGAATGAACCTGGAATGTTTTCTGCTTAAAAAAAAAAAAAAAGGAAACCAGAGCTTAACTCAGAAAGAAAAGGAAAAAGTGAAAATAAATAAATGTCGCGCTAAGCTTAGGGCAAAAGCCCCCTCAGCATCCCTTTGGATGCCTTTTTTTAAAGAACCTCCAGGAAATCCCTCCATTTGCATTTGAATGCCGTGATTCCCAGCCTGCCGGCGTTTGGCCGGACTCCACAGCCCCGAAGGTTTGAAAAGGAAAGTAATTAGATCGGAATCTTTTTCCTCCTGAAATTCACACTTTTCAAGTCTTGGGAACACGCCGAGCCTTCCCTCCCAGAGCTCTTCCTGAATCGCTCCTCAGATGGCAGAACCGCCCGGATCCTAATTACGACCCCCACCCCCAACGCCGGCCTCTCCGGGCCAACACCCCCAACTTTCGAGTCTGCAGGACAAAAGGCCACTGAACCGCCTCGTGCACATTCTTGGCCCTTCATTCCTTCCAGGGAGCTCGCCAACGGTGAACCCAGCCACCCAGTCAGTGCGCAAAGCTGCCCGGGGAGTAAAGGGAAGCCCCGGGGGGCCCAGGCGCCCCACGCCGGGAAACTTCCCTCTCGCGCAGGAGCAGCCGATCTGCGTGACCCGGGGCGTGGAGCCCTTCGCAGACACCCGCAAGGTTCCAGACGCGGGTTCAGATGGCGCCCTGACACTCGGCCTCGAGGGCAGGCATGACCTAGGAAGTTTGTGGGGTTCGAACACTGCCAGGACAAAAAAAAAAGACCCGATTTCCCTGGAGACGAGTGGGGGCGCTGCCGCGGGAACCACAAGCAAAGGAGAGGGCAAGAGAGACTGGAGACTATTTTCCTTGGTTCAAAGTTACAGCCGACATTTCTGAAGCCAGGTTAAAGAAGGTGATTGGGGAAAAAATAATAACAATAATGGTGTCTAGCAAGAGAAAAGTGGTCTGCATGTCATGCTGATTTCGTCGCGCCATATCCTCTGCACACTATTTTTTTTAAAAAAACCCACCAAGTCCCACAGCCAGTACATAGAAACACCATCATCGAACGACTGGTTTGATCAGGGCCACGATTGCGCAAAGTACTCTAGGAGTTACAGGTCAATTTCATGCATGGAACACCTCGAAAGTGGGTAATCTGATCACCAGGCGCAGCCAGTTTGCTCCCCGTGCAGAATTGTAACTCTCCACAAAACAGAACCACACTACATCGCCAGCCGTTGGAGATGGGGGGTGAGTTGTGGGGGGGGGGGCAACCGGACGAGGTCCTTGGGAAGAACGAGAGAGAAGAGTGTGCAAAAAAAAAGTCCCAAGATACCATCCTGTAACGTAAAATCGCAGAATTCTCTAAATGGAGGAAATGACCCTTCGTGAAGACACGTTGCCACTTACTTAGGACCAGGCCATCGGTTTGAGAACCCCGATTTTCCAGGCTCCGGGAGAAACCTGACTGCCTAGAAGTTGTACTTCCCAGCCGCCACGGGAACCGCTGAGAGTCCGAGGCTGCGGTCGCGGTTACACCGATCCTTTCTGCTAACAGACTGAAATGGAGGTTGAGTGTCTGGCTATCTACGGAGTTCCCTTCACAAAAAGAGAGTGGTGGGGATGTCCGTTAAATAGACAAGTCTTCCCCAACGCGGGCCCCAGAGGATCAAGGAAAATGGGGGGGGGGGCTGCTTCCCCAAACAAAACCCCTTTCCCCCAGCCCCGCTTCAGCATCCAGTCTAACCAAGGGGCTTTTTCCAAAGTTATACGAAGTCGGGGTCCGAGTGGGTGGTAGGTGAAGTCTGGGGGGAGGGGGACTGGCCAGCCAAGGTGGTGGGGTTCAAGTCGCCCGACGGGGATGCGGGGCAGGTCGGAGTGGTCGGTCCGCGCGGAGCGGGGAAGGCGGCCGGCGGCGCGCCAGGCTCGGAGCGCGGCCTAGAGGGCGCTGCGCCCCTGCAGATCACGCGGGTCCCCGGTGCGCCCTCGCCGGGCACCACGTCTACCCAAGTTACGGTCGCAAATAATTCACCCACGGCATCGCCACTCCCGAAGTTCTTCCCAACAGCGCTCGGTGTGTATTTCCAGCATTCCCAAAGCTACGCCTTACAGATCTTCCATTCCCGAGCGCCGCCACGACCCCTAAGGGGCGTGCAGTTCCCGGAGCCTTAGAAAATTCACACGCGCCCTGCACTCGCCTAGACCAAACTCCCCGTGTCATGGTCATTTACGTTTCAACGGAAAGAATTTCTTTTTAAACACACACACACACACACACGAACTCACCCACTACGTATCCCAGTCCTCGGGGCCCCCGAAGGCTGCACCGTGCCGGCTAGTTCGGCGGCTCCCCACGCGGCGTGGATGTGTTTTGTTAAGAGCGGTGTTGGAAGCGCCAACTTCGCCTCCTGGAGATCTTCAGCGTCTCCCCAACCAGGGTGCCATCCGCGGGCGCTGCCGGGACCCGGGCGGCCGCATCTCCAGAGTGTTCCTCCGACCGGGTGGAAAAGTTGAGCAGCAAAAAAGCCGGCGGAGAGCTCGCGCGAGGGCCGATGGCGAAGCCAAGTTTGTCAGGACATGCCCAGGCAGCCAGCAGCCCAGGGAAGAGTTGCGGCCGGGAGCTGCGGCGGCTCGCTGCCTCTTTTCCCCACTCCCTCCCTCTAGGAGGTGCGGGGCGGGCAGGGGGTGACGTCAGCGCCCCGCCTGCGCGCACACACACACCCCCTTCCAAGCTCCCCCAGCTCCAAAGGGGTTCTCCAGCTGGATCGGCGTCCCCGGCTGTTGGGGCTGCCAAGGGCTCCCGACTCCGGAAGCGACGGGTACGGCCGCAGCCGTCCGCACGTCTGTCTGTCCGGCTGTCCGGCTGCGGAGCCGAGTCTTTGGGGGCTCCGCCGAGCGCCCCGGGCCCTCGCGGGGCGCCCCTCTCCGGCTCCCAACGCCCCCTCGGGCCGCGTTTCCCACGCCTCGGACTGCAGGTGATGCTCGTCCTCTTCCGCCGGCCCGGAATCTTTATTCTTCTTTTATGTTTTGCAGGGTGGATGGAAGCGTGGCACCGAATCTCTGCAGACTGGACTGGACGGACGACTTGCACAACTTGGGAATGCGATGGGTCTTCCGTAGCTCTTGCGTGCTCTGGCCCCGGCTGAGCGCTTTGAAGTAGGGAGAGATCACCGTGCCATATTTGAATGTGCAGATCCTTCCCAAATGCCCGGGTGTCTTCAGACTGTAGTCGGAAGCCAGAGGAAGATCGAGGGGCGGGGAGGAGCCAGGGTTTAATGTGTCTTACTAGAGATCCGTGGTGATCGTGACACACACACACACACACACACACACACACACACACACACACACACACACACATCAGTCCTCTGCTCCCCATAACGACGGAGATTCGGACCAATGCAAACCATGGAAGTTTCATTTACAACCCAGAGTCTTGGTGGTGTGGTGTGGGGCGTGTGTGTGTGTGTGTGTGTGTGTGTGTGTGTGTGTGTGTGTGCAAAGCGCTTAAGCTCCAGGAAAAATATCTGCTGTGGAATATTTGTAATGCCAGTAAAGTACCTAAATGAATCTCCCGAACAGCATGAAATTCTGAGGGAGCCATTTTTGTAAATTGACACTGCCCCCCCCAAAGAATCCTGGAAAAGGAGGAGGGGGTTGGAGGCGGGCTCCACCGATAAATGTGCATTGGCCCGTGTAAAATCCATTGGTCAGTTTAGCTACTTGTTCGGTTTTAGACCTTTTAGAGAGGGGCGGAAAAAAAAATAAAACAAAACCCAAAAGGACACTGGCAATAAGGCCAGGGGTTAAAACAGGGGGAAAGGACGAAGTGAAGTGGTTGTGTGTGGTTAGGCTTCAGGAAACCAGAAACTGCTGTTAAGTTTCAGTGTCTTCGTCTGAAATAGAGTGCACAGTGGATATCCTCTCGGTGCTCCACCGCACTCCTCTTTAAGGTGTCTAGATTTTCTGGCAGGGGAGGGAGGGCTCTGGGAACCTAGGAGGTGGAGGACTCTGGGACCAGTGGAGGGGTGGGGGAGAGGCAGAGGTGCACGATTCCCTAGGAGGGACGATGCAGACTTAAAGGGAGGTTGGCTGGAAAGACCAGCACTACTTCAACTACACAGATTCACTCCTTTTAGCTGAGATGAAATTAGGAAGTGGCTACATACTACAAGTCCTCAAAACGATGTATGTGAAGTTCCCCGAGCTGCTGCTGTGTAGTTGATTTGGTTTGCTAGTATACTGGACAAATGAGAGAAATTTACATATCTCTACTGATGGTGTGAATCTAAAAGGTAGATTAGGAAGTGAGAGGAACAGAACACTTCTAACAGAACCCTTAGACTTGCTGTGCTTACTGGAATTAGTGATTAGTCACATGTGTCTACTTTCATTAAAATGAAATGAAAATGGACATCCTTCATCTTCCTAATCACCTTTCACATGTTTAATATCCATATTTGGCTAATGGCAATTGTGCAAGCCAGAACAAAACTTGGGAAGGGTAATAGGGATTGACCTCAGGGCAGCTACCATTTGAGTCACACTCCCAAGTCTTCGTTTCTGGGTTTTTGCTTTTTCCCAGATAAGGTTTTCTAGCTAACTGAGCTATCTTCATACAACTATTTTGTCTCCACCTCCTGAGTAGCTGAGATTACACCACTAAACTTAAGTTTGGCTTTCTATAACTCTGGGGGGGGGGGGGGAATACCAGTCCCTGTCCCTGAGCTTCTTTTGCTCAAGGCTAGCACTCTACCACTTGAATCACAGTGCCACTTTAAGTATTCATAGTAGTTTACTGGAGTTAAGCGTCTCACATACTTTCCTGCCGAGGCTGGCTTCAAACCAAGATCCTCAAATCTCAGCCTCCTGTGTAGCTAGGATTACAGGTGTGTGCCACCACTAACTGACTATGCCTAGCTTTTTCAAAAAGCTACTTCAAATATTAACATTGCAGTGTCTCCAATATTGAATTACTTCTTAAAGCTATGTGGGGGCTGGAGGGGGGAGAATCATGGGAGGATTCACACATGGAGTAAATATTTATGAAGTATCAACAGTATGATAAGTGAAATTAATGTAAGATTGAAAATTTGATGAGTTAGGTGTGTTTAATGATTAAGAAATATGAACCTCACTTAACATGGCCTTGTGGTTGTTTTACATCTTTGCTGAGTACAAAAACTAGGGGAAGTCACCATTTAAAACAAGAAAGAACTCTTAAGTCATTTTTAGGAACAGTCTTGGGATGAATAATCTCGTAGTCTTGAATAACTTCTAGCATCCTACCCTTTCTGTTTTTTCTTCATTTGCCAGCACGCCTCTGGCTGCCTGGCAGTGGCAGGAAGTGTCAACTCTCACTGCTTGCCAAAGTCCCACAGTTACTCTATTTGCATTCTAATTTAGCTCTTGTTGGAGATCTGCTGCTGCTCTCCAAGTGGACCATAAGAACAGATAACTAACTAGTCAATCTATTAAGTATGAGTATTCCTACTCCCTTCCCAGTTCAGTATAAAGATAATTTCCTTCAAACTATACCTTAATGATAACATTTTATTGTAACATTGAAATTCCAGAAGCCATAGCCAATGAATTGGAAAATCATTACAAATCACCTATTGATGGCTAACCATTAAAACCCAAAGTATACCTTCATTATGGAGATGTAGAGAGAAGAATGAGGTGTTAATGTACTCTGTCTCTACAAAGATAAATAAAATTCTAATGCTTTCCTAGCTCAGCACTGAGGAAGATCCCATGATTATCTATTTTAACCAATAAGAAAGGAATCATCTAGAAACTGTTACAATTCTTTCTCAATCAGACTTGAATTGAGAAGTCCTAGTTTTAATTTTACCTTTGATAAATAAAAATCTGTATTTGTATGAATTTGCAAAATTTTGGGAGTCTCTTCCACCTATAATATGAAGTGTCAAAATGATCTGCTTCACTGGTTGTAAGAGATAAGACTAGAAAATGAAAATCTTGACAATATTATTCTTCTGAAATTTACTCACTGTCTCTTACTCTGCCACTCTCATCTCTACTACAAAGCTCTGTAGGACCAAAGATAATAAGCAACTTTAACGTACTTCAAAGCCAATTGGGATCCAGTGTGCTCTAAATTCTTCACATTTATTATTTCATTGGTTCTTAGCAAATCCTACCAATTAATGCTCTAAGCTATTTTATAAATGAGAAGCACATTGGTCACTTTTCAGATTGAAACCTCTAGCTGACTAACAGATAAGCCAACATTGTTGTCTGTTATGATATTCTAGCTCCTTATAGCTTACACCTCATCGCCACTCTTTATGAACCATGACTGTTTTACATTAAAGATCAGCAATGTTGTGGTTTTGAGAATTGGCCTAGAAAGAGAGCAAAACACTATCAAATGATGGCCAAAGGGAAATGTTCTTTTCTAGCTGCTATATTTAATGTGGATAAATAATTTTTGAAAGCAAATTGCTCACTATTTTTACAGTAAATATATTTTTTTAAAGCAACTTGTTTAATCATAGAGTGCCAGCACCACTAATTGTGTTTAGAAATATGTCAGTAATATATCCATTATTTGGTTAGATTTTCTTTAAGGAGGTATACATACATTTCTTTCGAATTCAAAATCAGCATCTGGCTTTTAACTTGCTTAGGCTGAACAGCAGAAAAATACACACCACTGATTCTCAATGAATTCTGACAAGGACTATCACCCAGGATTTCATGATCAGAATTTCAATTTAAACCTTGCTTTTCCTGGAACCACTGGTGCTCTTCTCCCTTTCCAGTTCTTTCTTTCATTTAGTCCTTTAAGTGTAACAAGTAATTTTACCATTGGAATATTCCCTTTACTTATACTTACTGCTGTTAGAGTCTATCTCTTTTTCTTGTAGCATTTTTGGGGGTCATGACAGCTAATCTTATGTAGAAACTCAGAGGGCACGGTTTGAGAAATGCAATATTTATTGGAATGGTTCCCAATAGTCATTCATATGTAAATCCATCATAGTTTTGTACCACTTGTCATGGGTATGTAGAACAACTATAACCAATGACAGGCTAAAATGATCTTGGGGACTTCTGAGGGGAAAAAATCCCTCTCTCCCATAATAAGGATCCACAAAAGAAATGATCAGTCTGTATTGACAGGGTCCAGTCAAGATGAAGCAGACATCTTGACTGAGAAAGAGACCTAAACTAGAGAAGGTAGATAAGTGTGGCATTCAGTCAACTATCTCTAACTCCAGACTTCTTATGAGAAAGCATAAGTGTCTATATTAAGCTGGTTCATGTTAGGATTTAGATTACTTTCAGCTAGCATGATCTATTAATCTGTTACAACAAGGTTTTTCTCTCCCCCTCCCTCTTGTTCCTCCTATTTACTCTGGGGTAAACCAGAAGCCCCTTAGTGAGGAACTGAAGCTTTCTAACAGCCACATAGGGGTCAACACCTCCAGCCCCAGTCCTGTTTTCAGAGAACTGAAGCCTATATCCCTTGACTGTAACTTCCTAAGAGACTTTGAAGTAGATCACCTGACTAAGCTGCTCCCTAGTCTGCAGAAACTATGTGAGATAATTGGTGAATGCTTGGATGAGAAAAACCATAAAGGCCAGCTTGTATGTTAGAACCATGTAAATAGACTGGAAGAATATCTAGAATAGGACCAGACAGAACTTCACAATGAAATGTTCCATCCGTGATGATGGATGGTTCGAGCTATACTGTCCTGAACGGTGATACTGAGTATTTCACATGCAGCCTCTGCAAAATGATGAACTGAATATTTTATTCATTTCATTCATTTAAATTTAAATAGTTACATGTGGCTAATGGCCACCATTTTGGACAGGGCAGGTCTAGACACTTTCTAAACCAACAAATGATTATTACAAAAAAAGAAAAAGTCAAAGAGATCACAGTGAGTGAAAATCATGAGCTGGTGTTCTTAACCAAAGTGATTGGTGGAGTGGGTGAGGGATAATTAACTAGAGTACTGGAAATTGAACACCAAAACAGTGAAAGCACTCTACTACTGGAGCTACAACTTTAGCCATTTTGTTTTCATTCTATTTTTGAGATTGGGTTTCACTAACTTTGTCTAAGCTGGCTTCCTACTTCTGCTCCAGAGTATATGGGATTACAAGATGTACCTCAACCTCAGATTTCAATAGTGACTTTTCTAAAGGAAGATGGGTTATTTACTAAGTCCAGACATGATTGATTAATTTAAGCAATTGCCTACATATATATATATATATATATATATATATATATATATATATATATATATTTAAAGATGCATGTTGCAAAACTGTATTTTGTGAGACTTTTCTAAGATGTCTTCAGTGTGCAATTCATTGGATGAGAAGCTATGGATTCAAATGAATGTCTCACACACCTGACTCATTTGCATGATTGATTAAAGAGTCAAGAAGTGAACCAACTGGTTTAACCATGGCTTCCTTAACCACACAGAGTAATGCTGATTCATTCACTGGGTGAGAGAGTGTTTCTTGGCAACACTTTATTGAATGATGTCATTGACTAAGTATGCAATTCAAAATGAAAACGAATTGCACTCAGTCACTTGTGATTACAGTTAAACCTACCTAGAGATAGACTTGGCTATACAAAAAAAGTATGCTTATGATGGTAAGGTATCCTGTATTTCATGCTATTAGTAGAATTGGGGAGGTTAATCTGGATTTTCTTACTCATTCTAAATGATACATGTTGAATTGTGATCTGTAATCAAGCTGATTGTCACTTATATGTTCACCAAACCCCAGAATCCATTTGTCATGTCAGATCATGCCTTTTCTCCTTGAGCTTGCACAGTCATCTTATTACAAAATAACTGCAGCTGCTCCTGACATTATCCAAGGCAGTATGAAAGGAAATACATTATTCCAATCCATGGAAAAAAGAACATTGCACCCTTACCCCCCAACCTACACATGATAAATGTCCTCTTCACAGAATGAATGCTACAGCTATAAGGGCGATTGTCAAAAAATTTAGGAGAATGTTTAAAAATAATTTGTTTGGGGCTCTGAAAGAATATACTGTATCAGAGCTGGAATGTGCTAAATATGAAAGAAAATGGACAAATTCAATTACATGAAAATAAAACTTCTGTTTCTCAGAAGACATCATTTGAAGAGATGAAAATACAGAGATTGGGAGAATACTCACAAGTATAATTGATTTTAAATGATATCTAAAATAAGTCTTATACATAAATAAGAAAGACAGTAGAAAAAATAAGCAAAGGTTCAATAGAGAAATTGGAAAATTATGAAGTCATATTTCAGGGAGTAAAAGTATGAGTGGTAATTATACACATATGGGTTAAATGATGAAACATATATATACATACTAATGTCTAGAACCTATGAAAGTTATTTTTGTTTTTAGAAAAAGGGTCTTTGTAGATATAGAATTGTCCTTATCAGGTGCTGGTGACTCATGACTATAATTCAGGCTACTCAGGAGGCTGAGATCTGAGAATCATTGTTTGAAGCCAACTTAAGCATAAAAGTCCATGAGAGGGGCTGGGAAGTTGGCTCAGTGGTAGAGCGCTTGCCTTGCATGCTTGAAGCCCTGCGTTCGATTCCTCAGCACCACATAAGCAAAAAGAAAAAAGCCGTAAGTGGCGCTGTGGCTCAAGTGGTAGGGCACTAGCCTTGAGCTGAAGAGCTGAGGGACAGCGCTCAGGCCCAGAGTTCAGGCCCCACAACTGGACAAAAAAAAAAAAAAAAGTCCATGAGACTCTTGTCTCAATAACCACCAAAAAAGTCACAAATGGAGCTGTGGCTCAAGTAGTAGAAGAATAGCCCTGAATGAAAAAGCTAAGGAATAGCATTTAGGCCTGGAGTTCAAGCCCCAGTGCCACCAGTGCCAAGAACAACAACAGAAAGAAAGAATGAAAGAAAGAAGGAAAGAAAGAAAGAAAGGAAGGAAGGAAGGAAGGAAGGAAGGAAGGAAGGAAGGAAGGAAGGAAGGGGGAAAGAAAGAATAAGGGAAAGAAAAAGAAGGAAAGAGGGAAAGAGAGAGAGGGAGGGAGAAAGGAAGGAAGGAAGGAAGAAAGGAGAGAGAGAAAGAAGAGGAAGGAAAGGAAAGGAAAGGAAAGGAAAGGAAAGGAAAGGAAAGGAAAGGAAAGGAAAGGAAAGGAAAGGAAGAAGGGAAAAACTTTCCTGAATTATCTAATTTGGTCTTAAATCCAGTGTCATGTGTCCTCTTAGGAAACACTGTAGGGAAAGACACATGGCACAGAAGGCCAATGAGAGCTGTAGCAGAGGCTAAATTATGGAACCCCAAACCAAAGAACTCTTGGAGCCACCAGAAGCTGAAAAAAGATACAAGGAAGAAAGACTCCTGAGAGCCTTCACCAGGAACACAGCCATATCAACATCCTGATTTGGGGCTTCTCATTTCTAGAGTTGTAAGAGAATAAAGCTTTTAATGTTTTATGGCACGCTAATTGAGATAATTTGTTATAGCAGCCCTATGAAACCAATACAGTATATAAGAGGAGATAATTTCATTAGCCATTAGAGAAATGGAAGTTAAATATCAATGTAATATCTTTCTATACCAAAAATATTAGCTCAAATGAAGATACTGGATCCTACCAGAGCTGGTGCAGACATGAATTGGCAGCTCGTAAGCAATGCTGATAGGATTGAAAGCTGGCTCTACTACTATGGAAAACAAGTTGATATTTCCAAATATAGAGAAATCCGCACCCATCCTACAACCCAGCACTATTACTATGAAGAACTCCACAACATGTACACCAGATACTGTATATAAGAAAATCCATAACAAAACAAATAAGTAACGAGTATACAAAGTACAGTATATTCACAATATGAATCTACTGTTGGTACACAAAACTACATGAATGAATGAAATATAATATGGGATAAGAAATACAAATGGCAGAGGGCTGGCGCAAAAAAGGGAAAGTAAAATAAAATGTTCTTTAGGGAGATATACATAAGATTTAGGGCATTCATTTTTAATAAAGGATTGTGGTACTACAGAGAATGAAGAGGACTCATTTCTGAGATGAGAAATGGGATCCTAGTTGATTGTATTTGTGCTTATTAACTTTAGATAATTTTTACCTTTTGTTAAACATTATTTTTTCAAATTTTAGTGCCAATTTATTATACAAAGGACTTTTGGTTTGATACATGTATGCAGCGTACCTTGATCAGACTCACCTGTAACATATAACCATATAAAACCTGTAATAACAATCAAAGCAAAAGATAATCATCACAAAAAGAGAACATTGGGTAATTAGACAAGGTCATAGAAAGATCATCTGTTTCTTGATATCCATTAATCTCAGAGAAGGACTGGATTTGAAGAAATGGAAGACAGCAAGAATGGATATGACCTTACCTTCAGAAATGGAAAGGAACAACACTGCACTTGTGTGTGAGAATAGATGTTATAGTAGGTCATAGAGAAATGGTCCATAGATCAGAAAAAGAAACAGAGCTGCAAAGATAAATGTCTGATCCATCACCAAAAAGCTTTCGTAGATACTTAAGCTCAGGAGAGTCGTGCTTTGAGTAAAGACGAGTTTGTGCAATGGAAAAGGAAAGACAACCACATACTCTTAGGAAGAAAATCCAAAAGTTGCAGAGAGTAAAACTAAGAATCCTACTAGGGCTTTTCAGCTATGGGCAGCTGGACCTAACTTCACAATCTGAGCTGTGTCCACACTTTTAAATAAGTGCATATGGAGGTGGACAGAATTCAATTTCTTATCTGTGTGGTTAGGTCTTTAGTACAAGCCCCCAGGGCCTGGGGAGGTTTGCACATTCACTGATTGGCTGTAGGGACTTATCCTACTTGAAGTGTGCCATCTGTTTCCAGTTGGGACCCTAACTGATACAAGCAGGCCTATTAATTATCTCTCTCAAACCAGCTGTTGGCAATCGTGGGAGTGGTTTCCTGGCAGCCATAGCCAGAAGTTATTTGACTATATACCTTGTAAACAAAGGTGTCTCTAAGAAGCAGTGAATCTCAGATGGATTTTCAAATGCATTCTCAGACCAGCATCATCAGCATTTCCTGAGAACTTGTTAGAAATGTAAATATGCAAACCTTACCCGAAACCTACTGAACTGGAAACTTTGGGAGTGGAATCCCACAAATCTACTTTCAAGGGACCTTCAGTGATTTTGATTAATGTTAAGGTGGAAGAACCTTTAGGGTAGGGAAACCACTGGGGATAATCCAGTAAGTAGTTTGAGCTGACAGCAGGTGAATGGTGAACTCAACCTGAAGGGAGGAGGCAAGGGAGGGGTTGCTAGGGCTTAGAGGAAAACCCACATTGAGACAGCAATGATATGGTTTTGAAAGTAAAATTCTACAGTTTATCTCTATAGATTAGGAGTAACTTCCCTCCCTCCTTCCCATCTGGAGTCCTCATTAAACCTAAGGAGCAAGAAAGCCCATAGATAAAAAAGCTCAATTTCCAAAAAACAGGGAAAATGGTAGAAGGACAGAAAATAGAGAGGAAAATGGAAAGTTATTTCTTATTCTTTGTCTTTTACCTAGCAAACCTTACTGCAATAATTGAAAAGTGAGTGTAAGATCATTGTTCCTGAAATAGACAACATAGATGCTCAGTTCTTGCCCATTTTTATTTATGTATTTATGTAATTATATAGTTATTTATTTTATGCTAGTACTGGGGTTTGATCACAGAACCTGGGTATTCCCTGTCCCTTAGCTATTTTGCTCAAGGCTGGCACTCTACCAATTGAACAACAGCTCCACTTCTGGCTTTTTGGTGGTTAATTAGAGATAAAAGTCTTTGGACTTTTCTGTCTAGGCTTGCTTCAACCTTGCTACTCAGATTGCAGCCTCCAGTCCAGGTAGGACTACAGGTATGATCCTCTTGCCTCTTTTCTGAAATCATGTTAAAAATAAAAATAGCATCATCTGAATCAGATAACTGAGATTTATGTAATTCTCCAGTACTGTAGAAGTAGAAGACATTAGGAGGAAGACTTGGGGCCAATGCAGGGGGTGGGGGTGTTCCTGTAGATGAGTTTAAGATGAAATGAGTCTCAGGGGATTGTTATACTATCATGTTAAGTGACTCAAAGCTATTTCAACAATGTCTTAAATAGACTACTTTATTGGAGATTAATGAACTGAAGGATCTTATTGAAGAGAGTTTGTGATAATGGGATCATCATCTAACTCTGTAGTCTAATACCCTTCCAAAATTTGGTAATGAGGAGGAAAAGAAAAAGAAAAAAACAACTAAAACTGGTTCCGCCTATGATAATTATTGAAGTCAAAGGAACAGAGGAAAAGTGGAAAGTAGGCCAGAGTCTAGTAGCTTAGGAAAGAACTTGGTAACTTGGAAGAGTTTACAGTTCTCAAGATGTTCCTTTTTGAATCAGTTATTATCTAATACTTAGAACTGTCACAGTAAGGAGGGGGGTGCTTTTTTCTTGTAATGGGATTTACTATTTGAGGGGATGCTTCAGAGATCTCAGCTCCTCTTCCTGTCTTTCAGGGCTTTGTAAAACAGTGATAAACCAAAGGTGTCAATTAGCCACATCATTGCTCAGGAGATGTGACAAGAGCTGTAATACAGGCCATTTATAGTTCAGACAATGACTACAGATGATGGAATGAAAAATTACAGTTTTGTCAGGACTCTGAAATTATGTACAGCATAATATTCTAGGATTTCTGTCAAAAGCCTTGGTCAGCTCCCAGCAATATAGGCCTTTCTGGGATGGATTTCTCTTTTTCTTTTTCCTTCCTTCCTTCCTTCCTTCCTTCCTTCCTTCCTTCCTTCCTTCCTTCCTTCTTTCCTTTCTTTCTTTCTTTCTTTCTTTCTTTCTTTCTTTCTTTCTTTCTTTCTTTCTTTCTTTCTTTCTTTCTTTCTTTCTTTCTTTCTTTCTTTCTTTCTTTCTTTCTTTCCTGCAGGGCTTGAACTCAGAGCCTGGGCACTGTCCCTGAACTCTTTACCACTTTGAGCCATAGCACTACTTCCAGTTTTCTAGTGGTTTATTGGAGATAAGAGCCTCATGGACATTCCTGCCTGGGCTGGCTTTGAACCACAGATTCTCAGATCTCAGCCTCCTGAGTAGCTAGGATTACAGGCGTGAACTGCTGGTGCCTAGCACCTGTGCCAAGAGTTGTGTAGGTACTTGAAATGTAATTGTTAACCAAACAGAACCATATCCTTGGACAGTAACTGTTGAACTGTTATTTTTGAATAGTGATCTCATTTTAATATTTACTTTAAATCTAACAATTGGTTTGGCTAAGAGGGTGAAGTTTTGTAAGACTCCTCTGCCAATTGAAGTAAAAACATTTCTAAACAAACCTGTTTTTGAGTTCTACTCTATGGATAGTATCTTTTTGATACTGTATTTTATTAGAGATTCGATTTTCTAAAACTTTTCACTAATAGCCATGGGACTTCAAACAAGAGGAATAGTAGCAGAGCAACCTCACTGAGTATCTTCACAGTGCTGTCCTCAGGCCACAGTGACTCTGGTCCTGATGCTTCCTGAGAAGGAACAGGACAGGCCTGTCAGCCAGGGGAGTGGCCCTGAGCACATTCATTAAGCTGTGTTTTTTATCACTAATTTTGCCTCTGTGCTCGCTATCTTGGCTTGCTGCACAGATTCATTTTTGGATAACATTACACAGCCCAATGGAGGAAGCTAACACTGACTTTACAAAGCCAGTATAACCTATGGAAAACTTCTTAAAAATGCATTTTATGTAATTGCTTACCAAGGAACTTTACGTTAGGCTCATCAATGACCTTTGCTTGATTAAGTGACATTGTATTTTCTGTGCACTAAGACTCCCATTTCAGTTGTAAGATTTTCATAGAAAGATTATTTCCTGAAGTATAGTTTCCAAATGAGAGTGACAGGCACCTCAGCTTTGTAGTCAGAAAGACCTAGTGTAGAGGGCTGCTTGTGAATTGGTACAAGCTATGTAACAGGTCTGAGCCTTAGCTGTCTTATGTAAAACTGTACAGAATAACTTTTTAGTTAAATATTTTTATTGCTAATATAAAGGTAATGTACAGAAGGCTTATTGTTTCATAAGTTGAGTAATGAATATACTTCTAAGTCTAGTCTATTCTTACTAAGTCTGAAATATTATAGAAGGGATTCAAAGGAATCTTTCTACTTTCTCCAATATTTACATGTATTTGCCTATCAACTATAGGCAACTATAATAAAGTATAGTTAAATACTATTTACTTGAGCAATAGCCTAAAAGTTTTATATCTTTAAAAGGCACAGATTAGAAAATTGTTATGTAGGAAATTTGATCTTCTGGCAAATATAACTCCTCAAGCTGAACTCTAATAAGCTTTCTTCCATAGATGTGGATCCTTAACCTATCTTTAGTTCTGTTATCAGTGTTTTAGATAGAGCCATTTGGATGCAAATTAGGCAGAAAATGAACTCCAGTACAAGTGCTCATTTAGAGACCAATATTGTAGTACTGTGATCCAAAGAACTTCCTCACCAAATAGGATCACACAGAGGTCAGTAGTAATAAAACAAAATCATAAATCAAAGTAGGGTCTTCTTATAAATTAATAGCAATGCACCCAGTTATCACATCCATCAGTGTTATTTATAAATATGCCAATCAATAGCATCTCTTGGTGTCTTCATGTTTAATCGTTTATACAGTTTGCAGGTATTTTACAATGAGATCCTTTGCAACTGCTGAATATCTAGACATTTGCCTTTCTCACAGTCATTAGATAGTGTCATGTCTTCACTTTACTTACCCGAGGAAGTTAATTACTGTTAATTCTTTGTTCTTTTATGTTCTTATACCTTATCAGACATGAGAACTACTCAAGGGATGATGAAACATAGGTTTCTGGATTGTGCTTCTATGGATTTCTGAATTAGGAGTGAGGAATTTGAGAAATTGCATCTCTAACAAGTCCTCCAGTGACAATGAGACTGCTGGTTTAGAGACTAGACCTCTCTTTTCAGAGAAAACCATGAGCAGAATAGTATAGCAAACCACTCTGGACTTGCACCAGTGGCTTTCTGTGGCTCTCAGACTTCTCTTTTTCCTGGATCATCCAACTCATACTGACCACACTTTGCCTTTCTCTAATTCTCTGGCTTTCACATAACCTAACTTGGGAATTGCCAGTCTCTATAATCATGTAGATCAATCTTTGGTAAATCTCCTCTCATACACTTCTATCTCTGTGTATCCTACTTGTTCTATTTCTGGACAATCCTGATTAATGCCCACTTATTGGGAAATGTTGTATATTGGCTGAAGTACAAGTATTTTGTGGAGGTAGGTTTTGCTGGGAAATGCTTTAGAACCAGCTGTCTGTTTTAGTGGTAAGAGACAGGGAGAGTCCTCATATCTATGGTACTAATATTACCACTTTGGCCAATCTCACACTCAAGCCGATATCCCTGAATACAGAGCAAGTAGAGTTGCACATCGTTAGTTCCAATGAACTGGCAGTTGCTGGTTTAGCACAACACTGGAAGGAGGTGTGGTGCTATAAAACCCAGTAAGAAGAGATGTAATAAGTGTGTGTTTTCAACATAACAGCATTTATAATAAACGAGGGTTACTAGGTCATAAAGCAAACCTCAAAAACTCCAACTATTAATAAACTAGACAGTGCAATTAACATGATGTTAGTAAAATTTACAAAAGAGACTCCAGTTCCAACCAAGATAAATCTACCTTGTCTCTCCCACTGAAGAGAGTTGTAAAACCAAGGCAGTGGGTGGAGCAGCTGTCCAACTGCCTGTGGTAGCAGGCAGTTCATGAAAGACCAGGATTCAAGTAATATTGAACTGGTAGTTTACCTCATCTCTTTTTATTTTGTCTTTCTGGCCAGCCCAGAAATAAGGGTTGAGGGAATTCCAGGAAAATACTTTAATATTCAAAGAACAGGAGAAGAAGTCTAGAGGCTGTGCTCAACAGAGCTCCTACCCAGCAAGCACGAAGCCCTGAGTTCAAAAAGACAACAACACCCAAAGGTATCACTGTGCTAAGAGCTAGTTGTGGTGATATATGACTGTGATCCCAGCTACTTGGGAGGTAGATGTTGGAGGATCATGGCTCAAGCTATACTGGGAAAAATTAGGGAGAGATCTTCTCTGCAAAACAGAATAAAAAGCAAGGCTTTGAGTAGAGTGAGGTCCTAAGTAACAGGGGAAAAAATTAAAGGCATCAGTCTACCTTTTTCTTCAGCACTGAAGATCAAACTCAAGGGCTTTGCCACTAGATGCACCTTCCCCGCTTTTATGTACTCTCACTTGGCAAACCAATGTGTTGTTGCTACTCATTGAAATATTAGTACACTGTTTTCATTAAAGCCTATTTACTTCATGTCTATAATTTTAGCTACTCAGGAGGCTGAGATTTGAGGATTGTGGCTCAAAGCCAGCCCAAGGAGGAAAGTCCGTGAGACTTTCCTACTAACTACCCCAAAAGCCAGAAGTGGAGATATAGCTCAAGTGGTAGAGCACTAGCCTTGAGCACAAAAGCTCAGCGACTGCACCAAGGTCCTGAGTTCAAGCCCTAGTTCTGACACTTACATACAAACTTATATGTTAGTATTGATATGCTTATGTGTAATGCTATACCAATAAAGAATAAGATAAGAGGTGAGGAGAGAAGGAATTATAGCTTATCAAATAGCTCAGTTCTTCTAGAAAACATAGCTGATTGTCATGAGAGCTATTTAGAAGGTTGGATGGAGCTATGCTTTTCTTTGTACTGTATGTTGGAATAATGTCAAAAAGGAGAGAACGGGATAGGGTTTTCTATTTTCCCTTCTCTGCCTGATCAAATTTGACCTTCCTTCCTGCTTCTTTCCCTGAGGCCTATTAGACCTTGCAGGTAATACTACCATAGAGTCCATGAGAAATTGCTGAACAGGTGCAAGTTATGGTTCTCTTCCCTGCAGTCAGGGGGCTGGAGGCCAGTGAGGTGAGCAGGTGCAATTTAGTAATGGCCTGAAAGCTGTAGGTGGTTGGAGATCTGAGGTGCTGTAGGGTCACACAATCAGCACTAAAGAGGACTGGAAGCAGCTGCTTCAGTGAGATGGACTAGCCAAGTAGGAGTATGCTACAAGAAAGAGTTGGCTTTTGTGTCAAAGGTGGTGATGAAAGTTAATGAGCCTTTGTTAACAAACCTCTCTGTGGCTATGCTTGGTGCCAGTTGGCCTTCTTGATGGGTCTTCACTATCATGGAGTAAAATACTATGGCCAAGCACTTCTAGAGTGGCTATAAAAGCTGGGTCTCATTACAGTGAAAGTCTACAGTTTTCACTATGAATGACATGTCATGATTCTCTGGGTCATCCTTTTGTGCCAGGAAAGCAAGGAGACGAACAAACTCAGGTCTTTTTTAAAAGCATACAATGTCATTTGAGAACTCTCAATGACCCAAGGAGATATTTCAAGCAATGAAAAAAATAAGTGTGGGTAGATTGCTACATATCAAACTCATGAAATAAAAATTCATGTGTTTATAACAATGTACCCAAAAATTAATTGAAAAGGAAATTTTACAAAAGAGGAAAGGGCAACTATGTTCTCTTCTCTATGATGACTTCCCCTCCCTATAACGAAGCAGTCGGTGAGCAGAATTCTTTTTATTTTTAAAGCATGATTCCAGCCTGTAAATGCCCAAGGAATGATGGAACTGGAACATTTTCATTTTTCAGACTTCAATGAAGCCACAGATTGAGAATCAAAGTGTCCTAAAACTATTATGTAAAAGGTTAAGGGGAAAATTTTTGTAAAGGACAGAACAGTGTGATAACTTGGTGAGGTGTTTTATCATTAAAAGTCAGGTAAGGGGTCTGGGAAGGTGGCTCAGTGGTAGAGTGCTTGCCTTGCATGCCAGAGGCCCTGGGTTCGATTCCTCAGCACCACATAAGCAAAAAGAAAAAAGCCGGAAGTGGCGCTGTGGCTCAAGTGGTAGAGTGCTAGCCTTGAGCTGAGAGCTGAGAGACAGCGCCCAAGCCCAGAGTTCAGGCCCCATGACCGGACCCAAATAAATAAATAAATAAATAAAATAAAAGTCAGGTAAGAAAGTCTTCCTGTTTTGGGAAATTGAACTTGGCTATAAAAGAAGCATCTTAATTTACAAGTTTATTGACAATCTGAAGGCTAGAGGAACATATTAGTTGATATCCTGAGGGTGCAAAAATAAGAGAAATCTTAAGGGACAACATAATTTTTTAATCAACAAATAAACCGCATAGGAAAAAATGGAAGTGAATATTGACAATGAAATATTTAAAGAAATTTCAACCAAATGTAGTTTGGTTGATTTGCTTTTAAAACACTTTTTATGAGCTTTAAATTGTTATACAAAGGAGTTGCCATTCAATAAAGCAGTTTATGAATACAATGCATCTTGATCAACATCACGTCTTTTAACAGTCTCACCCATCTCTCCCATACCACCCTTCTCTCACTTTTCTTTACTTTGTAGGATATACATTGAATTTTTTTTACAGCATTTCTGCCACTCCCTCCTTCATCTCTTCAAGCTTGGTTGCTTTGATTCAAACAAATGAACTTTAAAATACATATTTAAGACCTGGGAATGTAGCTCAGTGATAATACATACTTAGTATGTATTAGGTCCTAGGTTCAATCCCTGCCAACTCAAAATTAAAAAGATTTATTTTGTTTATTTGTTTTTTTATGTATTGCCTAAGAGTCTTACATTCTTACTTGTCTTTCTTCTGGGTCATGGCTGGAGCTCTACCACTTGAGCCAGACATCCAGACCAGCATTTTGCTAATCAGCGATAGATCAGCTATTAACTTTTCTATCCTTAGATCTCAGATTCTTGAGTAGCACAAATTACAAGTATGAGCCACTGGTACCCAACTGAACTTTTTAAAAGGAAATTTAGGAAAATTGAGCATGAGTTATACATTATACAATATTAATGATTTGTGTTCATTTTGTTGAATGTGATCAGGATATTGCAACTATGATTTTCAAGTCCTTAGCTGTTAGATACACAAACTGAAGAATTTATGGACGAAATAAAATGATGACCAAAGTTTGCTTTTCAAAATACAGATAAAAAAGTAGAGAGAAATAGGCTAGAAACTATGGGGGAAATATTTATTGTTTTGAGTGGGGATACATATCATTTTTAAAATAATAGACTCTACTTTTTTGTGATGCTAGAACATTTCCATAATGAAATAGATTAATGAAGAATGTCACTGGCAGTCTAAACAGTAAAGGTTTGTTTCCTAGGGTGGTGCTCATAAAAGGTGCTGTAGACCTTTAGTGGGAGCCTGACATCAGCCAAAGCATATCTTTGAAAGAGATTGTGTGGCACCTTAGTCTCTTTCTATTCTCTCTTTGCTGCCTGGCTCACGAATGAGCAATTTGCTCCACCACAGAGACTCACCATGATAGGTTGCTGTCACCAGAGACACAAAGAATCAAATCACTCAAACTTGGGTGGAAGGCTCCAGAAGCATGAACCAAAATAAATCTTTGCTCTTCATAAGTTAATTGCTCCAAGTATTTCAGTATAGTGATGGAAAGCTGTATTAGAAAGGTGATAATTTAAAACTCAGGAACAAGTTCTTTTTAAACCAATCGGACGAGCTTTGTAGTATAAGCATGGAGTTAGAAGGAGCCATGGGAGCTCTTTGTGTAGTCTTTTGAGGAACCTCCATACTGCTTTCCAGAGTGGTTGAACAAGTGTACACTCCCACCAACAGTGTAGTAGGGTTCCTTTTTGGACACATCCCCTCCAGCATCTGTTGTTATTAGAGCTCCCCTATGACCTAGCAATCCCACTTCTGGGCATTTACCCAATTCATCACAAACAAAGCCAAATGAAAGCTACCAGCACAACTATGTTTATCGCAGCATTATTCAACATGGCTAAGATATGGAACCAACCCAGATGCCCCTCAGTAGATGAATGGATCAAGAAAATGTGGTATATATACACAATGGAATTCTATGCCTCCATCAGAAAGAATGACATTGCCCCATTTGTTAGAACAGAAAGACTTAGGAAAAGTCATATTAAGTGAAGTAAGCCAGACCCCCAAAAATATGGTCTCATGGTTTCCCTCATTTGCAGTAATTAATATACATCTAGGATAATTTTGCCAGATGAACAGAAGAGCTCAAAACCTATGTACACATGACTATATAAGATATTGTTAAGTGAAATGAACCCCAAAATATGGACACAAGATGTCTTCCTTCGTTGTTGTTTTTAATGTACTGTGTAATTTTTTTGTTTCCTTTGTATGTTCTTCCTCCTATGTATATCCTCTGTTGTTACCGTACTGATTTTGGCACCCTGCAGCTTGTATAATACCTATCTAATTCGGAGAGGGGAAGGGGAATAACAAAACACTGAAACAAGGACACAGGATGACCCATTGCAACAATGATATCCACAGTATATTGGAAATGAACTTTACAACTTTGGGTAGGGGGATGGGGAGGAGTGGAGGAGGTGGGGGAAAGGGATAGTGGGAGAACAATAGGGAAGGGGTAACAATGCTTATTGCCTTACTCATGTAATTGTAACCCTCTGTACAGCATCTTTACAATAAAAGAAAATTTTAAATAAAGGAGCCATGGGATGAAGGGGAGGCAAGTGCAGAGACCCTAGCACCATCCCCTGCCCTGGGATCTCAGCCCTCACCACCCACCCCAGTCGCTTTACCTCTCAGAGCTACTTTGACATTCCTAGGTTATTCTTAAGGCTCAAAGTCTCAGCAATGAGCTGAGCCTGAAGGAAAATTCAGGATAGAAGAGACCAGCTTGTTATTACAACCTATAGTTCTACTAAAATGCCTCCACAGATAGAAGAAAGAGATTAATGAGTGTTAATATTTAGCTTCTGTTTCCATGGAAAAAAGCCTGTGGAAAAACATTTGAAAAAGCATCTATAGTAACTAATCCAGAAAATAAATCAAGTTAATCATTGTTGAAGGCTTGTATTACAGTCCAAATAAGATAATTTTCTTTTCTTTTGAGGAGTAGTTAGCTTGAAGATGGAACTTTATGGTTATGCTTTATGATGGAAATTTAGCTATCAATTACTTCTAAGTTGGTTTGGCTTGAAACTTTGTAAGATGCTATGGATACAGTCCTGAAGTGGGTGGTCTGAGACCCAGGTTTTGATTTTGGGATCTGTTATTGGCAAGCTGTACTTTATCATTTCTAAACACAAGAAGGATTTCTGAGATTTCTGAGATTCTTCTAAATATAATGTTCTATTTGTCTATGAATGACAGTGTGCTTATTTGCTCATATTCACTAATTAATGTATGTCTAACAACAACCCTTTGACACAGGTAATTTAATATTTCATACTTGACAGGAGCAGAACACAAGAATCAGAGAGAAAGAATAATTAAATGAGAAAGATTCTCACAGATGTGGAACAGAGAACTTAGGTTGCCACTCTCCAGTCTCATAAATGTCCAGCCATGAAGTTTCTATGTATGCTGTAATACTGTTAATAGTTAAGACTCAGAGGATTTAGATATGTGAAATTTGTTGAAACTCTGAAGCACTAGAAAGTTTTGCTTTCACTAAATACTATGAAAAATTTGCATCTTAATACAAACTAAATTGCAACAAATGAGCATTTCTGCAGTTATATTTTTTTCAGCTAGGGATGTGTGTGTGTACATGCATATGTATATATAAAAGTCACTCCTGTAATTTCAAGGGAATTGAACAAATAAATAGTATGCTGTAAGTATCAATTATCATAAATCAGCAGAAGGTCTATACTTTCTTTTTTTTGCCATATTACGGTTTGAACTAAGAGTTTGAACTTGTACAGCTTTCTTGGTGCTCTATTTGAGCCAGGCTTACAGCCTGTTTTTTTTTTTTACTGGAGGAAGATTTAGTCTCCAAGACTTTTCTGCCTGGGCTAGTTTTGAACTGAAGTCCTCTGGATCTCAGCTGAGTAGCTGGCATTACAGGTATGAGCCATAGTTGCCAGACAAGATATATAAATTTTAAAGTGTTGAATTGATTCATACAACAAATACATGGTTAGCACTCACTGTAGATTTCTTTGTTTCAAGGGAATTTTTAATGTGGCTCATAAACAATTCTAGAGGGATTAAGTTAATTTATTTCAAGGAGCACTGGACAGAATCTGTTACCTAACTTATCCAAGACCATTGGGTAGCAGGATATATTTTGACCTGATCATCCACATCTTGGCATCCATGAGAAATTTCAGAATACCAAACTATGTGAGGGGCTAAACCTTACCTATAATATAGATACTCAGTGAGTAAATGTTGAATCGAAGCTAACATGAAAATATGCTCCTTTAGAGAAAAATGTAGACAAATTTATATTAGCAAGAGAAATTTTATTTTTTGTATTTTTTGCAAGAGAAATGGCAAGAAATCACTTTAATGTTATAGAGAAAATTATGTCAATATTATAAAGCAAATAAATATATGATTTCTTGTGGGTTTTCTTATGCCTAACCAGACTGCTGCATAATTGCAAATTGCTATTACTTCCTCAGTGGTAACAAGAGTACCAATACTTTTTCTTCCCTTTATATTTTCCCCCTCTTTTGCAATGCTGGGAAGTGAACCCAGAGCTTCACAGAGACTCTATTAGAGCTCTATGGCTGAACTACCTACTTCAGCCTTCTCTATACACTTCTTAAAGCACTTTGATGATATTATCCCATCTTACTTTTCTGTAAACATTGACTTAAAATCTTGTTTGAAAGATGGAAAGAGAAAAACCTGTTTTTTTTCCCCTGTGATAATGTCTGCTTGCTTAAAATAATGGTTGCTTTTATAAATAAAAAAAATAAAAACATACTTTGGAGGCAGAGCTCACTTACATTATGTTTCCCCCTAGCAGTCTGAAATTATAATACTAACATTGTTGTCTAACAAGATATCCTTTGGGAAAAACTTTCCTATTAATGGCTCCTATGTAGGTCTGCATGCTCTGGTGAAGTGGAGGGGAGTTTTGAGGGCTGTTAAATTAAAAGACATGTTACCCTGTTTTAAGTTGTATGACCATGAAGATTGTAAGACTTTACAAAGCTATTTTCCTAATTTACAGTGCATTTTAATAAGTATAATTCAGCTGTATAATTCCCAGTAGTGTTGAACAGAAAGCAACACTGTAGGTGGCTGATTTACATTTAATGTTTATCTTTAGTAACTAACCATGTCAATATGTAAAGACATTCTGAAGGAAACAGCATATTCCATGCAGACTTCCTTTGCTATGCAAGTTCCTTGACATATTTCATTTTTAAAAAGTACAAAGCTTTAAGAATGCTGTACAGCTTATGTAAGTAGTATTAATACCTCCTATTTAATAAACTGTATATACAAGTTTAAGGGTAGAAAATTATTGGCTTAACAACTGTTTAAGGAAAGTTATTTTCCTTCTTGTCACCTGTTATATTAAAATAATCATTTTGAGAATTGTTTTACAACTTTAAACCTTAATGTTGTTTTGAATAAAATAGATGATTTTTAAAATTTTCACAGAGTTCTTCCAGATTTCCCTTTATGGTCTCATAATCAACTTATTGCCTTTCCTATTACTGTTTGTATTTTTTTAACTCCTCCCAAGACTTGGTGTATTAAATCTTCATTCCTCTAGTGATGTGGATTATATGGTAGAAGGTGTTATCTTTCTTTAAGGAAGTAAGTTCGGTCAAACTCATTAACAAGGGGGACTGTATTTTATAAATATTTACTAAATATTTCAAATACGGAACAACTGATAAGGCAAAACCAATAAGGTAAAAACCAATCAGCACAGATATCAGATGTAAAGCTGAACAAAGTCCTACCCTCCTCCTTTTGGGGGAAGATCTTACTGTAGTTGATGTGGAGCCTAAGGGTGGGAAAAGAAGGACAGAAGGAGAACCTGAGAAAGAATGAGGAAGCACCTATGGAACTCAAAAATCTTGCTGACCTAGAGTTAATTGGCCTTGGCACTCTGGACATTTTGTCCTAAACTAGGATGCTTAGCCATGCTACATACTATTATTGCCTCCCCCAGAATTATGACAAACAAATATATTTCCATATATTTTCAAATGTCTCGTGGGGAGCAGAATCACCTTATTTGAGAACCGCTGTTTATACCACTGAGTACACAGTACTATTTGAATATGGTAAGAATCATTTCGAGTCCACTACTCCCCATAGTATATTATGAGCTGTTACTTGCTTTATGGTTCTCAGTGAGCTTTTGTTGAAAAGTGATTCGGTCCATGTACTGAGAATTACATTTTGGCAAAAGTCAGCTTACAAATTCACTCCTATGTTTTGACTGTGGGAGTTATCTTGAGTTGTGACTCAACAGATGCTCTGTAGGACTCTTCAGTGCGTTGACCACAGTGTTTGACAGGTTTATTGTTGCCAGCACTTCTCATCACTTGGCATACGTTCTTTAGTTTATTGTATCCATCCTCATAAGGTCACTCATAAGCAAATAATTCTAGATTTGTGCCTCTCTCCCTCAATGTCTGTCGGACCTTGAGGTGCATCTCTAATGGCCATGTGTGTGTCACACCGGCAGAGCCCTGAGCTCAGCTTTTGGCTCATCTCACAGCAACAGAACAAGTGCCACATCTGTCTCATCCAAGTGAAATAGGTAATTATTACCTCTTTCATGGTGGTGATCGAGATAACTTTCTCCTATATTTCTTATTGCCACCAACAATCTCAAAAGTCTAATTAATCATTAAGTAGTTTGGAGTTAATTCCTTCCTGTGCATTTTCTGCTCCACTGAACTAATTCTAGCCTGGTAACTTGCACAGAGTGGTGTGTTCTCTGTTAAGTCAAAATTTCACATTGCTTCCATCATTATCTGTCTAAATGTCCCCTTAATGTGAATGTGCATTCAAATGTTTCCATTTTCTAAAGGATATGCTTTAAATTATGTACCATACATTTTTAGCCTCTCCCTACTACTCAGCATTTGAGCCTCCAAAATGGAACTCCTTTGCCCAGCAATTCTGACCAGCTGTTAACATATTGTTAACATGTAATCAGATTGAAAGTCCCTTTACTTTTTGTTATCTAACACCTCCTCTTCCTTGAGTTCAGGAGACACCTCCTCCAGGAAGTTTGGTCTGCCTTGTTCATCCTGGATTTATTTGCTCTTTCAGGAGTCTTTCTTAATTGTAACATTGAATCCTGGAAGAAAATGATCTGTGTAATCATTGTGTGATTGATAATGTGTGCTATTCATCTTTTTATCTTTAGTCTTGGTACAGGTGCTCTATAAGTACTTCTAGTGGGATCTTAATTTTGGAAAAGATGATTAGATATACTGATATCATTTTAAAAAGAAAAGACTAGAAAAGTCAGTGTTTCTGACATTTCATAAGAACTGCCTCCTAATTTGGCCACAGTAAGTATCAGTACATGGGGAATATTGGAAAGGGATGGAGGTGGAGGAGGATGGAGAAGGCAGGAAAGGAAGAGAAATAGACAACAAAAAGCATAAGCTTTATAATGACACATCTTGAACTGGTGCTTTCTAAACCTATAATCTCACTTTTACTGGAATAATTTTTTAAAGCATAATAGAAGTCCAACTGCAGTAGTTTCTCTTACTTTCTTCATAAATTGTGAATAGTACTCACCTCTCCTTCCATACTCCCTGGCATCCCCTTTTCTCCCCCAAAACGTATTGAAATAAAAAATTGTGTTTTGTGGTCTTCTTGCTGCTGCTGCTTTCAAGACTTAAGCTCAATTGGGGCCATAAGGCTAGCAGATGGGCATAGTTTTAAAGAAGTTATAATATTTGAGTAGAAATTCCCTACCCTGTTAATTGTGGCCCTGAAGACTTCTTGTCACAGAAAGCTAAATTTCATAAGCCCCTGACATTAAGAATGTTGATATTCAAGCCTATTGCAGCTGCTTGCACATGAGGTCAACAGATGTGCATACTGTAAAAAAAAAGGAAGGAAGAATATTGAAAAGGCTGCATTTCTAAGGTTTAAGTTCTCTAATTGAATCACTGGGGCTCGGGTAGCTGTTTGTGTGTGTGAAAACTGCATCCTCATTTGAAGAACACGGGGGTCCTTTCCTGTTCATCTGTGTACTTGAAGCCACTGAGGGGAGAGTGTTTAGAAGTCACAGCTAGCATAACGTATCATGGGTGATTTTTCTATGGTTGGCTTGTGATCAGAATCTGAACCCACATCTGGTGCCAGAATACTTAATAAAAATCAAGCCGACAAAGTGGAAAAACAAAGAATTAGCCAGGCTCTGATGGCTTGTGCCTGTAATCCTAGCGACTCAAGAGGCTGAGATCTGAGAATCATGGTGTAAAGCCAGCCTTCACAGGAAAGTCTATGAGACTCTTATCTGTAGCTAACAACCCAAAAGCCAGAAGTGGAAGCATGGCTCAAGTGGTAGAGTGGCAACCTTGAGCAAAAGAGCACAAGTGTTCAGGTCCTGAGTTTAAGCCCCAGTATTCACAAAAAGAAACAAACCAACAAATCCAAGAATCATCACATTTTTCCTGTTTCTTGACCATGGCATCAAATTTCCAAATCATTCAGATTTACTTTATAGTCTCTCAACAAACACTAAAGTAAGCACTACAGACGCTTTCATTTACAGCAACCTCTTCAAAGATCAATTCTTCTCAATCCGTATAGGATTTTACAAAGCTTGACAAATGTAGTAAAATATGGGTTGATGGCTATTTGAATGAAATACATGTGACCCAAAATATGCTGAAGTTAAGGGTAGCGAACAGGTTGATGAGAGTCCATTTGTTTTATCCTGATGGCATTGTGCGTGGGTAAAGAGAAGGTCTTCCAATGCTGGCAGCACCAGGGCCTAAAGTGCCTAAGGCACTTATAGCTTCAAACTTATAACTGCGGGATGTCTTAGAGTCTAGAGACTTATGTCTCTTGGCTCTCAGATTAGAGACTTCTAATTCTGGGCTTTAGCTACCAAAGGCCCAGGCATTTGGCAGCTTTTATAATGCTTGATCTTCAGCAGCAGTGGGCTGGCTGAGGCTGCATGTAGCAGCAGGTGGCACCGTCTAGTATTACAACACTCATATAGTCTTGGGGTGCTGGGACCTTCAGCCCTCCAGGGACGACTGTTATACACCCTGGGTCTAGGCTCAGAGCATGGCTGTTAAAGCTTGGCAGATCTCTGGAACGTATCCAGTGACCAGGGTTCATAGTTGTTTCTTTATTGTTTGCTTTCATTTTGTCTTCAGATCTTTACGACCTCTTTGGTCTCTGTCATCTTTGTTTCCTGTCCTTCTTCCCTGGATGTTGTCTGGAAGTCTTTGACTTCCTTCTTTTCTCTACCTTTCCTGTTGCTGCTGTCTCTGCTGACATCTTTACCACTATGGCTACTTATGCCAGCCTCTTTTGGTGTTACCAGTTCACCTTACTTTACTGATGACAAGATTGTAGGCAAGAAAAGTAGGCAAGAAAAGACCCCTCAAGAAGAATGCTTTTATTGGGCCTAACATTGCAACCTCAAGGAGCATCACAGGAAGGTGTCTCCCAGCTGCTGAAGTGATTACTTTTAGCTAGAAAGTGGGTGGGGCAAGAGTGTCTGTACCAATCATCAGGACCTTCCTGCAAAGGAAGGACCGAGTTTGCACCAATCATGGCAGAGTTCCTCCTGCATATGAAGAGTATGAGGGACAACATACTCTGTACCAGTCACAGACCTTCTGCTGGAACACTAGGGTAAGTGTTCTAACCTGGGTAGAGATGGCTGCAGGGTTATTTGGCATTCATTGAGACTTTTGTAGTGGCCACCCCACCACCAAAAAAAGAAAAAAATAATAATCCCAAAAGTTTAGGGCAAGACTGTTGAAACGGTAGTGTCTGGGATAGTGCTTTAGAAACCAGAATTGTGTTGATTATTAGTGAGTTGCTGTGGTTGTCATGCAAGCACCCTTAAGGCAGCTGTGGACTGTTCAAAAAGACAGTCCAACTGGGGGCTTGGATGACTGTCCTTCATTCAAGGTAGCTTGGGCACCAGAGAGGAGTCTAACAATTGTTGATTAGAGAGTCGAATAACCCTACCTCTCATTTTGGCTCATTTAAAGGAAAAATACACAGTAATAGTGATTTAACAGAATTTAACAGAGCTTAGTAATACTTAACTCCTGTCCAAGTGTCCCATGGAAAGGGGTGTCCCAATAATCTCTCTACTAATCATCAGAAAAGTCACCATCTAATCTTCAGCCACATGATAACATTTTCCAGTTCTTACTACCCATGACTATGGGTTAAATTGCCCCTTCTCCTGAGCCTGCTTACTTCTTTGTAGAACAGAGAACTAGTATTCACCTGACAGATATTATTGAGCTTAATATTTTGAGGTTAAATTATTACTGCTTGGTAACCAGTATCTCTTCCTGACATTTATTCTATATATTTCCACTAAGATGTTCATCTTTTGTTTTGTGGACCCCGCATTCTGCCCTCAGGTCTTAACAATACATTTCTTTCACATCCTTACTCTTAGGACTTAACAAGTAGCATTCATTTTCTAGCTCTGTTTCATTTCTGATTGTATAGGCTGTGTGTACATGGAAGGATGTTCTTCATTACATGGATAATTTCCATGTTCATCACTTTTTTATTTGTTCAGAAGGAAGTGGCATACAAACAACTCAAGATTTGAATTTTATTTAATAACATGTAGATACATTTCTTTGCCAATACATTGGGTATTAAATTTCTTATGAGAGTGAAAAACATGAGGAAAGTGCAACTATAATAGTCCAAAGATAGTCTTGGTACTAAGACCAAACTGTTAATTGAACATGATGTTGATTTTAATTGGGAAAAACCTGTTCATGTTATAGTATACTGATGTTGGGCTGTCTGCTAAGTGGTTCCAACACTTATGAGGGGGTGGCTAAGTGCATTATATATTAGTTAATTAGGAATTCAGTGAAATAGATGGGAAAAAAGATGTTTAGGTAAATCCTTTGTCCTGGCTAACCAAATAAAGAAGAAAGTTGCAGCTCCCTGCATGTTCTTTCCAAACTTGGGTTTGTTCTTGACACGGGCTGAGGGAGAACCCCTTTTCTTACTTTCCTCACTCAGGTGAGGCATTAGGATCTGCTCAAATGCCTAGTTTAAGGGAAGGAATGAAATACTTCATTTTTGTTGACTCTTAGCCTTATCTTTGTTGCTCAATTGCATTGTCCCATTGGAGAGAGGATTAATGCTTCTTCTATTCCCTAAAGAATAGATTAATTAATAGACTATATTTAATAAGAAGAAAGCTTTATAAAGAATAGTGGTCACATAGTTTTATGCCTCAGTACTTCCTGCCTGGCCAACCAATACTAATTTTTAAATTTTTAAATTTATCTTTGGGTTCTTACCCTTTCTTCTTCTTATTTGGTGCTGAGGAATCAAACCCAGGGCCTCATGCATACAAGGCAAGCACTCTGCCACTGAGCCACCTTCCCAGCCCATCTTATTATCTTTTTATTCATTCATTACCTCCTTTGCAACACAACACCCTCATTCCATCATTCTTAGGCTCTGTGCACCTATGCTGTGCCCATGCAACAGAAGGCCTTAGTTTCAGAAAATGTCAATGCAATACAAATATTTGCTGCCTTTATTGTCCTTTTATATTTGGAGGTAGTAACAACAACAACATTAAGAAAACAATAGGAAGTGGCACTGTGGCTCAAGTGGTAGATCACTCGCCTTGAGCTGCAGCGCCCAGGCCCAGAGTTCAAGCCCCACGACTGACAAAAAAAAAAAAAAGGAAAACAATAGTTATCATTTGGTAAATATTTTCCGGGGACTGTTCTAAGCATTTTGTATGAATGAACACATTTAATCTGAATGACAGAGCAATGACAGAAAACATGCAATACCTTTTCTTATCTCTCAGATAGGTCATGGCTGATTTTTTTTAAATGGCAGGTTAACAAGAGAAAAGCATAACCAACATATTTAATCAAAATTCTAACTGCCACAGGAATCATGCATAATATAGACCCAATGGCCCAGGAAACATTATGCAAAGGGCTGGAGGAGCCCCGAGAACCTAAGGTCTCCATGTCTATTTCTTGTAATCTGGTGATTTTTAACCTCACCAACCGCTTATAGGGGTCTTAGTTTGCCTATATGAAAAAACACAGGTGCAACAGCACTTTGAAACAAGAGCACTGGTCTAACCCCTTCTCCAGTTGGAACAAAGAGCATGTCCAGAATACAATAATTCCTACCACCCTTCCATCCCCTCAGCTGTTCAGCCCACCCTAATTATTCTACTTAAATCTACCTCTGAATAAGATAGGACTCATGTTTTGTGAAATATGAAAACATAAGGTAAGCGCTGGCTGGTAGCATTATTCATCTTTCTTATTCATTCCCTAAGGGGACGTCCATCCACCCCAGGACCTCCAGCCCCAGCCCTCCTATAAGCCAGCAACCTTTCTGCTTGAAGAAATTACAATCAATTAGTTCAACCCAATAACAATCCTTTTTTTTTTTTTGGCTGTAGGGCCTGAACTCTGGGCCTGGACTCTGTCCCTCAGCTCTTCAGCTCAAGGCTAGTGCTCTACCTCTTGAGCCACAGTGCCACTTCCAGCTTTTATTTTTTTGCTTATGTGGTGCTGAGGAATCGAACCCAGGGTCTCAGGCATGCAAGGCAAGCACTGAGCCACCTTCCAGCCCTAACAATCCTTTTTGTTTGATTTGAATCTCTGACTTGGAGTTTCTACTGATGTAAATTCAAGCCAAGGATCTAGAAACCAATGGCCTAATGTATCCATATTTATACTTAGATCGGTGAAGAATGGACAGCTATGTGGAAAAGCAACGGGGCCGGAGGGTATGATGCAATGATCATAGACAGAAAGGAATCCTAACAAGGCCTGTCTGTTTAGATTCTTCTTGGCTTCTCAGTGCAGTGTTCCTTCTTCCTGGTTATGGAATAGTACCTTCTGGAATGGTTCTCCTAGGGAGAAAGGAGAAGGAAACAGAGTGAACTTTATAGGTCTTATGGCTTTCTTTGGGGAAGAAAGGTTTTAATGTTTAGGACATGGGTTGGGGAAGAGGAATTTTAGTTTTTATGGCTCACTTTCAGAGACAAAGAAGGATGAGAGATAAGATAGCAGGATACATTTAGCAAAAGAATTTGCTTCAGAAGACTTCCAATCTCTTTAATTTCAAATTACTCAGATGCTCCACTGTGGGGAAAGCTTTTCTGAGACCTAGCAGCATTGAATCTGTAGAACAATCCTTGATGGA